>NC_088363.1:28584349-28631849 GCF_034508935.2 Berghia stephanieae
TCTGTTTGTCATAGACATGGGCTAGTTTAGCGGTAATGTGCATATTGATATACAGTGTCATGTGAGGACGCATATCGCCCAATGTTAAGCTATAATAAGCAAAAACACCATAATCACGGGTCCCTTGAATAATCGGAAGAAACCAATCAAAAACATATAGGATATCAAGCTGAACATGCTTTATTATTTCAGAACAATGGCACCAGTCATGTAAATTTTCATAATAGTTTCATTTGCAGTGATTTGATTAGCATTATTTGTATAACTAATACTAACTCTCTTTCTCTCCCTCTTTCGTTATAGTTCACTAACATGGAGTTTGCCTTTGTAATCCTCGCTAATATTATCACATACATATTATACATTCCATCTCTTCTATTTAGATAATAAATTGAATCATTACTTAGGCGTAAACGTTGTGTGCTCGTACACATCGTTTGGAAGAGCAACGTTTCCAACTAGTCATGGAATGATGAAGGGACATTCACTTGTAGGATTTGCAAAGAATTTTACTCGTGGAGCTGGTTGGTAGGTCTATCCAGTACTTTCGTCTATTGGGGGGGGGGGGGAGGGGGAGGGGGGGCGTCAAACCCACAAGTTGTTTCACGATCTCATCCTTCTTGTAAATCCTACACCCCTGGGTTTTGTACGAAACTTTGGCGTACAAACAAATCCGCGTTTCAGAATGTCACATTCGTTGAAGGTATCTTCTTCAAAGCTATTTTGAAGAAGAGTGTCTTTGGTGACCCTCGCCTGAATTCAGCACAAACAATCTTAGCTAGGTAGGGACGATTGTAAGCTTTGCTCAACAGATAACTACTGACTCCAGAATCCCAGTTGGCAAAGTCATTAAACCTCAACGGCATTATCTGGCAGCCTGCTTCTACGACACATTCTTCAAATTCATTGAGATCAAAGATTTTGCCGTCTTTCCGCCTCAGAACTCTTTGGATTCCGGCATGGGTGGAATCAGCTGCCATAAAAGTATGACCAGGCTCTAAATAGTTGATTGTGATGGTGCTTGCTTTTGTAGTAGTCTAATCATACAAGATGAAGTAACATAGTATAAAGGGTATACTTTATAATTTGGGCGCTACAGTTATCCAGTCAGAGTGTCACAGATTCGGCATCACGCTTATATATTAAGTAAGAAGCTGATGCAAGGTCTTCATCTTTTCGTCCTAAAATTGATTCATTCCATATCACGGCAATGTCCTTTTCACTTTTTTTTGCAGTCCACTGGTGCAAATGTCTCTTTGAATAAGACCAATCTGCTTGTGAACATGGTTCTGTTAAACTGATTCATTCTCGGCAGCAAAATCACTTTTTGCAGATCAGCGGCAAACACTGGATGGGCTGTGTTGGCGTTTTCGTTCTTGTCTGCATCCCGTTGATACCTCTCTAGCATTTCTGTATCGTGTCCGATGGATGATTTTATCGGCACACGGTTCACACCTTTCTTCACAGTTGCATAGTTGTTTGTGCAACAAGAAGGACTTACATTTTTCACATTCTTCTTGAACAAGGCTTGTGAGATGTTAAGTTCTTTAAATGCAGAATAGTAGAGTTTCTTTGATATGGATTTTCCATTGACTGCGCAAAAGTTTTCGTGCATATCATTGATGATCAGATCAGATGGTAAATATCTCCTGAAAAGCGCGTGTTCACGTCTATAATGAAAAATGCTTGTTTTATATTTCTCTATGTGTTCATGGATAATGCTGTGGTCAATCTTGTGCCAGGGACTATGACGTCCACGATTGTCAACAAGGGGTACTTCTATGACATTGTTTTCGTTAACACCAACATCCTTGAAAGCGCTCCTTATCAGTTTGCCATTATTAGCTTTGAATCCGAGAGTAGTAAAGAAGAGCTTTTTGCACACAGGATGGAAGACTCCATCTTCCTGTTTCATTGTATATTTGCATGTACATGACTAGGCAATTTTCTCCTTGGAAAGAATGCCTTCGCACTGATCTCTGCATTCTGTTTTACTTACCCAAGTCCGTACAAATTTGCGCTGGTCCTTCCAATCCTCTCCCCAAAACATCTGTTAAGCTCCCGTCGCTGGTACTCCAAGAATCTGTCACGGCATTTTTTGGAGCAGGTCGGCGCACAACCTTCCAAGACCGAATGCTTTTCTCTCATTCGCAAAAGCTTGTGTATTTCCTAGTCTGCTTTTTGTATCCGCGTCTTGTGCTTTCTCTTTTTGAGTGAGTAGAACTGTCTCTATCTCTAGATCTGGTGTAGTCATTGTTTCAATCTGCTATCGTGGTCTCTGTAATCGATGACACACCTGGAACATGCTCTCCTTCAGATATTTCTCCTTAACCGGTAAAGGATGCCGGCGTGGCAGTTTCGGACAAATATTCTTCCTCTTCAGCAAATGGAACTCTAGGGGCAGTGGTTTCGGCGACATATTTAGAAGCAAGTTCCAAATACATTTCAAATTCTGAGTCACTATCTAAACTTTGTTTCTCAATGGTAAATTCAACACAAAATCCATATCGTTTGCATCTGCTTCTTTAATCTCAACAGCCAGTTTACGTGCTTCTACTGCAGATTTTCATATCGGTGTTTAGGTAAACCTATCTAGCTCGTCTCCTCCGTTTTTCTTGTTGTCCGTGGTTTCTTTAAATCTTTTCCTCTCTGCTTTTATGACACTCATACATCATGTAATTCCTCCTGATAGAGGTTTCACTATTGATCTGAGCCAGCTGTTTCAATGGAATGTCAATATCTGAATCACCGGAGTCTGATTGTCATGATTTATTTAATCTGGGTTGGCTGAGGTGGAGGTACCGGTGGCCTTTTTAGGGGTTCGATCATATCTGATGAAAGAGATATAAATATGGATATTCAAAAATTGAACGGTAGTGGACTTATTCATTAAAATAATCTTTATCATAAAGTAACGTTGTTATGATATGATATTGAGTTACAGTTGCTTGCCTTTCCCAAAAGAATATTGAAACAGGTTATTGAGGGCTAATTGGATGCATAGCTAGAGACGTATTGTCTCAGTAGTTAAGGTTTTCACTTTGAATCAGAAGGTACCGAGTCCGACACAGTCCTAGGTTGGTTTTCAGGCCCGATTGGTTTTATGATTTCTCCCACTGTCCTGATCCCAAGCAAAGGGGGGGGGGGGGTGGTGCGCAGTGCGCACTTTAGTAGAAAGCTGGGGGAGATGGGGGGAGGGGGTGTTCATTTTCACCAAAGAAGGGGGTTTGACCGAAGAATTCAACCACAGCAAATTACAGGGACAGTATTTTTTCTATTTAAGAATGAATTTTAAGTTTAATAAGATCAGAAGGAGGGAGGGGAGGTTCGCGAAAATTCCGAACATTAATGGATGGGGGGGGGGGGGGGCGTCTATTTGATACACTAGAATACTACTACTACTACTACTTACTACTACTACTACTACTACTACTACTACTACTACTACTACTACTACTACTACTCTACTACTACTACTACTACTATACTACTACTACTACTACTATGTACATACAAATGCTTTCACTGCTACTACTAATACGACTACTACTTATTCTACAACTTATACTTTCATAGTGATATAACGATGATGATTAAAATAATAACATTAATATTAATAATTGTCATCATAATGATAATCATAAATATAGTACATGTAATAACAATAACAGTAGTGCTATTAGCATGTAAATCAATATTTGTCTAAGTTAAATATCAGAAACACAGATAAACCGTCAATAGCAAATAATTATTAAACATCCTCACTAATATATGTTAAGTAATTATATGATTATATACATAAAATCTTTGATCACTTGAATAGGAAAAGGATAAAACTCACCCGAGGAAATGAAGAATTCACACCAAAACAACAATTTACTCGTACGTCTTTGATGATTGACTATTTGATGAAAATTGGAGAACAATGATATGTTCTTTTCATCGTCACCAGTCGTAATACAAACGGACGCATATATCTTAATTTTTGGAGAGTGTCTTGGCAGAAAGTCGCATATCCGAAATGCGTCTTTTTGTGAAAGACAAATTATGTCATTCGGTGGACGAATAAGAGAAAAAGACGCATATTACAAAATGCGACCTTCTGTCATATCCACATTCAATATGCGTCGATCTGTCATTCCTCGAAACGAATTTAAACCAAATTAGGTCAAGTCGCATATTTTCAAAATGAAACAGCTTTTTTATTTTCAATGATTGAGTTACCAAACCCAGATAGAAAAATGCGCCTTTCTCTCAAGTATGTGAATCCCAGAAAATGTCAATTTGACCTAGATACCGATATGCGTCTTTCTTCCTATCACGGCAGAGATGTCTAGCATCTCAGGTTTCCTGTCATGAAATCCATATCCAGCAACAGGCGTTAGCTGACATCGTGTAACTAGGAATTTACGACGGCTCTTGGTGTTTTTGTGGATTTATAAAAGCGGTGTTTGAGATGAATTGTTTGCGACTGATAAAGAGAATCATATTTTTGTGATTGTGCCCCCATAATCAAGAAATAAACAGATAATAACTATCAGGTAGGTAATTCTTTTGCCTAATATTATAATCATTGCTTCCATTTTGGTTATTATTTTATTATTTGTATATTTTTTCTATTGTCTCAGGGACTAAAAAATTTGCTATATTATTTAATAATATATCGATTTACCAATATTGTATTTATCTATTTATATAAACGTCGTCACTGCTTTGGAGTTTTTAATCCGTGGATATTCTCTATCTTTACTTTTTTTTTCTTTTTTTTTTCTTTTGTTGTTTGTTGTTTTTTTTTTTTTTTTTTTTTTTTTTTTTTTTTTTTTTTTTTTTGTTTTTTTTGTTTATGTTTTTATTTTTGGTTTTTGCTTTGACTCATTTTCATTTATTATCTGTGTCAACACTTAAATATTTGAGGTTTACTATACATCCTTAACACGTAGTACGAGACATGACGCCTGTAAGGTGCTACAACAAGTAAAAGACCAAAAGAAAACAATAAAACGAAGATGATTATGTACACCCCTTTCTTCACACAATGTGCACTCGCGGTTTCCACCTCAAAACGGTAACAGCGACCTCAAGAAGTCAGGAAGAGAAAGAAGGCTCTAATAAAAGACTAGGGTTAGAGACGATCTTTTTTTTTTTTTTGGGGGGGGGGGGGGAGGGGGGGGGATCGTGGATAGCTCATATCGTAGAGTCACGCTCTCCCCGGCCGGGGCGGAGTTGTCGTACCAGTAAGGTCGCGGGTTCGAAACCCCATCGCCGCCGCGAATTTTTTTTTCTCTGTTGGCCTCTGCACTTTCCTACTCACTTCATTTATCGGTAACAGGGATGCCGCGTGTTTCAATGACGAGTAATAAAACGAACAGTATTTACTGTCCATCTCAACTAAGTGAAACTAGTTTAAAATCCAGAATGACTCGTTTAGTCTAGCTAATCAGCTCACATCTTTGTTTCCTATTATTTTTACCTTATAGATAGTATGCGCTTGGCTTAGAAGCTCATAACATTGCCATCCGGAAGTATAACGGACCACACACAAAACTATGTGTAACCATGAACTTTTATAGTCTGGTTAATACAGTTTAGTGAGAATCACTCACAAACTCGGATGGCAAAATACAATAACAAAGGCTTGAGTGACGTCATCTTCATTCTATCTATAGAGCAGTAAAATTAGGTGCCCCAAACGTAAACAAAGGTCTAGAAGCACATGGCAAACCACATGTTCCTGTCTTGACAGCTTAAGTTCCAATGTAAATTATAGAAAAAAATAACCTTTAAAATTTGGCTGTTAGGTGGCAAAAGAAACACATATTCATAAATACTCGATCATGCATCAAATAATGTCTAGATATGGATATTTTATGGAACAAAAGGTAAAATTTATCAAAAGTTACAGTCTATCTATTTTTAGACCAAAGCAAATTATTGCGCTGGTGTGAACAAAACGAGAATTATTCGGACCCTGAATTTCAGAATAATTTAGTCTTATATTATTATTTCTGCAACTGTTAGATTTTATGTAAACATATTTTCAATACTGAAAGTGTATTGCCTACAACTCAAACTACAAAATTGGGAGACCTATATTGTGCGTAAATTTTTCCGGCCCCTAACGAAAATCACTAGCAACTTGTTATTGTTTACGTTTGGGGCACCTAATTATACTGCTCTATAAGTATTAAATTATTGCATTGTAAAATGTCAATAGTCCGTCCCACATCCCGTGCGCACGCGTGAACATGGATATCTTCACAATCTTCTGATGGATTTTTAATGAATATTGGCTCCAACACAAGAGTTGTCAGTGACATTAAGCCGATTTTTTTTCATTGGGACGAAGGGTCTGGGTTTAGTCGTGGCCTTCGTAAAGTTATGGCCTGATACTGACCAAAAAAATGACGTCAAAATGCCAGTCTTTTGCCACAAAAGAAAACAAATCGTGAATTGTATTCAATAGTTCAACCAATGAAATAACTTATTTCCATGAGCTCTACTAACGACAACTCACAAGGCGGTGCAAAAAACAAATAATGACGTCAAACTGACAGTCCTTTTCGATTTCAGTATCAGGCTATAACATAACGATGGCTACGGTTTAGTGGACTTGTGGAGGGTTTACGTTTACATTATACCCCAGTGAATTCTGTTGTGATTATGATCACTGAGCTCCCCACAGCCTTGACGAGGGGTTTACTTTTCACAAGATTCATGTGCACTACTCACTAACATTGCCACCCTGAATTCAAAATGACACAGCAAATTGTACATTATGAACACACTTAACATTTTAATAGTAAAAAGCCAGAGGCGTAGCTTCCTGTTGTGATTTCAACATTCATGATAACAATGTGGATTAAACATGCAAATCTGTCACAATGAGGAACATTCACAAGTATTTCTCAGAGAAGCGAAGCGCAAAATTCTTTTTCATGGCAAGTGACGAATAGCAATACTGTTAATAGGTTACCCACAACCAGGAACTCAAAGTGGAGAGGTCAAAATAATTATGCAGCTCTTGGATTTGAAAACTGCGATTCCATTAAAAGGTTGTACTACATAAAACTTGCATGGAATCTGGTATTAAAGAAGAGTAGTTTCGATGATTTTCACATTATTACATTCAAAGGACCCCCTCCCTCCCCAGTGAACATAATTCAAGAATGGCAAACATGTGCCGTGCTCGATGGGTGACCAGTGGGTCGCTCAACAGTTGGTCGGAGATCATGTCATTGTGAAAGGCATTTCTCTTCGCCCCATCGAAGACGGCAGAAAAAATTCGGAGGACCCCCCCCCCCCCCCCCCCCCACCTCCACACACACACACACACACCTGAGTTTTTATATCAATGTCTTTGTCCAAAATTGTATAAGCACGCAAAGGGCTGCTTGTGTCGTCCAATATATTACATGTCCGTTGTCCACCAGGGAAGAGATAAATTATAAACGCTGTGAGTTTTTCTTTTCAACACTTTGAAGTACTACTCATAATATCTACTGTTACGCTATTTTAAACCAGCCAAATTATTTGCTAAGCTACGCCACTGAATGCAACTTTGTTGTGAATATTTTCCCCATTGAGAAAGAGAATCAACACATTTTAAGATTTGAAGCACGAAGTAAAAAAGATGATAACATCTCGTAATATGAAGAATATAAACATGAACATTTTTAAACAAGACCTTGACCATAACGTTAAAAATAAATAGGATGCGAATGGTCTCCACGAGTCAATTGTTGGTACGCTGGACAAGCATGCTCCCTTAAAAACTAGAGCAGTAAGAGTGAGACGGCAAACACCCTGGTATAGATAGAATGCGCTTGGCCAAGGAGTTCACAACATTGCCATCCGGAAGTATAACGGACCAACACACAAACTCTGTGTAACCATGATCTTTTATAGTCTGGTTGATACAGTTTAGTGAGAACAACTCACAAACGCGGATGGCAAAAACAATAACAAAGGCCTGAGTGACGTCATCTGCATACTATCTATAATACCGAAATAATATTGAATGGATTAGCCAGGAGGCGGGCAGAAAGAAATGGCTCAAGTCCAGAGATGCTGTCGATAAGAAGCGGTACATCGCGGCTAAAAATGATGCGAAAGCCGTCAATTTCAGGGCCAAAAAGAAATTCTATGAAGACAGCCTGAAAAACGTAGGACGTTCGAGACAATTCTTTGCCTTGACCAAGGAACTGCTGGGACAACAGACGCAATCAGCTCTCCCATCTTTAATCGATCGTGCAGATCTACCAACTCGCTTTGGTCAATATTTTAAAGAAAAAACGGATACCATCAGGAAAGAACTGTCATCTGAATCGATCCATACAACATTTGACAAGTTTCATGGTGATTCATTAACACATTTTTCAAAGATTACTGAAGCTGAATTATGTGATTGCATTATGTCGTCTCCGACTAAAAGTTGTGATTTAGACCCCGTAAATACGACCATTCTAAAAAAAAGTGCATTGATGTAATTTTAACACCATTTACATGTATTGTTAATAATTCGTTGCAGTCAGGGGCTGTACCAGACATTTACAAAGTTGCTCATGTCAAACCCCTTTTGAAAAAACCTGATCTCGATAAAGAGAACTTAAAAAACTATCGCCCTGTCTCTAATCTTCCTTTTCTCTCTAAGATCTTAGAAAAGCTTGTTTTGAAACAATTACTGTCTCATCTTAAAAATAATTGTCTTGAAGAAAAATTTCAGTCTGCTTATAGGCAACATCATTCGACGGAAACCGCACTTGTTATGGTTGTTAATGATCTCCTCTCTGTTATAGACAATGGTTCATGTTCTTTGCTGAATTTGCTTGACTTATCGTCTGCTTTTGATACTATTGATCACAATCTTCTTCTCAAACGTCTTGAAATTACTTATGGCGTGTCTGGTGCAGCGCTTGATTGGTTTAGGTCATATTTGTTTAATCGTAAACAGATTATTACGGTGGATGAATATAGATCTGAGGAAATCTTTCTTGATTGTGGGGTTCCCCAGAGTTCAGTACTTGGACCCGTTCTTTTTGTTCTGTACGTCGGCCCTCTGTCTAAAATCATCAGAAGTTTTGGTCTGTCTCACCACCAATACGGTGGTGATACGCAATTGTACTGCGTTTCCAATACGAGAAATTTACAAGAAGTATCAGCCAATAGTCAAAATTGTATCCAAAGTGTTGAGAAATGGATGAATGAGAACAGACTGAAACTGAATGATGATAAGACGGAGGTGCTGTATGTGGGAACAGGAAGTGGAAAAGTGAAACAGGTTTGAAGTTGGGGGATGCCTCCATTCAAATTGTTGACAAAGTGAAAAACCTTGGCACATTCTTAGACTCTGGACTGTCGATGGAGCATCAGGTTAATAATTTGGTTAGATCTCTCTTTTTCCAACTAAAAAAGATTGCTTCCATTAGTAGACTGTTCATATCTGAGGATGTGACCAAGCACCTGGTTGTGTCCCTCGTACTATCGAAATTGGATTATTGTAATGCTCTGTTGTTTGTCGTTTCGCAATACAATCTGAAACGTCTTCAGAGTGTCCAAAACAGTGCTGCCAGACTAGTATTCATGAAGCGTAGGTGCGACTCTGCCGGACCTCTACTTCATGACCTGCATTGGCTGCCTGTTGAGAAAAGGATTAAATTCAAAGCTTGTGTTTTAGTGTATCGTTGTCTTGAAGGTACTGCCCCTTCCTACCTTTCGGAACTAATTGAAAGATATTCGAAACCCCGCCCCTTACGTTCGGCCAGTGATTCCACAAAACTAGTTGTCCCTCGAATTCGGAAAAATGCTGGAATGAGATCCTTTTCTCATTTCAGACCCTCTATTTGGAACGCCTTACCGCAGAGCATTCGTGAAAAAGAATCTTTGTCTATTTTAAACATTCGCTTAAAACATATCTGTTTCGATTTTAGTAGATGGTATGAGAAGCAAGATAGGTTTGGTTTGTGTTGTGTGTTGTGTTGTGTTGTGTTGTGTTGTGTTGTGTTGTGTGTGTGTGTGTGTGTGTGTGTGTGTGTGTGTGTGCTTGTGTGTGTACATGATTATGTTTTCATCCTAAGTAATTTGTAATTTAAAAGCGCTTAGAGTCTGGTGTCTCGGAGTTATAGCGCTATATAAGTTTTCAGCATTATTATGATTATTATTATTATTATTATTATTATTATTATTATTATTATATTATTATTATTATTATTATTATTATTATTATTTTAGTCATATTTTATTGCAAACGATGAAAAGATCAAAGGAATAGTCATTATGAGAAAATGGTTTGGTCTATCGCTATCGGTATTCAAAATTTGTAATGTCACTTAAAATATAAGCCCGCATGCAAAAAAATATAACGGCACCACATTTCGAAACTTTGGGGGAATTTGCGATTTTCTGTGCGCACGGGACTTGGCACAGACTAATATTGTAGGCATCTGTATAGATAGAACGAAATTGACGTCACTCGGCTTTTTGTTATTGATTTTACCCACCATTTTTATGAGTAATTCTCACTATAGATAGAACGAAGATGACGCCACTCAGGTCTTTTTTTATTGTTTTTTTTTTTTTTTTTGCCATCCACGTTTATGAATACTTCTCACTAAACTGTATGAACCAGACTACAAAAGTTCATGGTTGCACATTGTTTTGTGTGTTGATCCAGTATACTTCCGGATGGCAATGTTGTGAACTTCTTAGCCAAGCGCATACTATCTATAAATTGTATCAATTAAGCTATAAATGTTTAAGGTTGCACATAGTTTTGTGTGTTGATCCGTTACTTCCGGCTGGCGAATATTGTGAGTTGTTCTTTTTAATACGCGCAATGGATCAAAAGATTGAAGAGTACCTATTTACAGGTATGATAACCCAAACTGTTCTGGCTCATTTTTGTAAGGAATATAATGTCAAACCAACGCAAAATATCGTCCATTACAATAATCAACAATGTTAAATTAGGCCCATAATTTCGTTCGGCTATCAGACCTGCACATTTGTGCACGTCGGTATCGATAAATCGTTTTATTCATTTAAAGCTTCTCCTTCACGGTCCTATATTGATTTCTCAAGCATTAAAAAGTGTGTTGAATCCTGTTTTCTTTTAAATTAAATAATGATGATGATGATAATAATAATGATAATAATAATAATAATAATAATAATAATAATAATAATAATAATAATAATAATAATAATAATAATAATAATAATAATAATAATAATAATAATAATAATGATGATGAGATGATGATGATATCATGATGATGATGATGATGATGATGATAATAAAATAATAATATGATGATAATAATAATAATAATAATAATAATAATAATAATAATAATAATAATAATAATAATAATAATAATAATAATAATAATGATGTGATGATGATGATTGATAATAATAATAATAATAATATATAATAATATAATATATAATAATAATAATAATAATAATAATAATAATAATATAATATTAATAATAATTTTTGGTTTGCCTTATTATTTTATTTATTTGTATTTGTAGACATGTTTTAGTTTTGCTACTACTTCAAAACTCAATTCTTAGAAAGTGAAAGTCTCCAGTACTAATTTAAAAAAGGAAAACTGAAAGATACAGGGAATAATATTATACTCCATCAAACAGTGTTTAAAGAAAAAGGAAAGAGAAAAAAAAAATATTCTTCCCAAGCGGGGAATCGAACCCCGGCCGTCGCGGTGAGAGCGCGAAATCCTAACCACTAGACCACTTGGGAACTGACTCTTGTTGCAATTTTTATTTATATATACAATATTAATAATAATTGTATATTTCTTGTCTTGCTGCGATTTGATGTAACTTTTTATTTATTTTAGTCTGCAAGATTGTTAACTATTAATGTGTTATTTAGTTATTGGTTTCTTTTCCTCGTCTAGTTAATAGATTATATTATCTTGACTATTTGTTGTGACCTCCTTTCGAAATCCTTTTAAACATGGAATCCATCCTTTAAAATTGTCAGAGGTCAAAGGTTACAAATTCTACTTTCATTACTAGAGAATGTTTACTATGGGCTTAAATCTATGATGGGTAGGTAGACGTCTAGTTGTTTCCGAAAATTTCAGTCAGCGGTCTCCTTGTCCCCGTTGTAAAAAAAAAAAAAAGTAGGCCAATGGATATAGGCTATAGGTAATGAGTGAAAAATAAATACCGATCTACTGCTCTTCATTTTAGGAAGCCGATGTGGGGAAGATTTTATGTCACTGATTATTGTGATAGTGATAGGTTCTAGATAGCTAGAGAGGTGGGCCTTTGGCCTACCATTACCAACCTCCGCTGCACGTCCAACTCGCCTTGAGCATGCATTCACGTAAAATATAAAGATTTTTTTTAAAAACCTACCTCTGTTTCAAAAACTAGCATCTTTCACCTTTCTAAGAAACATTTTGATTTTTCAGAACTTTAGTTCGTTAAAAAATACCGGCCAATCTGACCCGTTGAGTCGAATGAAAACGAAATTTTGTTGTTTACACGGTTCAAAGGAAATGCCGTAAATAAGCTTTCATGGACTTCCTGTGTTGTTTTTATAGTGTCACGTGACCGTTTTGAGAAATTTGTCGTCTGCTACAAATAATTAGACCGGTAGGGGGTAGATATTTTCGTTGGAGCAGAGAAAAAGTGAGTATTATTTCTTGGACTTGTAGAGAGAGGCCTAGGGTCCACCAGCAGTCAAGTTGATTGAATAAAAGAAAAAAAAGGCCTTTTTTATCCGCCGCCACCACCACCGTGAGAGTGGAGAGGGGGGGGGGGGGGGGTTGCATGATGAAGACGAAAGGGAGACGTGTGGCTTGGTGACGTAGAGCTTGTCAACGATGCTGGCAGATGTTCTTAACCCCTTAACAGCGAAGCAAATTTCTTGCTTTCAGATAATAGTTTGCTTTTATCTTTATTATTGTTAACGGAGAATACAGCTTTTCCACCAAGAGAGCAGTCAGACTATCGCAACTCGGACTTCAATTGTCTATAATCGTTTTGCCGTTACTTGTCTTTTGATGAAAGAGGATTTGGTGTTAGGTCAAAGATCGAATTTGGCCGCTAAAGGTTGCATTGCTACTGGGTTTGCTCTCCCCCCCCCCCCCCCCCCCCCCCCCCTCCTTTTTTTCTTCTTTTTTTTTTCAACTTAGTATTGTTGATTGCTATTTCCTTTTTTATGATTAGCAAGTGCCGTAGGAGTCTCACAGGATGCAGGAGTACTGCAATTAACCCTTTGCCAGTGACATTGATTTTTTTGTTTTCAAATAATAGTCGTCATTTATATTATTTTTTAACGCAGAAAAAAAAACGTTTCCACCATAAGAGCAGTAAGAATATTGATAAAAACTGCTTTGAGCACGTTGGGTGGACATTACCCTATATACAAGCTCAAGTTTTTAAATTGTAATTTGTTTTTTGTCTTTT
Organism: Berghia stephanieae; assembly: GCF_034508935.2. NCBI lineage: Eukaryota > Metazoa > Mollusca > Gastropoda > Nudibranchia > Aeolidiidae > Berghia > Berghia stephanieae. The sequence goes on from NC_088363.1 coordinate 28,597,796, forward strand.
GATGAAAACGGTAATTTTTATTTTTGGTCCAAGTAAGATTGATATTCGCGTTTAAAAGGTTAAGTTGTTTTGTTTTTTCAGGGTTTTTTTGTTTTGTTTTTCAAATGCGGATACGCTGCATCTTCTTTTTTTTTTTCCTCAACTGGCAAGCTATCGCTGTACATACCCGCATGGCTTGCACACACAAAAGGATACATCTAGGTCACAAAACCTTACATTCAGGTCACAAAATCAGACAACTAGGTCACACCTCAAGACATCTCTGTTTCGTTTGTTCCAAGATAGCAAAACAAACCAGACGTCTTGGAGTTCGAAAGAGCTTTCCATAATATTTGCAAGACCCCCAGAAACCAATTCCCTATACAGCTCTTGTGCACGGTTACTTATGACCTTGATTTCTTTCGTACCCACCCCCAAAATCCCACTTATTGTGTGTTATAGGCAGAACATAATAAATAGCTGGGCTGCCACGTGCGTGACTAAATTGGCCAAAGAGAGAATCTATACTTTGGCATTAGACACCAATTACCTGATGTCTTGGTTTTTAATCCTAGCCGAGTGAGAGAGAAAAAACAAAACAATCATACATGTATCTGCAAACAGCAGAACGTTTTCATTTTACATTGAGATGGGAAGGGATAACACTATGATAAGAAAGAAAGAGAGAGGAGAGAGAGAGAGAGGAGAGAGAGAGAGAGAGGAGAGCGATGGGCGGGGGGATGGGGGGATAGTAAGGGGGAATGGGAAAAGATGAAAAGAAACAATGGGTTGCCTGATGATGTAGATCAAAGGATTGTTACAGCGGTGTTCACGGTGCGTACTTCGTGAAATTTTAACCTTTTACAGTGACAGTTTTTTTTTTGCTGCAGAATAAATCGTTTCCACCAAGAGAGCAGTAGTAAGAGTATATTTCGACTCGGGCTTCAATTAAACTATAAATCGCAAAGCTTGTCTTTTAATGATAACATTAAGACTAAGATCGGGAGTTTGGGGAGTGTAAGATGGAATCTCGCCAATAATGGTTAAAATTGTTTTGATTTTTAAAAACATAACACACACACACACACACACACAATCACACACACACACGAGCGCGCGCGGTCATGAGAGCGAGGACCATCTATTGCTTGTGTTGCAACGGCTAGTATAAGTTTATGTTGTTGTTGTAAAGTGTTTTGTTATGATAATGATATGACTATGACTGTAGTGTCTCGATCAAGCTGTTGTGAGTTATCTTCATGTTGTGTTTGTTCACTGTCTCCCGCGTAAACATGACGTCATCGTGTCAATCCTATAAAAGCTCGCGACACCCTTCATTCTTTTCTCTTCGACAACAAGCCTATCTATTATTTTGCCTATCGTTTGTATCTGACCACAGATCCGATCCGCCATACTTAATTAACTTAATTGGTATGTTTTAGAGTTAGACTGTACCGGGACGATTCCCGATGTGCTTTTAGAGCATTTTTAACCGCCCATATATGTCCTCTACATGAGAACGCCCACTTCGGTGGAGACTTTTTCTGAACTTTTTCCTTTATTTTACACATCGTGAACGAGATTGGGAAATCCGTTCACGACACCAACTTTATTCAAAAGCAATCAGTCTGCCACACACAATTCAATCCGATTTCAAAACTGTCTAGGTGTCTTACTTTTGACTTATGGATACTTAAAAGACTTATGGCTTATGGATTGTTTCCAGGCACAGGTCCTCTTCGCCAGAGATAGAATTAGAATTATAAATTGATTTTCTTACTGATTACTTTGACCATAGGTTACAGTGAATGACATAATCAGTCGGATGGTGAAAGCTGAGAACTGAGATATTGCCAAGTTTAGTGGGAGGTCAATTTTAAAAAATCAAAAATGAGTTCTTGTCATAAATGATTAAATCAACCCTTTTTGTACATCTTCGGGAAAAAGCATTGCTTAATTTCACTTTTAAATATTTTTTTACAGCTAGTCAAGTTTAAAAAGTATGAAATTTGAGAAAAGTTACTGGATACCTTTCCCATACATCTGACCATAACTTCATGAAAAATCACCCGATTTACAGTAAATCATTTACTTCAATTAAAGATTAAAATTGGGGAGCATATTCTTTCAGAAAATGCAAAAAAAAACAAAAAATTCCCTTATTTATCCCCAAGGGGAAAATTTGTCTTTAGGGTCTATTCCAAGGTAAGACTGGAATAACTCAGGTGTCAGCTGCAGAGTAGTGCTGCAAAGTGAGCTACAGCGAGGTGACTTGCTCAAGACCACACAGCGCAGCGGCGGATGATTGAACTCTGTACCTTTCGGTTATGAAGCAAAGGCCGTACCACTGAGCCACACTGCCCCTTATCATTCGTTTCAGTTACAGTAGTAGCCTACGAGCCTAGAGATTTATTGAATAGAGGATTGGGTGCAAAATATAAACAAACAACATTATTATTATTATTATTATTATTATTATTATTATTATTATTATTATTATTATTATTATTATTATTGTTATTATTTTATGTTTTGTTTTTGTTTTGTTTATTTTTTAAAATTATTATTACTATTATTATTATTATTATCATTATTTTGCGTTTCATTTACGATGACAATGTGTCTGATGTTGTGTAGTGATGGTGGTTATAACGATGTGATAGCTGTGGTAGTAATGATGATGATGTGATGGTTGTGGTTGTAGTCGTGGTGATGGTAGCGATGATGACAAGGAGGAGGATGATGGCGAGGTGACTTGCTCAGGTGGTGGTGGTCGCTATAGTTTTGATAACGATGTGGAGGTTGCTGTGGTAGTAGTAGTAGTATTGATGATATGGTGGTGGCTGTAGTAGTAGAGGTAGTTTATTGATGGTATCTTCTATTATTTGCATGAGCAACAGCAAGTTTGTGTGTGTGTGAGAGAGAGAGAGAGGGAGAACTTTCTAAAATATATTTAACTGTAAATAATACAATAAACTGAGACGGAACTATTCTCATTAAAGTAATCTCTTGATAGATTTCAAGATGTGAACGAATGATCAAGTCAGAGAGGTGGGGATGAGGAAGTTTGCATGGATTGGATTGGCCTAATAAAAACAAACAAAACACGATATTGTTGCAGACTTGAAGGAAAAGTTGAAATGTTCAAAATCTCAATTCTCAGTTCTTTCCTTCTCAAACTAACACACTAATTCAACTTCAAACCATTCGACAACACACCATTTTGAACAGAAAATAGTGTTGTGTTCAGTGAGGGGACAAAAACTAATTTTCGGAGAAGGGTAGAGCGCTTCTACTACTGCAAATAGTGATTACGCTGTGCTATCACTATTCGCAGTTCTACTGCGAATAAGCACTTCGTTCTAAATAACTATATTTTTGTCTTTGAATCACATCCAAATTTTAAACGACTTCAACAAATCTTCATATATTTGATGTGTTATATTCTCTTTTTCACTTCACAGATTTTGTTTTCTAAAAATGGATTACAATACACAAGCACTACATGGAATGATGGAGGGAGAAGCAAAATCAAATATTGGAAATGAGACTAACATATGTCCCCTAGAAAGGTTTAACAAGTTATCGACGAAAAGTCGGCAAGGTACTGGTGTCATAGAGGTCAAGTCATGTGAAACCATGATTCCATTTACAGAAGAGTCTGGGGACCTTACTGATGAAAAGAAGTGTTCATTTTCAATGTCATCTGTACATCACATGTACCACTCATACCCTGTGAGTTTTGTTTCAAAATAACATTTTTGGTCGATTGGTATGTATAATGGTAGAGGCTAGGGAGACCAAGATTTTGGTCTCTCTGCTAGACACTTCCATGTATAATACACATTTTACAGTGCTGCCAACCTTATGTAAAATAATTTGCAAGACTGCATTCTTACACATTTCATTCATTGTGCGTTTGTTAAAATTTTATAATCTAAATTTGTAAAAAATCATACTCTTGTACTTTGCTTAAACACTTAGATTAGTTTCATGACCTGGTAGTTCATGTTGGCTGTTCGATAAATTATTATCTGCCTTGGTCATATCAGATTCATATGTCAATTCTGGAAGTCAATACTGTTTATGTTGTCAATAAAAAGTAAGTTTATTCATTAATTTAAATATCAATCATGAATCTACTAGTCTGGTCCAAATGCCCATCATCAGAATTAGGGCTGAGTTTTTTTCAGGATTCCTGTACTAATATTTTTTCAAAATTTGACTACTTTTCGCTCTCCATTGTACACGATTATATGGGCTAGAATTGGTGGCATCAAATCTGTCATTTCCTTCTGTTCTGTATAATTCATCAAATTGTTTGCTACACTTCAGTATGATCGTCAGCAATTTTGCAATCAGCATAAATCTGGGTGGGGTTCCTGACCTCCCATAGTGGGCAGGGAGGTACTGACTGTCTCTTCTCTCCCTCTATATCGGTTTTTCAACATGCTTTCTGTCTTTGTTTTGGAATGAGATTACTTTGTTTTGTCCTGGATCTGGCTGGGAGAGAAACAGTCAAATGTATAGTTAGTTTTGGGAGATGATATTTTTTCCCTTGTAAATCATCTCTATGTTATGCACTGTATTATGTTTTCTTTATATTATATAGAATTTGTAAAACATTTGAGTGTGTTCCTCGTAGTGGGGACCTGTGCTTGTGTCTGGATGAGACTTTTAGGTGATTCAAACTAAGTACACAGATAGTGGGCTGTTGGAATCTACATCTGTTTCCTATTTGAACCAATTCCCCTTTGTCTTACTTTTTCTTGGGTTCTTTAATTGTACTTCTAGAACTTTTTACTATTCCATTTTCTTCCTATTTACTGGCGCTGATATGACCTCAATGTGTTGTAAGCGCGTAAAACTCTCAAAAGCAAACAACAATCAGCATAAATGTGACTAAAAATTTTTCAATTATCAAGGATTTGAAAAGGTTCGGCTTCATCATGCATGTATGTTTATCCTAAAGTAACTTTGATTTAAGCAGTCTTTAAATCAGTTTTTAACTTATCGCACTATAATAAATCATACAAAAAGTTCTAAATCACTAAATTTATATCTTCTCATAATGATTCTATTTTCAGCTTGGTTTCCGCACTCCCGAAAACTGTTCAAGTAGTGTTTGTAGATGGATATACCCAATCACATTTGGAGGGGGATTGGTAGGTGGAGATCAGATTGAGGCAAAGTTCATCATTGGGCAAAGATGTTCTGTGGTCATTTGCACTCAAGAGTCAACAAAGGTAGAAAATAAACAGGCTAATGGCAGAAACATTTTAAATGAAAATCTCATAAAAAGGCTAATATATCGTAGATATACAAATAGTGTCTATTCATATTGTTTTTATACCACGAGTTATATTCAAACTTTCAATTGATGCGAGTTTCAACGAGATTCAATTGTAATTTTGAGGATAACGAGTGGTATGAAAGAAATATGAATAGATAAGAATTATAGATCTAATTTTTACCACTTTCATTTAAATTTGTTGGTCAACTGAATTCAATTTTTCAGTATTGGGTTCTCATTTCAGTGTCACCATTGCATTGGTGAACCGCTTCACTTCAATTCAAACATTGTAAGACTCTGCTTTGATTTTGGTAAATTGACACTGACACTAACAGTAAACTGAAAATATAGCTCTCTGATTTTGGGGTTCATATTCTTCACCATACACTTTTCCGACAGCTAGAATAAAATGGGTCAAATATAATTTCCCAAGATGTCTTTTTATCATATTAGAATTTACCATTAATTATAAAGGGTAGCTTTTCACATGTTAACCTGTTTCCTTACTTTTATCCAATCAGAGCCAGACAAAAAGGAAAACACGTCTTTTTCAAATGTTATTTGACGTTTAAAATACACTTTATATCCTACAGAGTTTTTTCATTATGTAAACAACTTATGATGTGGTATAAAATGTCATATATAATAATATATAATGTCAAATTTATAAATTTATTATTGCTTTTGTTGTTGAAGAGAATGTGTCTGATAAATATACATATAATCTAATATTTGTAATTTGTCAGGATAGCATATAGCATATTATGGAATATAGATGATGTGCGCTTGGCTAAGAAACTCACAACATTGCCATCAGGAAATATAATGGACCAACACAGAAAACTATGCATAACCTTGAACATTTATAGTCTGGTTAATCAGTTTAATGAGAATTACTCATTAACATCGATGGCAAAAAAAACAATAGCAAAGACCTGAGTGATGTCACTTTCAATCTATATAAAGGAATTCTATTCTGAACAAATGGTGTTCAATATAATGACCAAAATAGAAATAATATTAATGATAAGAATAAGATCTTATTTCAAAGTGAACATTATCCATAGGTTTACCATTGTCTTGAGACCAAGGAGACGACAACTCAATCTTTGGACTATACATTGGAACCAAACTGTCTTCTTTGTGTGCTGCCTGACCCCCTTGTGTGTTACAAAGACGCCAGATTCCGACAGAAACAGGTGGTTTGAACTTGAATTCAGAAATTACCTTTTTTCCTTTTGCTTTATCTGGATTCCAATTTTTGTAGCATAAACAGATACCAACAGTAACAGTTTTACTGTACAATGTCAAAACACTGTATAATCAAAAGTGGGTCAAGTGATCCTCCGAGGGCTTTGAAAATTCAATTTTTTTTGTACTTTAAAAAATGTAAAAAGCTTTTTTTAAAAACAGACAATGTTAATGCCTATGTCCGTTTATAATAATACATTTTTCTCTCCTGTAAAATTGAGTTTTACCATTATAGAGTTTTGTTGTTGCACAATTTCTTGTTGTCCTTTGCATTATTATTATTATTATTATTATTATTATTATTATTATTAGTAGTAGTAGTAGTAGTAGTAGTAGTAGTAGTAGTAGTAGTAGTAGTAGTAGTAGTAGTAGAAGTAGTAGTAGTAGTAGTAGAAGTAGTAGTAGTAGTAGTAGTATTATCATTGTTGTTGTTGTTATTATTTTATTTTTTTTCATCATTATCATCATCATCATTACTTGGAAGAGCTTAGAGCATCTTGATATAAACTTATTATATTTTACAATTCACCCTTTCAGAGTTTTCGTTTGAGTCCAACATCCAACCTTGTGTTCTTGGATTGGATTCAGGCTGGGAGGAAAGCGTTAGGGGAATCTTGGCATTTTCAAAGGTGAATTTTGGATAGAAAATACATATTCAACAAAATTTGTGTCAAGAAACTGATAGAAAGCTTTCCAAAAATTAAGTGACTTTTTTTATTATCATAATGCGATCATCTGCCAGTTATCTTGGTAAAATATCACAGCTCACTTTAAATATGTGAAATCACAACATTTTGAAAATTAAAATAACAACCGTAAAATTAGATTTCACCAAAGACGGTTGGTCCAGATCTTAAAACCTCGTTGGATCTAAGGGTGTGGAACAGAAAAAGCTTAGATCTCAATTGTGCTATTTATATTTCAAGAATCTCTTGGCACATGAGACTGGAAATGCACAATCATCACCTTCATCTGCTAACAAGGAAAAAGAGGCATTGATTCAGACCACTGAGAGTGTCACTGACATCTGTCACATGCAACTAAGTTTTTTAAATTAAAACATCATCTTTCAGTTTATTGAACACAACAAAAAATGTATAGAATCTTTGGTCATCCACGCATGTAATGAGAATTAGCTAAGTACAGAACACCTTAGACAGCAGAAACAAATTAACTTAGGATTTCTCAAATGTATTTGATATTATGTCTGATAAATATGAAATATGAATTTGATGAATAGGTTTTTGATTGATATATTTTGATTGCTTATAATGTAAATGATGATCATAGTTTTGATTTCAGATCTAGGATTTTGACCTGAACCTTTCATCTTCTTTTTTTTTTTTACTCAGGGTATTTAAAGGCATTTGACCTAGGTAACCCCTATTATGTTATGTTATAAACAATTTCTTAGGAAACTGGAACACTGAAATTTGAAACCTGATCCTATTTGATGAGTCAATTGGCGAATAAAACTAAGCCCATTGGCTCGAAGACTGACTCTGTAGACATAAACGTGATGTGACATATTTCCAGGGGTATCTCAAGGACGCATCTAGAGCCTCTCTTCTTTCTGGAATTACAATGAGTTTTGGAACTACTTTACACCACTCAGTAAATTATTTCCTGACAACAGTCTCTTATTAAAATAAAATGAAAAAGAAAAGAAAAATCTCAGCTTTCATATAACATAAGTCAAATGGAGGCTTTGATTTTATCAACAAAAACATGATATCGACGTTTTGGCTAAGTTACGCTTGTCAAGAAAACCTGATGAATGAAACACTAAGAGAGTGAGATATGAGAGAATGGCAATGTAAATTCAAATATTAAAAAAACAATTATATCCCTTAACAATGCCATCCTGTTATCTGTCATTCGTTATTAAATGTTTCAATCATCATGTTTTGTTGACAAAGGGGAACCCTGTAATCACTGCTGGGTGGATAATGAAGTCATATAAAATATTACATTTTCCGGGGATCAAGATTTGTAAGAGATGTGTTGTAGCACTGACCTGTCGTGACCCCTGAGATTTTATAAAGGAGAGATTATTTATTAGAAAAATGAAGATCTCTCTTATAAAGATAACTATCTGACTGTTTCCCTATAAGCAACAACAAAAAAACAGGCAGGGCTGAGGGAGACCAAACTTTTATTCAAGAACAAGGACACCAAGCCACACGGAAAGGACAAATGATATATGGGGATAGAAGATATAGCCAGACTGTCAACCAATGTAGGGCCCGAGGGTGCTTTAATGAGAAATCCATCCACTGCATCCTCATGATACCAAAATTTAGTTTTCACTCTTTTTATAATTTTGTCATTGCAGATGTTGCAGCTCTATCGATTTGTTTCTGTCTGATAAGCTGGTTTTACATGAGTGTAATGATATGAGAAATGATCTTGGGGTGGATTTGAACAGTAGCATGGGGAAATTTCAGGTAATTAAAAGGTAGTTTACATATATTACACACTAAAATGATAAGCAACAAAAATTTTTTTAAAATTTAAGATAGCTTTACGATTTTTCTGGTCAGTTCTGTAACAAATATAAATTTTGATCTTTTTTTTTACATTTTTAGAATTAATTTCAAAAGTTTAATCTGATCAGCATGTCTCTTCTAATTTACAGACTATATTGCACTGTCAAATTTGATTGCTATCAACATGCAAGCCCATGTTTTATATTGCTTCTTTTCTTAATAATGCATTTCAGTTCCTTGGGACTTGCATCATTCTTGGGCCATATTTGGCGTCTCTGTCACTTAAATTGGAGGAGGAGTTTGGTTGTAAAAAAGAATTTGGTAAGAAATGGATGGACACTCTATTGTCATTTTAAACTTTGTAGATGTGTATATCGCCATCAATTATTTTCTTTGTTTGCTACTTGATAAAAATATTCGTTACAATTAAACGTGCTAGGACGTAATTGCAGGGATTCTCGATATCCTGATAGCTCAGCTGGAAGAGCACTCACTTCACAATCAAAGGGACCGAGATCGATCCAGGGTGCAATATATATTTTTTTCTGACCCCCCTGTCCACCCAACAGGGATTGGCTAGCTGGGTCCGTTGGAAAGTACTTTGTGATAGGCTAGCATCCTATCCAAAGGGTAGATAGCAATTGCTATTGTTTCACACTATAGAAACTGGGATAAACTCCATGGGCCTAATGGCTCTGAAGGAAGGATGTATTGTTAATATTAAGTTCGTTAATCTTTATAATGTACTTTGATCAATCTTGACCGAAGCATTTATATAATAGATAGTTTTTAGTTTCAATCTTTAAAAAAAAAATATTTTCAGGTGAAAAACAGTCAGATAATCTGATAGTGAGCATCTCTCCATTATCATACAGTGTTGATGACAATGAAATCCACGGATGTTACCTCCGATTTCTGGCCAAGGACATAAAATCTGTAAGTACTCAACACATGTTCCAGACTTGTAAAATCTCTGGCAATCATCGGATTTTCAGCAATATCACCACAATTTTTTCATCATCATTTTGCACTTTATAGAAGCATTTTTGTTTCAACATTAGGTGCTGTACGGTCCGTGAAACTTTTTCTGCCAATTTTGTCAAATGTCACTTACAAGTCTGATACTTTGTATTTAATAAGCTGTATGTATGAAAAATATGTTTGCATTGGTGTATCCATCATCGACCAGTTGACAAACTGTCTGGTTGTAGTCTCTCGTAATTTTTTCGTAATTTTATTCCCTCCGTTGCTATTCTTTCGGTTTCATTTACTGTTCTCCAAGCAGTTGTTTGGTGTTGTCCCCCAATCAAACGTTTGTTTGCCTTTCCTTCTATTTCCTTTTAATTTTGTCTCAAAAATAGCTTCTCTAAGCTTTCATGTCTCTTTAGATAACTAAAATCTGTCAATTTTCTTGTTTTGATAATTTTAATCAGTGAATCTTTGTAATTTTCACTCTCCATGGAATCCTCAGTAACATTTCGATTCAATATTGCCCCTTTCCTCATCAAAATTTTCGCTCTGCACCTATGAGATGTCACAAGGAATATCATATTGTTATTATTCTTAACTAGGTTTGGGTGTCCTCTGCTGGCCATAAGCTACACATCTGGTTCAATTTACTAAGAGAAATGATTAATCATTTTTATTTCAGATCTTATACTTATAAAGATCTATAATCTTTTAATTATCCCATCTTCACTTGTGCTGGAATGACCTTAAAGACATAACGTTTTAAAACGTCGTAAAACATCTAATGACAGGCAGTCAAATACTTCTCTCAAATTTAGATGAAAGGAGAGAACTGAAAGGTTTAATATGATCATTTAATTATAATGGATCCTGTACGTATATCCTCCTTTTTCACTACTAGGATTCATTTTTTATCTCATGAGTTATGCAACACTTTACCATATGTGAAATTGAAATTAATTAGAAGTGGTATTAAGTGAACATTTTACATTTCTTTAACTTTTGCAGGCATCTGTTGTAATCAAAGCCATTACTAAACCACTGTTGAATGATCTGGGAGCCGATCCTTTTGAGCGCAAGCTGTAACCAAATGGGGAGCTCAGTTTACTTATACTGAACATCTATCTACTTATACAGACAGATTACTGTGTCATTGCCCCGTCAGTAAATGTGGACTTTTTAAACTATTACATTAAAATAATTGATATTATTGTTCTTACTGATTATTTGGGGTTTTGTTTAATTATACTTATTATCAGTATCATGTATGTGAACACCTATAGGCAGCAGTTAAAGAGTTTTGCATTTTTGTGCCATACTCATTACGGTGAAAATGATTCTTTGAAATCATGTATATTTAATATGAAACATATATGTGATGTTCCTCCTCCTCCTCCTACCCTTAATTCTACTTCTGCTGCTACTTTAACCACTACTATTACTAACACTATTACTTCTACTTTTTATACTACTGCTACTGCTATGGTTCGTTTCATAATTCATATCCAAGCTTAGTGTAATTTTGCATGGCTATCACATTTGCCCGCTGCCAAAGAAAATTTTTTTTACCGAATCTTATAGTCATAAATTAAACATTTTTCCTCTTAAAGTTATTTTTTAAAACTCAAACTGTAAAAGGGATAAAAAATGTAATGTTTGCAGTACAGCAAGTTACAAAATAATATTTCACATGATGATTAAAAAATTAACCCAACATAACACTACCATAAACATTCACTAAATTAACATGCATCTCATACCTGGTCTCAACAATGACACAGACATGATCTTTGCCTCTATATTAATTGCGCAAATGTCTATTGTTTTATTAACACAAATCATGGTCATTGTAACATTTGTATTTATTCATTCATAAAACCAGAGGTGTATTGTAATTTCGTTTTTTTTGGGGTTTTTTGAAATTCTAACTAATCATTCTTAAGTATTCGACAATGGGTTTGAAAAACAATGTAGTCACATTGAATAGCAGAACTTTGAAATTATTCAATTACTACATTCGTGAAGGAAGACAAGAATGACCATGTTTTGACATTAGTAATCCTAAGAAAAAGAGACACCGTGCATTGAGTATCAAGATACATCTTCTGGACCAAATGGATTACGAATTCCGCACAAGTGAACTTACTCGCAGATACAAACAAGAAGCAAAGGCTAACATTGATACTTTTGGCAATTATCTTATCTGAAGAAAGGTCTTGAAATCTTTTCATGAACAAGAATTCATCACATTGTGGAGATTGAAAGTAGGATTCATTGATGAGAAAAACATTGCTGTTTCAAAATCTTCTCTGTAGAGGATTATGAGAAAGGCTGGCTTCACATTTCAAAAGCATTCATCAGGGAAGAATATCATTAACTACGAAAAGTTCCACTTGGTTGCAACAAGGTGTAAATATCTGAGGTAGATCAGAGAAAGAAGAATGAAAGGCTATGACATTGTGTAGCTCGATGAAACATATTAATACATTAATACGTATGACATTGCAGTCATCTGATGGAAGATCGAAAAGAGATATTTATCAGGTAAAGGTCACAAGATTATCTTGGCCCATGCTGGAAGAGGAATAGTTGACAAATGGCGGTCTTCTTGTCATATGAACATTTAGAATCAGTGTGACATGTGTCGCATTTATTTTGTTGTTCTACCACATAAAATTTCTACGCTTTTGGAATAATTTTGAATAAGGCAAAAATCCTCAATTTCCATCAAACTTTTTTAATGGGCAAAAGAAAGCCTGCAAAGTTCTAATGTATTGAGAATAAAAGTACAGTCCTGTCCACTTAAGATAAACTATGATAAGATGAACTCTCACTTAAAATAAACTCGGATGCTGGTGCGTAGTAATTTAAAACTTTTAAGATAAACTCCTTCCGTGAGCTCATTCAGTTCAGAAAAACTCATCAATCTGGATTTGCGCGACAGACAAGGAGTGCAATGTCTATCTCTCAATCATCCCCTTCCCCCACCTCCATCTCCAATACATTCACCTGTGGTAATTTTAGAGACACTGTCTGTCATGTTCTTTATTTTACATGATTAACAAATTTGAACAAGATGTAGTTCGATTTCACAATGATACTTTATTCTTTGACTTTTACATAGGCTGTCTATTTTGGGAACCGGGAACGGATCCTAGTTTCGCTTTCGTACGGGACAATAACAATAACATCTTCCATACACTAATTTGGTATATCTAATTATTATCGTGAATGCTTACATTTTTCAGGTATAGGAATTATATGACATCCCTCTTCTTTAAGATAAAGATTTACATTTACTATAACTCAAAGTAGGCTTTAATCTAAGCTGCTCTTAACAACAACATACAGTTATAACTGTGCACACATACTGATCCATATTTTCATTCTCGATAATGAAAAAAAAATATAATTATTTGACTTAGTATGGCTAACAATATTAATGACTTATCTCTATTCTATTTAATTATTCTCGACAGTAAATTAGGTATATAATCCATATATTGTTCTGGTTGGTAGTCCGGTAATCAAAAATGTTTCTGGTAACTGGTAGGTAATCTATTCGAAAAGGTTTGTGTTTGTTGTCTAACTAACCACAATCTATGAAATATGTACAGCTACTGCACATATGCATAGCTCTAGCAGCTTTAACTAGTGTCTAATGGACCTAGTGTTTTTTTTTGGGTTTTTTTTTGTTTTTTTTTGCAAATTGGGTGTGGACGTCGATTTTATTTCATTTTCCTTAACAATGGCCATGCCTATGATGTGTATTTTGAAGGTTTTATAACAGTACGTCCACTTCTAGTAGTGTATTGTGGTTTAATGGGGTGTTCCTGTGGAGACACGTTGTCTCCACGAACAGGCGTGCGTTCGTGCACTGGCTGTTCTCGCGAAGGTGAGCATGGGGGCTCGACCATCGCATTTGGAGGTTTCTCATGTAGTTTGCCTTGTGGGTCGTTGAGAGGCATATTGTTACCGTTCGTTTTTGGCTTGTTGAAGAATGGAACGTCTCTAAGCTGGTTTCTGTTTCGACGAATATTTTGTCCAGTGTTTGGTTGGACAATGTATGATCTGGGGTGTTTATGTTTGTGTACTATCTTCCCCGGTATCCATCTCTTTGTGGATTGGTCTTGGTAAACAATCGGTTGTTCGTTGTCGAGATCTGTTAATGGGCGTGCAGCTCTATTGTAGTAGTGAGCTTGTTGTTGTTGCCTTTGTTCCAGTGCTTTGGTTGTGGAATTGAAGTTGTTTGGTTTTGTTGGTCGTCGTGGAAGACCATCACTCAGGGTTCGATTGAGTAGAGTTTGTGCGGGCGATGGGGTGTTATTATCGATAGGGGTATTGCGTAGTGCAATCATTGACAGATATGGGTCTGAGTTTGATTCCATAGCTTTCAGTAAAGTTCTTTTTACAATCTTTACTTGACTCTCGATGAACCCATTACTTTGTGGGTAGTGTGGGGAGCTTGTTTCGTGTCGGATGTTGTAGCTGTTGATTAGGTCTTTGTATGCGTTGCCGATGAAGTGAGGGCCATTGTCTGATCGGATGACGGCTGGTATTCCATGTTCGCTAATTATCTGCTTTGTGAGAGTTGCCACCTTTTGGCTCGTGCTTTGGCCTCTGGGTATTTTCCTAACAAAGGGAAATTTGGAGAAGTAGTCAGACACCAGTAAGTATTCTTCCCCTTTCAGGTAGAATAAGTCTGTTCCTATGGTGTGCCATGGCCCTGGGGTATTTCAGTCTGTACCAGGGGTTCTTTTGTTGGGCTGGTTGGAGGGATTGGCAGGTGTTGCATGCCTTGGTGATCTCTTCGATATCTCGGTTGATGTTTCTCCAGTAGACTGAGTCCCGGGCGCGCAGTTTTGTCTTCTCAATTCCGAGATGTGGTTCATGCAGTTTCTGGAGTATCTCTTTTTTCATGGATGTGGGTATGATTACTCTGCGATTTTTCATGAGGATCCCCTCTTCCAGACCGATCTCGTCGCGGTAATTCCAGTAAGGTTTCGTGAGAACGGAGGTCTCATGTATTTTCTCAGGCCATCCCGTGAAGACGATCTCCTTGAGCGCATTCAGCTCATGGTCCTTGGCTGTCTCCTCCCGGATTCTCTGCAAGATGTTTCTGCTGAATTGAGGCATTACTTCGTGGATTTTTACATCCATGTCTTTAATTTGATCATTTTTCTCTGGTGACAGCCTGGATAAAGCATCTGCAATTTGCATGTCTTTCCCGGGGATGTAGATGAGGTTAAGATCATATGGCTGTATCCTTAACAGCATGCGTTGTAGTCTAGGGGGTGCTGCTTTCAGGTGCTTTAATTGGATCGTTGTGAGTGGCTTATGGTCAGTTTCAACAGTAAATTGTTGTCCATATACGTACGTGTGAAACCGTTCACACCCGTAGACAACTGCGAGTAGCTCTCTCTCTATGTTCGCGTACCTTGTCTCTTCGTCTGTTAATGCTTTGCTGGCGAAGGCGACTGGCTGGCCATCTTGTAGGAGTGTGGCACCCAGTCCCTTCAGTGAGCTGTCGACCTGTAATGTTATCGGCTTTTTACTGTCGAAATATGCCAGTGTTGTGTGACTTGAGATTGCTTCTTTGATTTTCCTGAAAGCGTCATCGTGGCTGGCATTCCAATCAAAGTTGTGCCCCTTTTTTATAAGATCCCTGAGGGGTGCGGTGAGGTCACTAGCTCCTTTGATGAAGGTACTCATGTATGTTGTGAGTCCAAGGAATGATTGCAGCTCCTGAGTGTTTGTCGGAGGTGCCATGTTTTGCAGTGCTGACACCTTGTCTGGATCTGGTTTTACCCCGTCTTCGGTGCATATTATTCCGTAGAATTTAATCTCTTTCTGTTTGATTTTGCATTTTTCGTGGTTCAATTTGAGACCGGTTTCTTGGCATTTGTTTATCATTCCCTTCAGGTTGTCATCATGTTCTGTTTCTGTCTTCCCGCAAACAACGATGTCATCTGAAATTCCGATGACTCCAGGGCAGCCTTCGAACGTCTGGTCGATTTTCATTTGGAAGATATCCTGACTCATCTTTAAACCGAAAGGACATCGTAAGAAACGATATCTGCCGAAAGGAGTGTTAAAGGTGGTAGCTGGATTCTTCTTCGAGTTCAATATTCCAATATCCGCATTTTGCGTCGAGAATCGAGAAATATTTTGCCCCGGACAGTTTCGGTAGGATCTCTTCGAGTGTTGGGGTGACATAATGTTCTCTTCTTATCGCTTTATTGAGGTCCTTTGGGTCCAGGCATAATCTCAACCTGCCGTTGCTTTTCTCCCGGTATACAAGACTGTTGACCCATTTTGTTGGTTCACCTTCACGTACTTTGGTAATTATTTCATTTTCGCACATTTCATCCAATTCCTTCTTTATTTTGTCTTTTAGCATGATGGGTACTTTTCTTTGAGCATGTATCACCGGAGGGACATTTGGATCGACGTGTATCTTATATTTCCCCTCGAATTTGCCAATACCATCGAAAGTTTCTGGAAAGTTCTGGATCAGATTTTCTTTGGAGTCAGTTTTATTTTCCTGTATCTGGCAGTTTAGAGTAACAAGATTCAATTTCTCTGCTGATGGTAACCCCATTATTGCTGCTCCTTCGTCTTCTGTGACATAGAATGTTGCTGAATGCTTTATTTGTTGTACTGACATTCAATTTGGCATGTTCCAAACTGTCTGATCTTATGGCCACCATAGCCAGTCAATATTTTGTGAGATGGAGTGAGTGAGGTTGGTTTCCCATCTTTGTCGATGTCGTCGGGGAACATTTGTTTGAAAAGTCTCAAGGGCAGTGCATTTCCTTGAGCGCCTTTGTCTACCTTGACTTTGAGTGTAGTTTTTGTTGTCTTGTATTGTGGCAAATCGATTTGTATATATGCGAATGCTTCATCCCTCTTCTTTTTAGTTGAGTCTATTGTCTGGAATTCGATGCAATCGAACATTACTTCTTCACCAGAATCGGACTGCTCACGAACTTCGTGTACGGATTTTGATTTTGTTTGGTTGTATTTTAGCTTCCTGCAGACTTTGGCAAAATGGTTCGGTTTTTTGCAGTAGTTGCATGTTTTGTTTCGAGCAGGGCATTTCGTCGGATGGTGAGCCGTGCCACCACAGTTGAGGCAGTGAGAGAAGTTTGGTTTGGTTTGGTGAGTGGGTGCTTTGGTACCTTTTCGGTGTCCGACAGGACGGTGTCCTGAGTCTTTTCTGAAGGTATTTATATCAACATGATTGACTTGCGGCGCGTTTTGAATGCTAGATAACTGATGACCTGTTGCCTCAATTGATCGTGCTATGTCTAACGCTTTGTCCAGTTGAATGTCCTCATCTTGGAGCAACCGTTCACGTATTTTGTCGTTTTTCGTCCCGAATATGATTTTATCTCGGATGAGGGAGTTTTTTATTTCGCCATAATCACATTCCTTTGCGATCAGTCGTAATTCGGTGACAAACTGGTCTATTGTCTCATTCTCTTTTTGGAGGCGGGAGTTGAAACGATATCTGGCCATGATTGTGTTCTTTTTAGGTTGGCAGTATTCACTGAATTTGTCAAACAGCGTCTGTACTGGAGTGTCTGTTGCCAATGACCAGGTATTATAAATATCACGTCCTGCTTGTCCAATGTAAAGTAGAAAGTAGCTCGATTTTTGCTCATCTTTCTTTTCGGCTAACGGACCCGTTAGAAGGAGTTTCATATGTTGGCTCCAAGATCGCCAGTTTTCTGTGATATTGCCGCTTTCAAAATCCAAGGATGGCGGTTTAAGTGCATCCATTGTGCTTCGAATGATTGAACTTGATTTTCTGACCTGACTGTTACGATAACCTTGAGTTTCTGTACTGACTGAGACTTGATTTTCTGTTCAGATGGAGATTCGATTTTCAGCGATTTTCCACGCAATATCAATAAATAACAGTGTAAATGTACTTATAAACTTGCCTGACACCATGTCATGTTCTTTATTTTACATGATTAACAAATTTGAACAAGATGTAGTTCGATTTCACAATTATACTTTATTCTTTGACTTTTACATAGGCTGTCTATTTTGGGAACCGGGAACGGATCCTAGTTTCGCTTTCGTACGGGACAATAACAATAACATCTTCCATACACTAATTTGGTATATCTAATTATTATCGTGAATGCTTACATTTTTCAGGTATAGGAATTATATGACACTGTCTATATTCAATTGTGTAGTCTGTGCAGAGATTCACTGAAGTACAGTCATGTGGCCACATATGTGAACATATGTATGTGCCACAACCCCCATATGATTTGTACCTTTGTCTACCATTCCTGCCCTTCGCTCCTCATTGGCTCATACTTGAACACCCCCCCCGCCCCCCCCTCTTACACACACCTCACTGACTAGGCTAGTTTCAAGGGCTCGCCACACCAATAAGTAATTGGAATGAGACTGGCATTTTTCATTTTCACTCTGACTTTCTGAGCATTTAGATCATTGTATGCTATTTGCATTGTGAAAGTGTCACTCTTTGTGTAACCAAGTTTAATAGGAAGCTGGGGCGTCTCACTGGGGATGTTTAATAGAGGAGGATAACAAATAGATTAAACAAGTCTTTGTTTGTCTGAATGGTTGTTCCCCTTGAATTTTAGAGAAGCTTTACCTCGGATAAGACAAACTTTATTTCTGGTCGCCGGGAGTTTATCTAAAGTGGACTGCAATGTGTATCATGCAATTGGTTGGATTTGAAACACAGAGGGAAAAGACTTAAGTACACTCAATTTCACATTGACAATTTTGCTACTCGATCCACTGGTTTTGAAATTATGACCATTTAAGGTCATGACAGTGTTCTGTAAAGCATCTACAAAATGATAACCGCAGAAGTTTTTAATATAGTGCAAATAAGCAAACTCCTTAATCTTAGGGGGTTTTCTTTAATGGGGAAAATTTATTTTTGTTTGGTCGTGGTTATATGGATTACGATTGGAAAACATTAGTGTCATACAACAGTGTTAGAGAGAATTACTACAAGTTTGGAAATGAATTATAATACAGAATATACTACTACTACTACTACTACTACTACTACTACTACTACTAC
The DNA here is from genome assembly GCF_034508935.2 of Berghia stephanieae. NCBI lineage: Eukaryota > Metazoa > Mollusca > Gastropoda > Nudibranchia > Aeolidiidae > Berghia > Berghia stephanieae. The sequence goes on from NC_088363.1 coordinate 28,616,862, forward strand.
TACTACTACTACTAAAAAACACTATTACTACTACTATCACTATTGATATTACCTCTTTTGTGCCATAAATATAATTTTATATATTAAACGGGTATGGTGGGTGTTACAATGCATGCCTAACAGAGTTTTTGTATAATTTCTCAGTTCTTTAAAAAAAATTACATGAAATGAGTTTAAAATTATTTGTTCAAATATTGTGTTATAATTATTTATAAATAATTTATTATTCAAATATTATGGTCAAATTATTTATAAATCTATAGTTCATTCCTATATTTATATCTTCAAATAATCCGATGCCGTTGGTGATATGATCAATGTTAACTGTTTACCAATGTAATTCCAGGAAAGCTGTTTTCGAAACTTTTTTTTTTTTCTTACATTGAACTTCCATATTATATGGAACACAGTTACTTGGAAAATTTCTGTTAAAGAAAATCAGATTTTTCCAAGGGCATATTTATTGCAGCTCTAATAATCGAATGCAACTATGCACTTTGGAAGGGAATTTATTTTGCTTTCATTTGATATTTTAATAACAACAATGACACCAAAGCACTTTGTGGTATTAGTATTAGACATGTTATTCTGAGCGACCATCAAGAGACAGGATGCACAAACTGGCTGATGCTGCATTGTGAGTAGCAATCACTTGTCTCCGATGCTATTAATGAGTTGTTAAAATAGTTAACATAGTTAAAATATGATGAGCAATAAAGGAATCTTTTTTAATTTTCAGGGGTTGTCCTTTTTCCCTATAAAGAACTCATTGCGGCTCACTTATCTGATATAATATTGTTTCATAAAGAACAACAATCTTCTTCTTCTTTCAGCTTATCCTGCATTTTGCAGGGTTGCCATAATGAATGCCACATCTCCATTCATCTCGGTTCAGAGCATCATCTTTCTCCAGGCCCAGTTGTTTCATATTGTCCTTTACCTTATCCAACCATATAATCTTTGGGCGTCCCTTTTCCTGCTAATTGTATGTCCAATACTTTCCTTCCCATATACTCCCTCTCTCGTCTCTTTACATGTCCAAACCATTTCAATCTATCTTCTCTCATCTTTATTGATACATTCTCCACTTCAGTCAACCTTCGAATTCGTTCATTTCTCACTTTCAACATCCTCATTTCTGCCACCTCAACTCCTTTATCTTGTTTCTTTGTAGTAGCTGCTGGGTGGGGATCCTGACCTCCCATAGCGGGCAGGGAGGTACACACTGTGTCTTCTATCCCCTTATATCTGTTTTCCAACATGCTTTCTGTCTTTGTCTTGGAATGAGATTACTTGGTTTTTTCCTGGCCCTGGTCGGAGTCCTCGTTGGGAGGGAAACAGTCAAATGCATAGTTATTGTTTTGGGAGATGATATTTTTTTCCTTGTAAATCATCTCTCTGTTATGTATTAGTATATTTGTTATTTTTTAATGTATAATGTAAGCATTTGAGTGTGTTCCTCTTTGTTGGATTTTGCTCTTGTGTCCGGATGAGACTTATAGGTGATCTCAAACTAAGTACATTGGTGATATGCTCTTGGAATCTACATCTGATCCCTATTTGTTCCCAGTTCCCCTATGTCTTACTTTCTCTTGGATGCCTCAATTGTAATTCTAGAACTTTTTACTATCCCATTTTCTTCCTTTTTACTGGCGCTGATATAACCTAAATGTGTTGCAAGCACCGTAAAACCCTTAAAAACAAACATTTGTAGTAGCTGCTGTCTCTAGTCCGTATAACATTGCTGGGCTTACATTGCCCCCATCTCCTTGTACAGTTGTTTCTAAGCATTTGAATAGGTTTGTCTCTGGCACCTCCATTTCTCCTATCGTTATTGGTGGTCCTGCTCTCTGTTGTCCGATGCACAAATACTCTGTCTTCGATCTGCTTACCTTTAATCCCCTCCATTCCAACACCCGTCTCCAACCTTCCAGTTCCTTTTCTGCCTCAGCTTTTGTATCATTCAAAAGTATGACATCCGCATATATCATGTTCCATGGTGCCTCTCGCAGAATGGATTCTGTTAGAACATCCATTACTATTGCAAACAGCAGTGGGCTGAGAGTACTGAGAGCAGATCCCTGGTGTAATCCAACTCTTACATTAAATGGATCAGTTGAACCAAAAGCTGTCCTTACTACTGTTTTCTTTCCTTTGTACATGTCTTGGATAACTTTGATCTATTTATCTGTTACCCCCTTTGCTCTTAGACAGTACATTTCTTCTCTTGGTACCCTATCATATGCTTTCTCCAGGTCGATGAACACATGATGTATTTCTCTTTGCTTTTCTCTATAATTCTCTGCGGTCACTTTTAGAGCAAATATAGCATCCGTTTTACTTTTACCAGCAACAAATCCAAACTGTCCTTCACTTATGTCTACATCTTATCTAATCCTCTTATCGATTATTCTCTCCCATATCTTCATAAAGAATGCATGGGACAATGTTCATTATCAGAAAAATATGTTAGAGTAACAAATTGCAATTTTAGTGAATTTCTATATAATTGATTTTTTTAAAATAAATCAAACAGCCCGATTCACTATAACCACACTGTACTTTCATAATTGATTTGTATGACACTTTATCATACCAATTTTATTGGCCAGAGAACCTGCATCGCCAATCTTTCACTCAAATGTTTTCAAAACAACGTCATTGATAAAATTAAAAATGAGCATAAATTCAACATTGAAAGCATTTCAACTTCATTTGGTGGAGAAAACGAAACTTAATTTATTTAGAATGTTAGATATTCCTTCTTTTTTTTTTTTTTTTGTAATCATACCAAAATCATTTTACTTATGAATAAGATTCTTATGTGTAACTTTTTCATTCATTTTTCAAAACATTTTCTTGTTGAACAACTGATCAATCAATCAATTAATTGTAAATTCATGTGGAAAATATCTTTTTGGTCTAGTCCTTCAAAGCCACCTGTTTTATGTAGTATGAAATCGAGAGTAACAATTGCTTGTAACCTTGTTAGTAGGATGCTATGGAATGCTTTATGCCTGATCGGTATGATCGTGGTCCAGAAAGAAAAAATCCAATGGAAGCATAGTCTAACCATGTTCAACATTCATATGGATGTGAGGTGCGTTCTCTGATGATTGTATTAATGCATTTCTCAAAATGGATGCAAGGGAGCGTTCACATATTACGTCATCAAAATTTGCCCTTTTTAGACCCCCCCCCCCCCCCCTCCCCCAAGTCATCACTTGTCATCATTGACTTGACCCCCCCCCCCCCCCCAACAGATGATGACGTCATCTAATTTAATAAAAACTAAAAGATAACTTTAATTTCACAATATTTATTATTCGTTTTTCAAACCATAAACATTGATTATCAACGTTTGATAAAACACATTCAGACATTTTATTAATTTCAGAAACTGTTGATAATTTATGTTTTACGATACAATGGGGACATAAAATTTAAATTTGCAAAGATAAAATCTAACAAACATTATTTAAATTAGGCTACTTGGTGCAGGTGCTATTTAAAAAAATTCAGAAAGTGTAATTTAAAATAGTATAGGAGGCAAATTATTTTATAGCATATTAGTCTTTTAGTGGAATGAATTTCTGTTTCAATTTCCAAACATAAAATTAATTGATTCAAAAATGTTTCTGCCTTGGACCTCTGGCAATGTACTATAAATAGTATCATCAATTTCATCTTCATCGTCATCATTTTCTCCCATTTGCTGTTCTTCATGTATGCCGCATTTTCGTGAATGGTCTTTCATTGCTGTGATCGAGGAGTGATACAATGAACATTTAGGGCAAGTTCGCCTTTTGAGAAGTGATACCCCTTTCCCATTTTGTTTCTTGAGAGATGGGCAATACTCATCATAGCAATTTATCTTTAGCTGTTTTGAAAGGAACAAACTTTGAAATAGGCTTAATTTGCCTATGTTTTGATGACATCATCTTGGGTCTGACCCCCCCCCCCCTCCCCCATGTCAACACATGTCAACATTTGGTAGACCCCCCCTCCCCCCCTAGCTGATGACGTAATATGTGAACGCTCCGCAATTCAAAGAATTCATCTATTTTATCACTTGTATTTGTTCCTCGCCCATGTCAATAGCCCTTAAGTTGACTGTGTAAATTTTCTGCATTTTTATCGAGTAAAAAAGATCAATTCCTCAGGTGTTGCATCTGACCTACGAGTTATTCAGAAAAATGCATGGTGCTGTTATTATCATGTTCATTTTTAACTCAATCAATAAAAGTATTATACAGTTTATTTTCATTTGATTGCTTTACTGAATTAATTGGCGATAGCCATTTGTTATACTCAAGGAAAAGGGTGATGATATATATGGTACATACTGTGTCTTCTATCCCCTTATATCTGTTTTCCAACATGCTTTCTGTCTTTGTCTTGGAATGAGATTACTTGGTTTTGTCCTGGTCCTGACCAGATGCCCTGACTGAGAGGGAAACCGTCGAATGTATAGTTAGTTTTGGGAGATGATATTTTTTTCATTGTTAATCATCTCTCTGTTATGCACTGTATTATGCTTTCTTTATATTAAATATGATTTGTAAAACATTTGAGTGTGTTCCTCTTAGCGGGGACCTGTTCGTGTGTCTGGATGAGACTTTTAGTGATCTCTAAGTACTTTGATAGTGCTTTTGGAATCTACACCTGTTTCTTATTTGAACCAATACCCCTGTGTCTTCCCTTTTCTTGGATGCTTTATTGTAATTCTAGAACTTTTTACTATCCCATTTTCTTCCTTTTTACTGGCGCTGATATGACCTTAATGTGTTGAAAGCGCCGTAAAACCCTTAAATACAAAAACATAAAAAGACAAAAAAATGCTGTCACCACTCTCTTAGTGACATTGGCTATGACTGATTATAAACATAAAATATTTAGATAAATTATTTAGTAAACGGAAGCCATTAGGCTTATGCACCAGATTTAAAGTTTCAATAATGTTTTTAAAAAAAAAAAAAAACTTGAGCTTTTATATATAGTGCAATTTCCACTAATGCTGAAAGCGCTGTATAAGGGGTCCCTTGCCAACAGCAACACTTGACATGTAGGACGAGACAAGACACCTGTTAGGCGATAATACAGTTTTTCCGACAGATACAAAGCTGTTAACAGCCAATTACCCATTTTACACCTGAGTTTGGTGAGAGAATGTGAGTAAAGAGCCTTTTCCAAGGGCTCAAATATGCGCCACTCAGAGCAGGAACTGGGATCTTCCGATCCGAAGGCGAGTGTCATAACCACAAGACCACTCACATAACTGTTTAAACAGAAAGTAGCAATGGTTTGTTACATTTTGGACTGTAGTATGCTAGTCCTTTCTAAAAGACCAAGGCACCCAATCACTGCTAATGTTTTGGTAAGTAGGGGTCAGAAAAAATCTCTACTGCACCAAAAGATTGACAATGGTCCCTTTTTGTTGTGAGGCCAGTGTTCTACCAATAAACCCCCAAGGTAGTAATTATGATTTTGAAGGAATGCAGGTTAAATGCTAATAGATTATTGGGAGGAATATAAAAAAGGACTTGTATGAAACGTGAGTGGGGCTCTTGACCTCCCATAGTGGGCAGAAGGTCACAAACTGTGTCTAATTTACCCCTATATCTATTTTCCGACTTGCTTCTGTCTGTCTTGGAATAGGATTATAGGATCCTTGGTGGGGAGGGAAACATTCAAATGTTTATTTATAGTTTTTGGGAAATATTTTTTTCTTCTCTGTTGTGCACTGTTATAGTTGTTGAATATACAATGTAAGCATTTGAGTGTATTCCTCTTTGTCGGATCCTGTGCTTATGTCTGGATGAGACTTATAGGTAATCTCAAACTAAGCACATGCTCTTGGAATGTTCATCTGTTCCCTATTTGACCTAGTCCCCTTTTTCTTACTTTTTGCTTGTGTGCTTTTAAGGGGAAATTTTGAATTTTTATAAACTGTTGTATAAGGCATTTAAAGGATAATTAAGCCTTTAGTAAGATAAGATTAGTTACCTCTGAATGCCTTCTTCAAGGCGAGGGGTTATATATAGGGTCTGTGCAAAGCTCAAGTTCCAACAGAAACCATTTTTTGTTAACAGTTTGAGACTTGATCTTACATTATATATTTGTTAGCCTCCCTGTACATCCAGCAGTAATTGGGTATCGGATAAGTGTCCTATTCAGTGGGCAGTAATAACTGTTACCAAAGAAAATGGGCTTAACTACCTCTAGATCTGATGCCTCGAGAACTTTTCTTTTCCTTTCTTTTTTTTTTTTTTTTTTTTTTTTTTTGAAAGAGCATAATACATGATATTTGACTCGAAACAAATTAAAATAACAAACCAACCATGTAATTGTAATTTTCGTTTAATAATAATAAAGTTGCATAAAGGTATGGAATCGTCTAAATAAATTCAGATACATCCTCCACAGTATGGAATAAAAACAATAACCTGGTTTAAGTACATTTTTGAGATTGAAGTATATAATAATAAAAAAATGGATCAAATTGTATAATATATATATATATATATAAATATAATGCACGTATATGCTTAATAAATTGAACAGTTAATATTGATAATAGGATTAAAATAGCGTCATATTTACAAATTCCACCGCTCAATTTTTATTTCAATCGACATAGGTATATTTCTTTTTCTATGTCTTACGGAACATGTTCTGTTTTTAAAATAAATAAATTCAATGTAAAATAATTTTTTTTTTAAAGAAACAAAACACGACATTAATATAACCAGCTGTCAATGAACCCTACCATTACATAAAAATATGAAGAAAGTTGTAATCAGCAAGCAATTCTTTATGATACCAAAGGAAAGAACTTATGTAAACCTTTGGGTTAAAAAAAATCCTTTTATTTGTTATCTACTGAATATCGTCAAATGTTTCATAATTGAGCTTTTAGTCGAGTCTGAAAATGGTAAAACAAGACACCTAGTCCTTCTTTTGGTTCTACATTACTAATCAAAATGTTGAAATTTAGTTATTTTGACATTTACCAAATTCGATTGCAAAATTGAAAATAATGTAAATTGCTTTGCCAACCGCCCCTGGAACACCTCTTGAGACTTAATACTACATTCCACTGTTTTCTTTTGTTTTTAAGGGTTTTACGGCACTTGCAACATATTAAGGTCATATCCGCACAAGTAAAAAAGGAAGAAAATGGGATAGTATTAAGTTCTAGAATTACAATTAAAGCACCCAAGAAAAGGGAAGACTTAGGGGAATTAGTTCAAATAGAGAATAGATGTAGAGTTCATGAGCACACTATCACTATCTATGTTATTAGTTTGAGATCACCTAAATGTCTCATCACAAACACAGATCCCCACTTAGAGAACCACACTCAAATGTTTACAAATCATATTTATATGTAAAACAAAAATAATACAATGAATAACAGAGATGAATTATAAGAAAAAAAAATATCATCACCCAAAACTCTAACTACACATTTGACTTTTTCCTTCTCAGCAAGGGCATCTGGCCAGGGCCAGGACAATACCAAGGAATCTCATTAAGGGAAATAGAAGATACAGTAAATGCAACCCTGTCCGCTATGGGAGGTCAGGAACCCAATCCAGTAATTTTCCTTAGCTCAATGCTGACTTCTCCGCAAACAAAAGAAAAAAGGCTCTCAGTCATAGCCTGAGCTAATCCAAGTCTTCTCGTTCCAAGGCCAGAAAGCCATAAAATCTATCTAAACTATCAGCAGTGTTCAGCAACTGCCACAAAACAACTTTAAATATCATTGTTTTCATTTTCACACATTTCACACTCTTAATTGTGAATGTCTTTAGTGACTGAGACAGTGGGGAGTTTATGAATAAACATTATATTGAACACTAGGATTGAAAAAAGTTCAGTGTTTTGATATTACTCTATCTTATGAATGTTGTTATTCAAATCATGGTCATTTTAATTCAATAAATATAAAATTTAGCAGCTGTTTTTGAAGGCAACCATAATATCAAATGTAACGGAGGATTTGTGTCATGAAAAAAAAAAGTCAACCAAATTAATGAGGCTAAATATATCACCATCTTATGAAACATGGTATGTCACTTGGTCATGAAAAAAAATCCAATTCTTGAAAATTTGAACATTTTTTTTATCATAGATACAGACACGATTTAAATCTAGATCAGCAATGACTTTTCATACGAAGAAGACAATATAATTAGTTGAATTTCATTTTTTTTAAAGCAATTTTAGCAGTCTTGTCTTGAAAATTTTTCTATTTCAGAATGTAATGAGTTCTCAAAAGGTCAACTGTCTGTGTGTAATCGAATTAAGAGGAAAACTTGTAGTAGATTTTTCTTCTTAAAGAAAGTATATGCTAGGATTGTGGAAGTTGTGGCCCGTTATTTTACATTTATTTATAGCACGGACCAAAAAAAAAGTACTTTTTTCACATCTTACTCCTTATTAAGCTGTTACCCGTATGATTTGTTTTGGTTTTGCTTTTTTTTTTTTTTTTTTGGGGGGGGGGGGGGGGGGGGGGGGGTCGGGGTTGCAAGGAAATCGCATCAACATTTCACCGAAAATAGGTTTTGTTTTATTGAGCTCCTAAATCAACCCACCTCAATGCTGTTTTGAGGCGAAGAGTCAAAAATTATAGTGCAATAAAAGAATAAATCAAGTCTGTTATGAAATAAACCATATAAGCTGATAGCTGAGTGGCCTTTCTTATGAACTCAATTTACAAATCTAGGAATATAATAGTTACATTCACTAAAAACATCCTCAACCATATTTAATAATAAAAAAAATTAAAAACAAACTAAATCCTTGAAGCAATGATATACATGGGCTAAAAAAAAAAAGACAAGTTGGGTCCCAACCAAATACGGAATGTCGAATATCTGTTAATGAATCATATTGTCGTGTAACAATGGATATGTCCATCTTATTTGCATAAGGTTATCATGTACAATCATTTACGTTACTTGAATTAAATGCAATTCCAATTAAGAATTAAGCAAGTAAAAATAACAATGAAAAGAAAAATGTTACTTCATTTGAAATTCTTTGGTCATAAGTTTGTTTCATAATATTGAAAATATTAATATCACAAAAGTCAGATGATGAGTTTACTCTCATAAAAACAAACAAACAAGAAGGCAATAATTTCAAAGACGATTGGGAAAATTGTATATATAAATTCAGTTATGTGGAGTTAAGTTTAAATAAAGATAGAAAAATGATAAAGGTAAATTCAAGACATGAAATTTAACAGCCATTGTATGTCAAATTACAGTTATGAAAGGTCTATCTCTCCCTTCACAGATAAGGCAGAAAGCTTTGAAAATATCTTGTCGATGTCTTTAGTTCAGAATTTATATGATATAACTATAACAATTTTGCACTGATTGGATTGATACCATCAATTTCATATCACACTGTCTGCCACTCACAAATGAAATCGTATGAAGGGGAGACTAAGTTTGGATGGATGCAGAAACTACACATAATTTATATTAAACTTCAAATTCACAGGAAAAATAATTTGTTGCTCCTAATGATTTTTCAAACAAAGTGAGCCTAAACACCTGATTATTAACATTGATAATGACAGTCAAGCTCAATTATATCCTTCTTTGTCATTGGTTACTATTGCTACGGATTAAGTCTACTTTGAAAATTGTACATATTCAGGTTCACAAATTGGTAGTGAAGTGTACTTAACCTATATTGCAGAATTAAGAAACTTCTCCCGTACTAATATTTTGATCTTATCATCTGATTGCTACTTTTAATTCTTGACTACTTTTCATAGTACAGATTAACTAAGAAGAGGAAACTATAAACCGGTATTTTTAATTCATTATTTTCATACTCTCAAAAGACATTCATCCTGGTGTATACAAGTCATTTTGATAAATCACTATTTTGTAAAAAGTAAAATGGATTTAAATCGCAAATCGCCGCAGAATAAATCATGGAATCTCATTTAGAGAAAAAAGCAAATCTCCTGATTAATTTTCTATTGGAAGAATAAAACATTTTGATCTTACTAATGTATGCAGATTTTGTCACCTTAAGAAATATAATATAGAGGTCATCTGACTTATTTTCCCTATAATATTTGTTATTATTTAGAAACTTTATTTTCTACCTGATCAAATGTAAATGTTGCTGCTCGAAGCTCAAAGAAATAAATAATAATGTGAAATTGAATGTAAAGGGGAAACCCGAAACGTTCATTTGATCTGTTTTTGTAATTAAATTGAAGCTTACATTCAATTTCACATTATTATTTATACCTGATCACGCAGAGCATACTGAAAAAAATAAGTTTTAAATTTTAAGAAAAGTTATAACTTTTGTAAATAAGTTGTCTCATTTCACTGCTCCATAGATACAAATCTATTATTAAATCTGAAAGACAGGGAAGTCCAGGATGTGCATGTATTCACGAACATCATAACACAAATTCTCAACTCTTGTTGAAAAAAAAACCCAACAAAAAAAAAAAAATAATAATAATCAAATAATATTAAAAACAATTTTTTTAAAAATTGATCAGCTGTTAGTGAAAAAATCTCATAATTTGCAAATAAAATGTGCATATCCTGTGAATCCCGTGATGTGTACTATTGAATAAATAATTTACAAGGAGAAAGATAACTCTCCTAAAAAAATGCATCCATTTGCCTCCATCTAAGCAAAGGGAGGAGGCAGTTTCGTGAAAAAGAAATGTTCTCATTTCGTTACAAGGAGACAATGCAACACAGAGGGAACAACAGATATAAGAGATCGACAAGAGACCACACCAGTCAGACATGCCAACCTCAAGAATCAGAAACATGCAATTTGGGAGGAAAAATATGCAACTTTCCAAACAAAACAAATAAATCCAGTGTAGTCCTTATTTCTTGAGTAAAATTGAACACCGTTCACAGTGTGGTGCCACTGTATAAATACTATTTGCCTCATATCAATGCTTGGAATAAGGTGGATTGACAAAAATACATAAAAATAAAGTTTGTGATTTTTGTAAAAGTTGACATTTCTGACTCACCTTAGCTTTCTTTTAATAAATCAAAAGAAAAAGAAAAGAATTAAAGAAGTAAAAACGCTTCTCTCAATTTATCAGACTGAGGAAAAAGTCTGTCAAAATCGTTTTTGAAGAATAGGTTTGGCACTTAATATTCGTGTTGGCAATAGTGAAAAAAAAAAAGGAAATACGTTCTTAAAGATGAAACTGTTGTTAAAAACATAGGTATGAAAACATTTTGCATTATGTGAGATTTCAGACAGCAGTCAGTTTTCTATCCCTTCCAATTAAAAAGAGATGCTGAGACATTTTAGCTCTCTTCATCCATCTCAAAGTCCTCCATAATCAAAATAGAAGGCAAAACAGGGCCTGGCACATGGCAAGTGTTTAACACTGGCTGAGGACGACTTAACCGTGCTAAGCTTTCCTGAAGTGTGCTGGTAGAGGTAGGTGAAGCTGGTTCCTTTGTGGAAAGTGAATTTGTATTATTAGAGTTTTCTGTCGTATTTTCTTCAGTCTGTGCTGATGTCTGAGCACCTGCACTTTCGTCATTGCATGCAAAGTCATAAAAATCCCAAACTGGTGTCTCTGGTCTTGAACCAGCTGTTGGAGTGGAACTTTTGTCTTTGGAAGATTCTGATGAAATCTGAGATGATGAGCTTAGTAAACGAGTAGGAGTGAGCTCCTTACTTATCTCATCATCTTCAGGTTCGTTGAGATGAATTGTTTTATTTGATTCTGAAGTAAGAGTTTTATTGTCATCTTCGTTTTCTCCATCTCCAATGGAATGTCTGTCAGTTTTAATTTCATTTGGAATAATTCTCTTTTTTCTTTTATTCGATGTCAATTCTTTACTTTCTGAAATGGGACTACTCTCAGACTGAACACTCTCATTGTCATAACCTGAATCTGTCATTAAGTCAATGTCTAAAACTGTATCTTTACTTAGTTTACTGATATCAATTACTGTTTCTTTGACTGGTGCTTCCACCTCAATAACAGTAGATTGTACACAAGCATCATCCCCACGGACATTATCCTCATCCTCATCTTCATTGTCAAAGGATTTCACTAAAAACTCACTTGGAATAATTCGTTTCCTTTTCTTATTCTCTTGTTCTGAAACTAAAGACTGGCTGACTTTTTCCATGTCAACAACACTCGTCTCTTTTCCAAAACTGTGTGTCCTGTGAATTACAATATCTTTTAACGTTTCGTCAATATTATCTTTACTTTCAGTCTCATTCAAACTTGAATCTAATACATCCACATTCACACTTGAAGAAGCTGAACCTTTTCCTGAACAAATTTTGACATCCAGACTACTTCCAATGCCATCATCGATATTTTCATCATCATCACCGTAATTGTCTTTGTCATTCTCATGTAAATCATCCTCAGAAGATTCAGAAATATTCACAGTTATTAATTTCCTATTACCAGTTTGTTCAGGAACACTACCTTTGTCTATATGAATATCTTGAAGGGTATTTAGGGTATCCAAAGAAGAATTTGAATGAGTAGAGTCTGGATTTGATTGTAATGAGTTGGACCTGGAGATATTAACAACGACTTCTGATGTCCCTTCAACAAATATGTCTTTTGCACTATAAACCCTCATACTGTTGGGTATGGTGTAATTCATGCAAGGAATAAGAGGATACTTTTCTCTTATAGGGCGTCGCACAGCCGTCCGTAAAGGCATATGGACCATAGCCATGAGGAAAGGTTTATGAGTGTGTTTTTGAGTCATGCACACTTCCAACTGAATGCTCCGCTCTGATACAATTTCATCTGTAACCCCTGTGTATATTAGAGGGCTGTCAAACCTATTAATGAGAGATAAATTAGATAACATTAACTCAAATGTGTTTTGAATTAGCCAACCATGACACATAATTACAAACTCGACGATCTTAATACAAAAATCAGGGTGATTTATCCACAACTGGGTCATCAAGTTAACATTATCATAAAAACCACACATAAACTTAAAAGTCTTCTTTGATCTTAGCTGATATGAAGACCATTTCAAATGTATTCTTAATTATTTCGATTTTAACATTAAAAAATAAAGCCGAAGCAGAAATAAATACAGAAATAAATGAATAAAACTTGATATAAAGTAAAAAATACATGAAAAGTTAATAAAATATACATATATAAGTCAATTCATAAATTTATACATACATAAATAAAATAATAAGTAAAATCAGCTGTGAAGCGATTTCAACTTAAAGGGCAGAAATAAACGTAGCTCCTTTGGTAGAGCACTCGCATTACACTCAAATAAATAAATATAATAATTGAATGAATAGCAATAGGCTGTTTAAAGCACACATGAGATCAATCAAGATTTATTTCTGCGATTATGCCTTTAAAAAAATAATAAACTAATGGAAATTGAAAATCATAATTTCAGTGTTATTTAATATACTTAGAAAATTGATGAAAAATAAAACATTATAGTCTCCGGGTGAAAACTCAAAATGAAAGCATATAACGGTCATCTTTAGCAATGTGATCCATTAAAAACTCATATTACATTAATAAACTGAGATAATCCAGTCAGAACATAAAATGCTCTTTACAGCGCAGTGACAATGTTACCAAAATGAAAAAAAAAGGAAACTGTATACTTCTAAATTCTATTGACTTCCATGTAAATTTCTATTGATTGATGCTATGCATTTAGCTAAAATACATCTGCCAACGGGATATAGAATACCAACAAACAAAACTATGTGTAACCTTAAACGTGTATAGTCTGATTAATAGAATTGAGTGAGAGTTACTCATTAAAATGTCTGTCTAAAAACAAGAACAAAGAGCTCAATTGACGTCAATTTTGTTCCATGTATATAATAAAACCTCACAATACCTCCCTCTATTTTACTTCCCATCTTGTCCAACACTAATTTAGTGGCAAGAACAAACTATACCAATTAATTAGGGAAAAATCTAGTTTTACCACCAACTAGTTGTACTTTCCAAAATTTAGAAATATCACACATGGCAGTTAAATCAAGATCTTACTGAAGGCATTCATTCTAATATATAATATTACCTGAACGAGGAAGGGGTAAATATATGCTGTATGCTTGCCCTCCGGGGAGAACTTTGACGTCGGGAGTTATCCTTCTTGGGGTTGGGATCCACCAAAATGTCTTCTGTCTTTCTTATGGTCTTTTTGGCTGGATCAGGAATAAGATATCCCCTGACAAAGATCGACTCAATCATGGATGTTTGGGCTATAAAAGAGGAGAAAATTGATAAAAATCAATAGATGTAATTTCAAAATGGTAATGGGATTACATCTTTATAAAAGTAATGTGAATACATTATATTTCTTTCAGTGGATACTAGACAAGAATTATTATCTGCAAAATTTAATGTTTTGATTCAACTATTTGTCTGAATTAAAAATTTATTTCAATACTTCGCTGCCTCTGCTATCAAAATCATGGTAATAACAATTAACTGTCTTTGTCAATGTTGTTCAATGTTTACTATTTTTTAAAGCTATAAACGATTATTAAAAGAATGTTATTGTTATCTCTTTATTATAATAATTGTTAAAATAATTTGTTCAGAGAGATGATATGACTATTGGCCAATGGCATAAAATAAACCCTTAAACTATACAATAAACTTTTTCTTAAATGTCAAATTATGTTTCAAGCCCTCATTTTTAAAAAACAAACAAAAAAAACGAAAAACGAAAAAACAAAACACCTTTCGCCATGACTTACGAGGTGGAAGTAAAAGATCCGTGATTTGCCATACACGTACTTTCAATGTGTTCTTGTGAAATTCAAAAGAAAGATGAAGAAAACCAATAGCTGAAATCAAGATTTTAAAAGATAAGTAAAAAAATAATGATAATGGAAATTGAAACAGCTGCTCCTCCCATTCGAATTAACAATATAATAACAATAATAATAATAATAATAATAATAATAATAATAATA
>NC_088363.1:28634349-28636849 GCF_034508935.2 Berghia stephanieae
ACTACACTACTACTACTACTACTACTAAATACTACTACTACTACTCTATTTACACACTATATATACTTATACTTTACCATTACTACTTCAACTTATTACATACTATACAATTCTACTACTTAAGATACTTCACTATACTTATACTACTGTATATATTTACTATTTACAAAAACTAATTACTATCTTACTATTTACACTACTACGATTATTACTTAATGATCTACATGGAGATTCCCTTTGTCACAGCACTTTATATAATTACTTAATATTATAGCCATAATGGACTGTCAATTAAATTACAAAAATCAATAAATATAATATTAAGAAAATGATTTCATTTTTATATTGGATGATTTTCAATTTCAAAAACAATATTGAGTCGTTCTGTTAGGCTCTGCCGATTAAACTTAATGAGATTCTCATCATTTGATTATGAACATACGATAATAATACTAATAATAATAATTAATAATAATAATAATAATAATAATAATAATAATAATAATAATAATAATAATAATAATAATAATAATAACAAATCCTTCATTAGCGTGCTGTGAAACTACGGAAGTCCTTCTCATGTAATAATATACAATATATAATAATAAATAATAGATATATAAAATATAATATAAAGAATAATAATAATAATAATAATATAAAATAGTGAAGATGATGATATGAAGATGGTGTTGATGGGTGATGATGATGATGATGATGATGATGATGATGATGATGATGATGATGACACAAAAAGTAACAAACTGGTTGACTTAAAAGCAAATTTTAAAAGAAGTAAAATGGAAAAAATATTGTTTGTTTTTTTTTTCTCCCCAATAGATTTTTTTTTTTTAATCAAAGTAATATATAATATTTTTAAATCAATATTAAGTGATTCCGACTCTATTCTCGTCTTTTTTTTCTAATATCATTTCCATGTAGCAAAACAATATGTTCTATTTTCTAACCTATAAACAATATGGAAGGTATGCTATGGTTGTGACAGTACCTTGGCAAAAGACAGAAAAACACATCATTTTAAAGTCAATGCTAGTTGTTGAGATGTGACCGTAATAGAATGAAATACTTCCAGTTAATTGATAATCCACAATGAAATCATCCCAATCGAAATTAAAAAAAATAATTGGAGGTTTTCACATCACTCAGGGCAATAAATATCCATGGTTCGTTATCCCAGCACAACGGAAATTGCTTTGTGTTACTAGAACGCCGTGTGTATTTCTAATTTATCAACAAACACAGCACACGTATCACCATTAGCTTTCTTAATGTATCTTGGTCAACAGAAAATCAGTAAATACACTAGGTATGCTAAATCATGCGTAGAAGTAGAAAAAAAAAACAGATTGATTCCCTGACATCTGTAATAAATATAATAAAATACGATAATTATTACACAATGAACTAGACAACACACTTATTTATTATAATTACACAATCGTAGCTGAGCGACACACCGATAATATTTCCAATAATTGAATCGCATCAATATTACCCTGCACAGCCGTTCTCTAATTTAAGATAGCTCACTTGAGCTGGAGGCATCGAATAACTCAGTAAAGATCGAGACTGCCACCCACCACATAATGAGTAATCATGTTTAACTTAATGAATAGATGTCACAGGGCAATGACGAACAACAGAATATATATAGATGTATAAAGAAAAAAAATACAGCTCACTTTACTGTGTAGGTGAACACATATCGACTTGTACAGACTGAATTTAAAAATAAAAAAGAATTATGCCCTTCGCCACGACATCGTAAGATATCGTCGCCGAGGCATTCCACGAAGGAATATAGACAACTCATCAAACAAGATGTCTGATGTCAACAGGAATCACCCATGTTGTCCAAGTGAGCAAATTGGGGATTAATAATCTTGCTCAAGGAAGAAAAAAAAACGAAAGTGTTTGAAGCGGGGCTCGAACCGTGGCCTTCGTAAAGTTATGGCCTGACACTGACCAGATGTTGGATTCAATAGTTCAACCAATGAAATAACTTGTTTCCATGAGCACTACTAACGACAACTCATTAGGCGGTGCAAAAAACAAATATTGACGTCAAACTGCCAGTCCTTTTGGATTTCAGTGTCAGGCTATAACATAACGATTGCTACGCTCGAATCCGGGACCTTCCGGGTCATAATGCAATGCCTTAACCACTCGGCCACTTCGCTCCCCACAGACAAATCTGGACTGATTTCTTCTGAGAACGAGGCAATTAACCACACTTGCTGATCTTTGCCCTTTAAAAAAAATATTTTATACATTTAATAAAGTGGGGGATTTATATATAACATAGTGTCTCAATGAATGCCCAAATCCATAAGTTGTTTTGTAACTTAAAATACGTTTCATGAATTTGCTCATTAGGCTGATCCCGTCACATTTTCTTTGTGTATTTTAGCTCGAGAGAAGACCCCGAGCAAGCAAAGCTGTGCTTCTTGAGCACAGAGAGGTAAGGATGAGAGATAGG
>NC_088363.1:28641849-28644349 GCF_034508935.2 Berghia stephanieae
TCGTTTTGGTGCTTATGAGATTTATATAATATATATATATATATATATATATATATATATATATATATATATATATTGAATAAAATACGTTGACAACCAGGACATGCAGTTCAATCCTTTCCTTTGTTCACCTCTATACATTTAGCTCTTTTTCACAATTGCCTCGTGAACCTAAAAATCACATTGTGACAAACGAATGGATCTATAGCGCCTCAATTCCCAAATATGTCCAAAGAAACCACACAACAGACAATCATTAATGAGAACATCGGCAATTAAGTATTGTAAAACGTTGTCTGCAGTCGCATCATCCTTGCCCGTTTTGATTTTTTTTTTTTTTTTTTTTTTTTACAATTCTCTCTCCTTTTTTTTAAAAATAATAAAGTATAATATATTGAACCACAAATTATTTTCAATAGTCACAGAAAAAAACACAGGCGATTGAATCAGAATAATGGAAACCATCCAACTCTGAATATAATAGTAAGTTTTGAGTATTGTACAAATAACTAACACTCTTAAATAGATTCAATTAACCTTTCTATAATGTCATGAACGATTTATGAATTTTGACACTTTTTTCGTTTTTTATTGTTTTGTGTTTTTTTTTACAAAATGCACGAGTACTCAATGGACACATTATTTTAGCAAACTACATAGGAGCTTTTATCCTCTTCCTCTCTATTCATATGTTAGAATCATGTTTCACACAATATTATATTGATAAATTATAGATACACTAAAATGAACGAAATAAAACAAAATATCCTTATTGTTTTCAGGAAGTGGCAAACCAATTTGTTTTATTTATGTACCAGACACAGTGGTGGCAACATTGTACTGACTGGTGCCTCCTTTCAATCTAATTTTAATTTACATAACATGTTTAGAATGCCCGCTGACAGACTGTGGGTCTACTAGTACAGTGGTAGTAAGACACAAGAGGAATAAATTCGCAGGTGACCGCAACCTGGGCTGACGTGGTGAGAATTATATCTTATTATGAAAATGAATGTTGGTAATGGGGGGCGGGGAAGGAAGGAAAAATGGTGGCGAGGGATTTCTGAATGTCGAGAGGAGAGAGAGAGAGAGAGAAGAGAAGGAGAGAGAGTTGAGAGAGAGAGAGAGAGAGAGAGAGAGATACTAAAGGCTCGTAAATTTGTTTGTAAACATTGCAAGCGCTCTCTCTCTCTCGCTCTCTCTCTCTCTCTCTCTTTCTTTCTTTCTCTCTCTCTCTCTCTCTTTCTTTCTTTCTCTCTCTCTTTCTCTCTCTCTCTCAGTGTGAGAGATTAAGATATATATATATATATATATATATATATATATATATATATATATATATAGAGAGAGAGAGAGAGAGAGAGAGAGAGAGAGTGTGTGTGTGTGTATGAGAGAGAGAGTGAGAGAGAGATACTAAAGGCTCGTACATGTGTCTGCAAACATTGCAAGTGCTCTCTCTCTCTCTCTGTCTCTCTCTCTCTCTCTCTCTCTCTTTCTATCTTTATCTATCTCTCTCTGTGTGTGAGAGATTAAGATATATATAGGAGGGGATAGTCTACCACATTCATAACGTGAACAGACATCTTACATTCGTTTTGTCGCAAGAAGTAGAGAATAGGGCCATTCTTCTCCTGTGCGGCTATGTAGTCTAGAGGTATCACACTCGCTTTCGGATCGGAAGGTCCTGGGTTCAAGCCTCGCTCGGCGCATAGTTGAGTCCTTGGAAAAGGCTCTTTACTCATATTTTCTCACCGTACCCCGGTGTAAAATGAGTACCTGGCCGTTAATAGCGTTATCTCTGTCCGAAAAAAGTGTAATGCTCGGCGCATAGTTGAGTCCTTGGAAAAGGCTCTTTACTCATATTCTCTCACCGTACCCCGGTGTAAAATGAGTACCTGGCCGTTAACAGCGTTATCTCTGTCCGAAAATATTGTAATATCGCCTAACAGGCGTCATGTCCCGTCCTACATGTTAAGTGTTGCCGTTGTAAAGCGCTTTGAGCACGTTTAAAAGTTTTTTAAAAATTTAATCCCTTTATTCATCCCATAGGGAGAATTTGTCTCTATGGACTATTCCTAATTAGATACAGCGCTTGTTTTGTTTTTTTTTTTCATGTTACCATGTCACTATGGTAGCTACAAAGTGTTTATAATTTCCTAGGTTATGAAAATAAAATGTATTAGAATAAAGTTTAGTTGTAGCAAACATTATAAGTAAAGCTTTCGCAGAATAAAGCAAAAAAGTGAGTGGAGCAGGCACTTATGTTGGTAACAACAAGATATGAAGTGAATAGAAAAGTGCCAGAAGACAGTAGAGAATAAAAATTTTTCGCGGCGGTGGTGGGGTTTGAACCTGCGACCTTATTGGTACGACAACTCCGCCTGGCAGGCGAGAGCGTGGCTCTACCGTGTGAGCTATCCACGAACACAAAAATATTCGTTTCAACTCAAAGTCATTACTAGATCCCTCTCTCACCCACCCCTAGAGACCGCCGATTCGT
>NC_088363.1:28649349-28664349 GCF_034508935.2 Berghia stephanieae
TGTTTGCTTTACTTTATTCCATATACGAAAACTCACCACACGCATTCGGAACGTGGGAGAACGTCTCAAGAAATATTCCGTAAACAATACACCGCGGGGTCTTTCCCCTTCTTTGTTTGCCAACCAAGCAAAATACGATAAATTTCAATATCAAACAGTCGTATTGCTTGGGCAAAAACGAAGGTCTGATAAAGTACCGGGACGTCAATAATCCCGAGAGTTAAGCAATGCCTTGGAACTCAGAGGCCTGAAAGGAAAAGCATTACTATTTCCAAAGAGATTTGAGCCTGTCAGCCTCGATCTTGCGATTTAAAGACTAAAGACTTAGTTACTGCTTCAAACGATTCTCAATATATCATCAATGCAGCCACTCAGAATAAATAAATAAATAAATAAAATGTAAAAACTTAAACTAAAAATAACTACAAAAACACATAACAAAAAAAAAGTAGATACAAAACCAAAGCCAAAAATAAATTACAAAATAGAAAGAAAAAACATTTAAATATACAACAAAAACAAAAAAAAAAAGAAAGAAATGAAATGCCGTATTCGCAATTATTATCACGATAGCTTACTCCATTAAATTTCATATTTTTCATTATTTAAACTTTAAACTCACTTTTCGACATCCAGCCCCACAGAAATTTGATACCCATGTGGTGCGATGAGTCACAATTAGAGACATCGAAGTCTGTGCACGTCTAAGCAAAAAATCAGGTTAATGACCCAAGGAATGGCCATTTACACTCCATACGACGTTGGCCATTAAACTACTTGAACAAAAAGGTCAGTCGATCCACGTAGAATAAGGACTTGCCTTACAACACACAGAGTAGACTTATCTCTCCAGTGGATACCGGGACATTCAAATATACCAGGAAATGACAATGCAGACAGACTAGCCAGACTCGGATCAACACTTTTACAACCATCATTTCCAGTATACTTAAACACAGCGAAACAAATAATCAAAACAAATAAGAGAGAAGAATGGATGAACAGTTGGGCAATGAGCACCACGGGTAGATGTATGTTTTCCCATATGACCACTCCTGTAAAGACTGATTGCCTAAATAAGCTCAGAAGACACCAGCAAAGCATCATCTTTCAACTAAGAACACAACACATACCGCTCAACAACCATTTAAGCAAAATTACAAAAGACACATCCCCTTCCTGCCCCCTATGTCAACACCCCAATGAAACAGTAACACACCACTTGCTTGAATGTCAACCTCTTCAAGACCTGAGATGCACATTCCTCCCACCAAATCCAAGCATCAGTAACACATTTTATAGTCAACTGGAACAACTACAAAAGACATCTAACTTCTATGTCATGGCACAAGACCGAAGGGCTAGAGCTCAGGTGGTCGCTGGTTCGGATAAGTAAGTAAGTAAGAATAAGGACTTGTTCAAAATATCACGCTGTTTATTTTAGTTAAGCGGATTGGGGAAATAAATAGTGTGTTGAACAAACAAAAAGGGGAATGGAAAAAAAAGCCCCCAAAAACAAGTAAATATTACGGCTATTGAAAGAAACCAAATTATTAGTCAATTTCCTTTTGGCCTATAGTGTTAAAAAAAAATTTACTGACAAGTGGAGAACCCGCAATATTTGCGGAGAAATAAAGGCTATTAGGAACAGGCGGTCATCTATTATATTTATTATACTACTGTATTGTATTTTTAGATTTGCTGGTACTTCTGTGCCAGATGATAAAAATTTATCTTTGGCTTTACCGAACAATGTTGATCCCCAACCCTATTTTTGAAAAGAATAGATTAGAAAGAGTATCATTACTTGCTAGTATCAAGAGAGATTTACATTTAGATATATCATCATTTTTTTTTTCGGATGAGATTATTATTACTTGAAATAATCAAGAGAATTAAAATAACGTCATCAATTTTTGTTGTGATTATGCTAGAATCGCGTAAAATAAAGTATACTCGCAATGAAAGTCAAACGCCAAAAAGGACTGAGAATTACGACCTAGCAGATTTTCTTCCTATTAATCTGAGTCAACGGACGATAGAATTAGTCTGAAATAAAATGTTTGCAAGTTACTTGTATATCAGTCTTTAAAATAGTTTTATAATTTTTTAGATTTGCCAGTAATTCTGTGATCGATTGAAAAATAATTTACATTGGCTGTTCGGAATAACAGATCGACAACCCAATTTTTTTTTAAATAATAGATTAGTCGCATGTGCATTTTGGGGGAGGGGGGGGGGGGGTAGTTGGAGTTGGGGGTCTATTTTGCTGTTCAGTTAAAGCCAGCGATCCAATATCGGAGATAAATATAAAATACTGAATTTTAAAAAAAGAAAATTAATTAAAAGGAGTTCGAACACCACGGACGCTTTTTTTTTTTTTTTTTTTTTGTATTACTTTAAGTTTTTGACCAACTCTGAGATTAAACTATCCTACTTATTTGAACAGTAGTAGTACTTAATCATAATCTTTTTATTGCCAGTGCCGTGGGAAGACACCACCCACCAAGTTTAGTAGGTGTTAAGGCCTTTAGTGAACTAAAAATAAAGGCGTTGGTGAACAAGAAAGTACATACCGACGTTCCTCAGACCATAAAACAGTCTCTTTGTGCCTTTTTACCATAAAAGTCTTAGTGACAGAAATCTTACGTGACTACTTTCTTTGTGAATAACTGACACCTGACCACCGGTCCTGAGAGTCATTAAAAATGACAAAAGTCCCCATAAAAACGAACGTGGTTTATTAACACAGAAAAAAAACTGGAAGCGTTCGACCTTGAGTAGTCGCGGAGACATTCCGGCGGGCGTCTGACTATCTTGTGAAACAAGACAAGGAATGAAAAGAAAACACGACATTAACATGACCGGAATTATATTTTCAAAGTAATCGAATTTGACTTGTGGAATCAGTGATATCAAATAGTTTTGACGAGTCACGCGATACAATGCATACGTAAAAGTTGGTGAAATTATTGTAAAGTTAATTCACTGTTTAAAAAAAGATGGCACAAGTATGACATCAGTGGTACCATAAGGCGGAAGACATGACCATGAATGGTGCTTCCGGTACGTCCCACTCAAGATTACTACATCTCTTTCGACACGGATAACATAATGAAGGGGAAGCTTAAATAAAAGTTACCCTTCTCAGCCAGTCATTGTCACCTGAGAAAGTCATTTGTTTGTTTTCAATAAAATGGCCGAAGGCTAAAATGCCGCCGGAAATAAAGTGCTTTTTTTCTCAGGATTTTAGTGATTTAGAAGCTCTTTATTCAGTCTTATCGCAAACAGAATTCAAAACAGACGTTTATTACGTTTCCGTTCTGTGACCAATATTTAATGGTATATAAGTGCAATACCAAAAACTAATAAATCCGTTCTGTTCCTCTACAACTAGTCCACCTAAATTTACCATTCAACTCCACTATGATATTTCTTCAAAAGCGCAACTATCGACAAACAGTCCATCAGTCCGCCAAGGCATGCAATAGAAAAGATTGATGCTACACAGCTTCGCAAGGGGATACGCCAATACCATTTTATGCCATTCACCGCCAACACTATCACAACACTATTTATTTGGCAGTTACTAAAAATTATTCTCAAGACAAAGCTTCATATACTTTAATAAAAATTATGGATGATTATATCCACCAAGACTGAGCTTTAGTTCATGATTCATTTTTTTTTTAATTTAAAAAACCCGTTATTTTGGTTACTAATTAAATAGTCTTAATCATATAGTAAATGGTTGTCAAAATCTGAGCTCTTAATGGAAGCGAAGTTTTACATTCATTAGAACAGAAATTCGATACAAAAATTCCTCTCTTCACAAAATTGGCAGCTCTGGTATCAAGATGGGCAAGATAAAATATATACAATTATCGCGTGGTAACATCATATACAAGTCATTCTTCCCTCAGGCACGATATGTGCACCTTTTCCAACGTGTTATCTTGCCTGATGACAATCCCCATAACAACATCTCCCACACGACACAAACCCATTTGCCATATCTGCAAACAATCCGTACCCATATTGCTAACTATTTCAATTTGTTATCCTGTCTGCAACTGGTCACTAATCTGTCACTTAACTATGTGTTAACACCTTTGCCAAAACTTCATGCAACATGCAATTAGAACAACATACCGATGCTGGTAACGGAAGAATTCAATACAAACGAGACTTTGACCTTCCCATTACCGTTACAGTATTATAGGACACTCTTATTGACAACCCAGTCTGAATTGAACTTTAACCTTTTATATTACTGAAACAAAGAACATTAAAGATAGATGTACACAATAGATTAAAATGATTGATTTTAAATCAGTCTGAATTTAATTTTAACAGTCGATGGTAGGAAAGCAAAGAACAAAAGAATACATGCATAATAGCTTTAAAAGATCGTTTATATCTGATAATGTAAATGCAACAAATTGTCCGACTTTTCATAAACAATCACAACAACAAAAAACACATCAAATAATAAAGTAATTAAAGAATTTTGAGCACTGTTCAGTCTGATTAACGTCATAAAATTAAAAGGCGCTCTGCTGTAGCAATACTATGCATATCATGTGACTCAAAGTAGACTCTTCCTCAAAGATAGAAATGCAATTTCATGAATAAAAATTGAATCACTTAATCATTTCTTGTAATAATAATATTCATATTGTGAACGATTGGGAATCTAGGGAAGTGAATTCCCCTTTAAATATCCACGGCAGTAAAATTCGGAATGTTACTTATAGAAATAAATTAAGATGCCTAACATAAACTATGCCGACATCAATTTATTTATTTAATATCTCTACTTAAAAAGGTAAGATATTCTACATTAAAGCGCCAAGACTTATAATAAATTGGTCAAAAGACGGAAACGGACACAGAAGTCTGTCATAGCCGAAGATGAGTATGCGTGTGAGTGTGTGTGTGTGTGTGGAGGGTGGGGGAATCTTATAAGCGAATTTGTTATCCCATTCCCTAGTTCTAAATGGTGATTGTTACAATAATTAACCAAGCCCCCACCACCAAATCCTCGCCGTAAACGCCATTTCAGCAGTTTTTATGGAAAGGATAGACCAGATACACCTTAAAATCTCCCTTTCCTCTGTTTTCCTCCTTCCATTTCACCGGGGGGAAAAAATGTCACGGAGCTACTGCCTTCCAGGTGTCATGGGTGTTGGGTGAGGTCACTCCGGTGGATACGATCCATTTGTCAAGAAGTCAACACTGCGACAATGGTAAATGTCATTTATAACATGACAAAACAAAACAATGGAGTTAGCTGTGACGAACTATTACCAAAAAATTTTTTTATAATTAGACCGGCCTTGACCTCAATGAATATGTAGTAGGGTATTATTATTAAAATCTAAAATTTAATGGGTTTCAGTCTCTCGTTTAAAAAAAAAAATGCTCAAGTACACAAGCAAGCAAATGCAAATTTTAAAAATAGACAAGCGGATGTATAGGTTTGAGTCTAAAGAACTTTACATCACTCTGGTTGTCTTGTTATGTTTATAAGGCATTTACTCGGGAATTCATTTGACAGCTATTTTACCCATCTGGGGTGATAAAAAAAAATATTTTAAAACTACATATAATTATAAAATAACGACATTTACAACTTCCACAACAAAAGCAGCTGCAATAAGAACAACAACAAGGACAACAACAACATCTAGGATGATACAAACTAAGATGTCATAAATTCATATAAGAATTCTTGACTTGGCAACCCCCCCCCCCCCCACCCCACACACACACAAATAATAGATAGATAGATAAATTAATAAATACATAAATATAACCAAAAAAAATAATGAAAGTTTAAAAAGTTGTACATTTGTAATGGTAGTTAGTCTAATACAGAGTTTTTATTGAATTCTAGCACTCCGAATTCCAGCAAAGTTCAGCACGCTGGAACGGGTGTGAACAAGTATGTATGAAAGGTGCCAGACAGTGTAATCAGAAGCTCTGAGGTTCGATCCCCAGTCGAGGCAGACAGATTTTTTGGGAGTTTTTTTGTTTTTTCTTGTATTTTTCTTTCTTGTTTTGCCTGTACCTTTCATACGTTCAGATCTTTACCTTACGCTCCTTAATTTCTTAATTTGAAGCTGGGTGACCGAATAATATAATTTATAAACCGTTAACTCCCCATAAGCATTGGATTTCGGCACGCTCGGATTCTAGTACGGTTTTTGACTTCTCCTAAAAGCATGCTAGAATCCGGCGAGTAATATACCTACTGAAATAAAATCACTTAAAACCTGACATTAAACGTCAGTTTGATAATTAAATTCATTGCATGCGCTTTAGCCTTAAGTGAGATGAATAAGTAGCCTAAGTCGCAATCTAAAGTTTACCTTCACTTTCTGACATCCATAAATAATGTCGTTGACTACATTCGTACAAGGCAAACAAGACGTGATGAACAAAAGCAAATATTATGGAGAAGAGGGGAATGAAAATGAGTTTCTAGGCAGTGCGGCAATGACAATGAATGTTAATTGAATACTCTCTCTCTCTCTCTCTCTCTCTCTCTCTCTCTCTCTCTCTCTCTCTCTCTCTCTCTCTCTCTTCTCTCTCTCTCCTCTCTCTCTCTCTCTCTCTCCCTCTCTCTCTCTCTATTTTCTATTCACTTTCTCTCCTTCCCTCTCTGTATCAATAACTATTTTTTTTTATTTATTATTTTTTTTTTTTTGCCATTCACAAATACAACAATCGCTTACCACAACGTTCTCATCCATGTATAATTATAAGGATCACATTAAGACCAAATCATCCTCCACCTCATCATCATCATCATCATCATCAACATCAACATAATCATAATCACCATAACCACAATAATCATTCTTCAAACACCTTTCATTTTCATTTTTATATATTTTATTTCATTTAATTATCTTTCTTTTTTTTTTTTTAAATTGTGTTTTGTTTTGTTTTTGTTTTCTTTTATTTTCGTCAGTAAGTATTCTGTTTACAATTAAATTTCGCACACATTTCGGTCACAACAGCTCAAGTGGCCCGTTTAACTTATTCAATCATTCACTGAATAAGACATTACATGGAATTCACATTCACCAGGACTCATCGTCGATTTGAAACAGTACAATACGGCATTTGTTAAAAAAGGAATTAATAATTCTGTTATGCAATTGTTAAATTTCAACAGTGCAACAACTTCATAACTTACAGATTTATCAACTTCTAATATGTATATTTTATATCCATTAAACGCCGTGTTGTATGGCAAAGGGGGAAAAATATAATGAGTTTCAAGGAAAACTTGATGCCGTAAGACACGGATGATTGAAAATACATTTTTAGGAAAACACCTCGCAATATGAAAAGGTGGAGATGAAAACAAGTTTTCTAAGGAAAAACAAAAAACCATTGCAGCATGACAAAAAAGGAGGAGGTGGGGATACACATAAATGTCTATGAAAATAAGGTGCCGTATGACAATTGGGAATGGAAACGAGCTTTTAGGAAAACACAATGCAATCGGACAATGAAAGGAGGATTTTCCTAAAAAAATATTGCTCCGTATGATGAGACTTAGTAAAACATATTGAAGAATGACGAGGAGGAGGAGGGAGGGGGTGGGTTGAAAATGAGTATATATAGAAACTCGCTGCCGTATGACAACGGGGGATGAAAGTGAGTCTCTAGAAAACACATTGACAAGGGGGAGGGGGGGGGGGTGAAACACTAAAGGTCGGTTATGAAATCGGCACTGAATGTTAACGGACTCTCTCTCTCTCTCTCTCTCTCTCTCTCTCTCTCTCTCTCTCTCTCTCTCTCTCTCTCTCTCTCTCTCTCTCTCTCTCTCTCTCTCTCTCTCTCTCTCTCTCTCTCTCTCTCTCTCTCTCTCTCTATAGCCATACATGGCCAAAGTTAAGTCACATAGCCGTTTCAATGTCATCATCCATAATAGTCCGTTTTCTTAGCGGCAAGTTCCGTGCGTTTTGTGCACTTTTTGTAACCAGCAAACTAAGTATACAAATTGGTACAGAAAATTATGAAGATTCGAAAAATAGGTGGCTCCAAATACCATTTTTATTGAAAAGACCTTAAAATTTGTCGTAAAGTCTAGTGAAAACGCGCACTTTGTGACGTTTTGGCGCTCGATGACAAAAGTATTTTTAAAAAAACATTCTCACCCATTAAGAACATCTTGATGTGTTTTTGATCGTGGACATATGTTTGTTTTAATGTTTTCCATTATTGTTTACCAAAAATATAGCTTTTAATTATTTTAAAACATTTTTTGGGTCTTCTGACCGCAGAAAAAAACCCAATAAAAATTGTCCTTTTTTGCCCGTGCAACAAAACTATGAGTCATTAGGTCGACCTATCCTTTACTAAGTATGTACTAGGATGTCTTAGCGCCTGTAAACGAAAAAAACAACAACAAGAGACTAAAAAAAAATATTTAAAGCAGTTAAAGAGGTTTTTTCAACCATTGTGTACAGTACAATAATTGCTAAATCGAAATGCGGTTTTGTCATCTGTCACCGCCTCTCCCTTCGAGATAACGACAGCTCCATCTACCGACAATGGCATCATGTGTTGTCTAAAAAATAACTGAGAGAATGAGTTTTGTCTTTTGAACGATGTCAACAAACTACAATTTTATTTTGTGCAATCGATATTCATTGAAAAGGTAAGGAACACTCTTTTTCATCTATTATAAATGTCTTATATCATCGTGATGTTATTTTACTTTATGCGCATGCTAGTGCAATAAGTATTGCGCAATGTATGACAAAAGAATTGAGTTGTGAAAAAAGAATTGGGTCAGATCAAAGCTGAGTCACAGTCATATCATAAGCCCCCAGGATGCAAAAGATAGAGTAAGATTATGGCCCATGCTTGGATTTGAACATATTTTTCTATCTTAGTATAATATAAGTTACATGTGCTATTTCAGTACTAAATTTAGACCCTTTTAGATTCGATTAGATATAGATTAGCCTGTCGATGATTGATGATAGAATAACGGTGTTTATCATTACTGCTGACCGAGAAAGAAAAAAACATAACTAATTTATTATTAACTCAGTTGATCAAAAAAAGAACATCTCCACACACAATTCTACCAATACACGCTAATATTCACACACATTGCTTTACCTTTTGCATGTTCAGGTTTGGTTTTTTTAAACAATGTATTGACTTGTTTGTTATATTTCTACTTGCCAGCCTCACAGTCCTTTGTGTCCTTAAAAGCATCATGCCTGGGGACCTCGTCAAATGGGAATGCTAGTTTGATTTGTTGAATGGTCAAGATTGCAAGGACTAAAGTTCCATTCTAACAGGTATTTGGAAGTATGTGTTCGTTGTGTGTGTGTTGATGTTGTTGTTGTTGTTTTATTGTTGTTTTGCAGAGAATCTTACCACTGAGCTATCCAAGCCCCGTCAACTAATATGTGTTTAACCTTTCTCACGCAAACATACACACAAATACACACTAACACGCATACACACACACACACACACACACACACACACTCGCACGCACACAAACTTGTTCATTCTGTCATCTCTCAAGCTACCCTATATCGCCTTAAGATGGTAACATTTTCTGTAACTTGAGAAACTACGTAATTCACACTTTGTAGGAAATAACTTTAAATATTGTCTCTTGAGTATGTCATGAGGTTTTGATTTATTTTTCTTTCCTTCCTAGAATGCGCTAATATGGCAGGAGGAAAGAAGCGGCAGACATCCATTGTCGACTGTAAAAATCTGAACAAAGTTCCAAGACTCGATCAAGCTTCCCCTGAAATTGACTGGTCGAAGTGCCTGTTTTGTCAAGAAACCATTGAAAATTCTCCTCTCACAAACCCTAAAAAAGCAACCAAGTTAAATTGTATTGAAGACACTTATGTTGCCATTTCTGAGGATATCAAACTTTTTCATGACTCAGGTAGATTGCCAATAGCATTGAAATTCAATATTAACCAACCTGTGAAATGTCTTGCTAGTTTTTTGAGAGACAATGATGGACTTTACCATAAGAATTGCAGACACAGGTTTCATAAATCAAAACTCAAAAGGCTTGCAAAGAAGATAAATCAATGTAATAGTGAAGCAGTTGCAAGTCCTGATACAAGAGGCACATTAAACACATCACATATAAGCAAACGCTGCTTGTTTTGTAAGGGTTGTGAAGGGGAATTGACTGAGGTCCGGATTCCTGCTCTTTCACAAAAAGTCTACTAGGAAGCTGTCCTTCTTTCAGATACAAGTATTCTTAGAGTATTTGCGGAGGGTGATCTTATTGCGATGGAAGCAAAGTATCATAAGCCTTGCCTTATACTGTTCCACAGAAGAGCAGACGATTTTAGATGTAAAAATACTTCAAACAACAAATACAAAACACACATTGCAGAATGCAAACAGGATATTGTCAATTTTATTGATCAAAACAAGCTCGCACAGACACAAATGTTGTGTTTAAGCTGAATGATCTCTACAATTTACTTTTGTCAAAATTAAATGCCATAAATTTGTCGGATGTATATGTACATAAAACTAGATTCAAAGAAAATTTACTATCGAGAGTTCCTTCTTTAATGGAATACAGGGATGGGCGGGAAGTCTTGCTTACTTTCAAAGAGGGGAATATTATTTCACAAGCAGCTATTTCCGATTTAGATTCAAATGATGATCTTGCAATACAAAAAGCAGTTGATATTATAAAAGCAGAAATAAGAAATCATACATTCATATCACCCCTCAATATAGATCATGATAGCATTGTCAATAGTGTACCACACAAATTAGTGAAAATTGTGAATGGCATTTTAAGTGGTCAGTGTTCGCTAAGTTTAGGTCATCAGAATCGACATACCATGACAATTTCACAGCTTATCATGTTTAACCACAACAACAAAAGCCCGCAAAATTCAGGTAGCACTAGAAAACAGTTGTCCAAGGAAACCCCAATCCCCGTTTATTTAGGAGTCATGGTTTTTGCCAAAACCAGAAAGAAAGGTCTTATTGATAAACTGTCTGCTCTGGGTTTATCAATTTCCTATGCTAGGGTAAAAGATATTACAGCTGAAACTAGTAAAAGAATTTGCCAGTTCTATAAAGAGACAAGTATTTCAACATCATCCAGAGATTTGTCTGTTTGTTGTTTGACAGAGCAACCAACTTATCTGCTGTCAATGAATGCCGGCGTGAACTTTTTACAAAAAAGTCACGCCTTCCAGACAATATGCCACCAACTCGTGAAGCTCTCAAACAGCATTTAAATCGAGCAGTTTACCAAGCTGGTTATGTATGGAAACGCTCTCTTGCTAAAGACCCTAGTCTTCCTTCCAAATCAGATTTTGGTTGGAAAGAAGATGGGATGCCAAAGTGGTCCACTTTGACTGACCTTACACATACCTCACAAAATCTGATTAAATGTAACTGTTCATCAAAGGGATGCTCCAAAAGATGCAATTGTGTTAAGGCATCTCTTCCATGTACTCTGTTATGTGCCTGCAATGGTCAATGTTCTAGAGACAATGATTGACTTTAAACACGTTTTTCAATTGTATGTTTTCAACAATGTAATTTTAAAAAAGGGATGTAAATCTATAATAATGCTGCTGTTAAATATGTACACAGAAAAAAAATGTTTTAAATGGTTCAATTCTTCATTGAATAAATATGTATTGTACAATATATATATAAATTTAAACGTGTTATTTGCTATATGATAGAGATACATTGTACTCTTATGTTTGAGAGTGATTGTACGTGTGTGTCGGGAGGAGAAGGGGTACTTGCTTTGGCGGTTGAATTGTCTATTATTGTTTTTTTTTTTAATTAAATTAATATTGCTTGATTTTAGAGGATGTGAAGATTAAAAATGTTTTTGAAATGCATGGCATTTCAAATATATGTCAGATTCTAAACCATTTAAACAGTTTCCAGGAAGGAGATATATATTTTTTTTAATTTCCTGAAAAATCCCAATTGAATTTCGTATTTTCTTATATATTTCAATAAAATTCAAATGGAAAAATATTTTCTGAGTCCAAAGTACGCAAGGGAATAGCAAAATAACCACATCATTATAAAATATTTATAAAACCGTAATTTTTTGAGAAAAAAAAATAAAATGTTGAAAAAATGTATTTTGTCACCTTTAAAGGGCAATAACTCGTGGTTCCAGCTATATTTCAACTTGGAGCCACCTATTTTCGAAATCCTCATAAAATTCTGCACTTTGTGTGAAAATTTCATGCTGGTTACACGATTTGCACAATTTTTCCATTAAGGGAACGGACTATAAATTAGGTAAAAGGAATACGCAATCGTCGCGACTCGCTCACCGCCAATTGTTTTCTACAATACAGTATTTGTTCCTAAAGAAATGCACAGTTTTGCTCTCTGTGATTGCTAAATTTAGGCAGTGCAGACACACAACTTCGTAACTACAAGGTTTGCCACCTTCTAATGTATATATTTACACTGTCACCGCATTCTCCATCAAACGCCTTGTTTGTATTGGCTAGGTGTAAACTTTGGGGTGTTGTTAGTTACGATGTTTTCTCTTAACATTACATTTGTCCACATTGATAGCAGGCAGCCTAAAACTTGAGCGTTTGAAATTACATGCAATTACGCCATGTTACAAAAATGTTAGTAAAAAAGATTTGGAATTGCAAATGAGATGCTCCATCATAATATGTCTATTGTTGAGAAAACAAAGTTGGATGTCAAAAGAAAAAAACGTTCAATACGAAAAACACGTTTTATATGAAGGAACAAAAATAATTAAACACAAAACAAAGGAAAACATTTTTTAAAAAGCATCCTGATTAGAGCTTATGAACAAAACATTTTTAAAAATTAATCAGATTCTGATGACGATGATGATGCTAATAATAATAATAATAATAATAATAATAATAATAATAATAATAATAATAATAATAATAATAATAATAATAATAATATAATAATAATAATAATAATAATAATAATACTAAGAAGAAGAAGAAGAAGAAGAAGAAGAAGAAGAAGAAGAAGAAGAAGAAGAAGAAGAAGAAGAAGAAGAAGAAGAAGAAGAAGAAGAAGAAGAAGAAGAAGAAGATGATGATGATGATGATGATGATGAGGATCCTTTCAGCGATAATGCGGAACAAAATTTCCACTTCATGGAGTACAGGTTGGCTGAAAGGCATCCTTTTGCATCAAACACTCACTATCCAAATCTAACCTAATGCACATTGAAACCTGAGTTGCGCAGAGCGTATTAAAAAGAATACAATGCCAAGATCACTTTCCATTATATCATACCTGACCAGTTGATACACAAGGCAAACCACCTCGTCCATGAACCACTAATGCCATATACTTTATGTTTTCTAATCTTGATAATGGATTGTGATTTTCAAACCATCAGTGCCTTCATTTCGGACATATTTTGATGAGAGAAACCTAATTTCCTACGGTCATGCACTTTCATTCCTAATTTTACAAAACAAAAAAAAACAAGAGGAAGTTTTGCAATAACCACACGCAACTCTTAATTAATTCATGAACAAAAGCACATCTCAACATTAAAAGCATTTCTAAAAAATCAACAAAATGAATATGAACGATCATAGACCCAGCCTCTGATCGACAATGATGAAACGAAGTATTTGGTAGCAGAGTTTTAAATGTGAATAATAAATAAATTTTGTATAATAAGTGATTTGATCACTGGTGATCACAAGTAGAACGGCTTTTTTAAAGGATATTAAAACATAATAGTTTTAATTTTCAAACAAATGTTTTGGTATCCAGAAAAAAATAGACTTCAAAACGACAATATTGGTAAGTGGACATCAAGGCAGTATATCACAAGACAAGCTTAATCTAATGATATGTATCTTCTGACTTTTGTCTTAAGAATAAAAGATATCAAAACAAGTATTGAGAGCTGGATTCAAGCTTTCCTGAATTTCATCACAATGAATACAGTACATGATCACCACAATCTTTTTTTTTGTGTGTGTGTGCAGGAGATGGCCATGATTAAATTTGAATTCGAATTAAATTGCTCAGCAATGGACAGTTCTCTTGTGGGAACGGGAACTGATTATCATAATAATAGATGATCACTTACTGAAAGGTTCCATTCTCTCCATACACGAGGAGGTGGCAATATCCAATGGAGTCCTTCCTTGGTCATTCTTGACATCTAGTTTAGCACCAGCATTGAGTAGAACTGTCACACAAGCTGAATTGTCTTCTTGGGCAGCATAATGGAGAGGTGTGTTGCCATGTAAACCATCTTTCTGATTGACGTCACCTTTTGATAAATCAGGGAATCAGACCGTTTTTAAAAAAATTCAGATATCTTCACTAGTGAAGTAATGAAAAAATGGGAGCCCCATTTTGCTTTCTGAAACTGAGAGTATTTACAATCACTAAGAATAGTAAATTCACAAGAAATGGAAGCACTTGACTGAAACAAAAGAAAAGAAAATTAGAAGAATGGAATAAAAGAAACAGAGCAACGCTGTCAAAAGAATGTGTTACTCTGAATATAATTATTATGGAGGATCAAATCTCAATGACAAAAAAGGAGCAGATGTTTTTTTATTGATTCTGTATCATTCTTTCTAAACACAGTTGAAATATATACAAATGAAACACTAATTCCATGATGATTAACTTTAATATCTTTATCTGAACTCAATTCATTGTCACACTTCCACATTGTCCCTCGTTTTTGGTTTCCTTTTGCATTTTTTTCTTTTTTACATAAAAGCAAAATAATGTTTTAAAGCATCCCTGAGGTTCCATCACTTGACAGTGTAACATCAGATGATCTAGACCTTGCAGTTCTACTTTGCTACGGAGAATAGTGGATATTGCTGATAACTCATATCATCCCTTTATGTGAGATAAGTTGTGCAAAAAGGCCATTCATAAGGTAGGAAGGGAGCATTTTATGGCTCATTCAATTGATTGCCCAACTCCGCTAGA
>NC_088363.1:28669349-28734349 GCF_034508935.2 Berghia stephanieae
TCAGTGCCAGTAAAAAGGAAGAAAATGGGATAGTCAAAACTTTCTAGATTTACAATTATGTATTAAAAGCACAAAGTAAAATTAAGACAAAGGGGAATGGTTCAAATAGTCGATTCCAAGAGCAAGCTATCAATACACTAGTTTGAGATCATCTAGGTCTCATCCAGACATAAGCACATGATCCCACCCACTAAGAGGAATATGCTCAAATGTTTACAAACCAATAATATATTCAATCAAAAAGCATAACAGTACATAACTGAGATGATTCACAAGGAATAAAAACTAAAAACATCATCTCCTAAAATTTATACTACACATTTGACTGTTTCCCTCTCAACCAGAGACTCTAGCAAGGGTTATGACAAAACCAAGTGATCCCAGTTCAAAACAGAGACAGAAAGCAACTCAGAAAACAGATATCGGTGGATAGAAGACACAGCAAGTAACCTCTTGCCCACTATGGGAGTCCAGGGTGTGCAACATTCTCCCGCCCTCTGGGGAAATCTCACCCACCCGCATAATGGTGTTTTAAATGTCCAAACATCTAAAAGTTTTCTGTAAAATAGGTAATTTAAATGAGAATTGAATTGAGAGGCAATGTTCTGAGCTTTAAATTTGACATAAGTATAAGAATATTATTTTCTTCTTTGTCTTTTTTTTAAAAAGAGAAATAATATTTTTCTTGATAATTTCCCTTTAACAAAGACAAAGAAGAATATAATATTCTTATACATATGCTAAATTTAAAACGGCTGTAAATTATTTTGTCAGGGACAGATTTTGGTCTAGTTTATCAGAAATTTAGCTTGGCACCAGTCTAAACTCTAAATCTACTGGACTATTCAGGCATAAGCACTATGAACTTTGAAGGATACACATAAATGCTTACAAAGAATAATGGATATAGCATTGAGATGTTTTAAAGGAGGGAAAAGCATCTCTCTCAGGAAAAAAAAAGGGTACATGTTTATATATTTGCCTGCTTCCCTCTTTGCTAAGGATCCCTGCGATGACCAGGAAAAACAGTAATATGAATCTATAACAAAGACAGAGAGCAGTGAAAGGGAAAACGAATATAGGTATACAGCAAGAGTAAGCTCCACAGTCCACAATGGGAGTTGAAAGACCCGACCTTATCATGGAACTTAATTGTAATGTTTCTTATTAAAGACACGGTGATTTTTTTAAATTAACAAAAACATGGAACTCATTTCAAAGGATTTGATTTTTTTTTTAAATCCATTACAGACGAAACAGAGTGTCGCAGTGTTTATAAACATTTAATTCCATAAAAATATTTTTGTACAAAACTAAGTAGGTACTTTGTTAATCACCACAAAATCTGTTGTTAATTACAGTAAGACAAAGTCAATTTATGTGTGTGTATATATATATATATTTATATATATACACTCCAGCATGGTTTCCTAGAACTCCTGGGGACAAGCAAAAACGTTGGAATAAACCCCAAGACAAATATTTCTGCTTGAGGATGAATAAAGAGAACTTTATTATTATTTACGTCATTGTTATGTTACAAGGGGTTGGTGTATGTGTGTGTGAGTTGGGGGGAGGTTATTGTCTCACAGCATTCATTTATACCATGGTAGTCAATCATGATCATGGCGCATGGCATTGGAATTGAAACTAATGGCGAAGCGATAAGACAAAACAGAGGTGCCTTTTATGAGAAACTTCGATGGAGTGTGTGAGTGTCTGCTTGTGTATCATAATTAAGTAACTGTCAATGTCACAGTAAGTCATCAGTGTTCGAAATCACCGGGCACATTAAAAAAATTAAAGTAATTACGTCGGCTGGGTGAAATTAGTTCAAGGAAACTGTGTTCGAAATTAGTTCAAGGAAGGAGTGGAATGACAACAAAGAATAATAAGGAAAAAATTCTGGACATTCAAATGAGTTTGAGGAAACTGTGTGTTCAAGGAAACCGTGTGTTCGAGGAAACCGTGCTGGAGCGCATATATATTATAGTCACTTTATTAATTGAGTCACAATAACAATATTATTCTTTTTATCAATATTTAAATTTTGACGAAGTAGTTGTGGCCTTTTCAGTTGGAATAAAGAACCGTAGTTTCATGCGCAAAAATTGAAAGTCCCAAGAATATAAAAGGAAAATAAGGCAAAAGGACACATTTTGTAAAAAGATGTATTGTTGAAATTAAATTCAAAATATTTGGCTCTAATAGTCATAATTAGTAACATAAAAACAATTTGTCATGTTTTTAAATCATTTCTAATTAAACTGGCAGGTTATAACAGAAATAAAAAATACCAAACAACAACATCATTTACATCAAAAACATTGTATACATAGTTTAATAGAGCGTCTGATGATAGAAAAATGATTTGCATGTGTCTCCTTTTCAAAATAATATAACATTAATATAGCGCATTTTCATAAATTTAGCATGCTCAATGCCCTTCACAATTTTTCATTTATTTCCTCAGCAAGCCATACAGAACCATATTTCCATTTTTACAGTACAAGTCGCCTGCTTGGCATTCTTTTTATACTAACACTCTTACATTATCAGTCACGGCCAGTTCCAAGTATTCATTCACACCTGAGTCGAGTGGGTTAATGTGTAAAGTACCTTACCCAAGAAAACAACTTTGGGACCAGAATTTTCCACAACATGACTTGATTTTTGTGATAAAATTTTTTTAAACGCACCGGCTGAGCCCAATTCATTAAGAAAAGAGAGATAACGTCAGATATGTCTATTCTCAGAAAGAATTTCAGAACCAAAAAAAATGTATATCACAATACAGATGTCATTTGGAAATTGACTCAATTTGCTGCATGGCTTTTTGAACAGTTACAGGCTGGACTCGATTTTACTCTCATTTGATACATGATTTACCATTAATAGCAAAAGGGTAGTCATTTCTCATGCTTCATTTAAGCCTGAGGTACATCACCGCGATTGCTCTTTTAGTGAAAACAAGTACATGGAAACCGCAGTTATGAACAGATCAAACAATGAGAGAAATTATGATTTGAGAGATGGTATTTCTCATCTTTTAAGGGTTAATTAAAGAATGCTACTAATATTCATTTCATGAAAAGTGTTAAAACTCTTGCGTAGATAGAAGGATATTACCAAATTCTTGTCTTAAAAGCAGAAATGACCGAAAATGGTAGTAGATAAAATATTTGTCACATTGGAGTAATCAGGACAGGAGCGGTTGTAGTGGAAAAGATAATAATATAGAAACATGGAGACCACCTTGGACAGACCAGTCAATTAAGCATGATTGTTATGGCACCATCAGTGATTCAATGCCAGATACATTGGAATAGTGCAGTAAGAAGACCAAGAGGAAGAAATACGTATAATTGGTCCAAATTAATAATTTCCTGCCTAAAACTCCTTCCAAATATGCAGCCTTTGACTTTTTCATAAAAGAGAGTTACTGGATGGACTGTCCATTCATTAAAATTATCATCATAGCATTTCGTTTGTTCTCCCTTTTTTATCATCCTTCTAACACCTTCCCTGCAGAAGTAGACCAGGTTTGGGAAGAACTGATGATCTCTTCATAAGAGTTGGACAATCAAAATTTACCTCAAGGCACTCTAAAACCTAGTCTTCACTTGGCAACATTGTCTTCGTGTGGAGTAACACATAGCTCACAACAGTATTTCTTATTAACCGCTTTCATCATTTCCTTCAAAATTTGTTCATAATTTATAATTGTTATCAAATAAGGACTTGACTAGGAAGTGTATGAATGATTTTTGAGCTTAATATGAAATTCTTACACCACAAATTGTCTTTAATATGGAATAAGCAGCAATGATATTTTGGAGAGTTCTTTATGTTCGGATTATGACTCCGAGGCATTTGAAGCTCTAAGAGGCTTCCAGGTCATGCATCATTGTAATGCAAAAACGTCAGGGAGATAAAATAAATTAAATATATTTATCATATCTTCAATAATTTAGCCACTGAACATTTGAAAAACAAAGTTTGTTGTAGTGTCAAACACAGAGGATAAAGAAACAAACTCATACTGTTACTGTCAATTATCTTGCTGTTAATGATGACGACGACGACGACGAAGGTGACGATGATGATGATGATGATGATGATTGATAATTATTATTATAATGGATATCACAGCAAGTAAAAATTATAACAAAACGTTCTCAGTTGTTATTTTTTTTTCACACTATGAGTCTGAAATATTCCAATCATGTTTCTTAGATATTAAGGTTTAGTCCCCAAGTTCAAGTTGAACAAAATGGATTTTAGATTCAGTGTAAGAAAGCTGTTGTCATTTCCCCCATCCAGCAGCATCTCTTGAATGATAGCAACAATAGTGTATACCTCAAAATACCGCTTGTTGGTTCTGGTAATACAGAAAAATCAAACATGAAATGGATATATATATATTATTTATTTATACTCAAAAATAATAAATAATAAAATCAGAATTGAAAACTTAATAAATGAGTTGAAAAAAAAAATTGAACCATATTTTGACATACCATATTTTGAGCAAATAATTATAATTATGAATTGACGTGATATGAGACAAGATTCCAGCTTTTTCCAATTATCTATCTGTAAACTATCTTAAATGGCATAAAGGTCTGAGATTAAAACCCCAGTCTGGGCAAGCTGACATTTTGATTTTATTTTCTTTTTGCATGTTTACATATTGAATATTTATTTATTTCTTCATTTACTTGACTACATTTTTATATAGTTATGAATCTATGTTTATAAGTTTATTTATATATTATCATTTATATTAATTTATTTATCTACTCATTTATTTATTTTTCTTTCTGCACTTCAAAACCGATATTCAGTTATTTCTTTCTTTCTTTTTATTTCCATTAATTTTGGCATTAAACCTTAATAATCCTGAATTAAATTAATTTATTAAAAAATACATAACATTATAATGAAACAACCCATTTGCTGACTACCCTATCCTCCTGTTGACAAGCTTTTATTAATCGTCATAACATCATGAGCTTCACTGACTGACTTACTTGATTTTAGTTAATTTCTGTAAAATAATGCTGAGTCTCTCTAGTATTTTGACGTCCGGAAGGGGTGTCCTTATCAACATAGCAGCTGTTCTGAACCACGACTCATTGCTGCAACTCTCGAGGAAAGGTCTTTGGAAGGCTGATTCACCGGACATCTGAAGCATGATGTCAACAGCCGATGGGACGAATGTCTAAAATTACATGGAAAAAGAAAGCTATATCATTTCACTCATGTTATCTTTTTGCTTTTTTAATACCCAATACTCTTATGCTCGTTAGAAAGCGTCTACAAATATTTTAAAAAGTTAAGCAATATATGTATTTGTTAAAATCACATTGTTAAGCTAGAATGCCAGAAATGATTTAAAAGAATATAAAAGCATGTTTTAAATGTTTAAAATTCACTAAATATATCTGACACTTTTAGACTACATAAAACTTTAGTACTATACTGTAGTATGTTTTGGGGGGAAAAAAGGGTTGATTTAAAAAAAAAAAGGAAATAGATAAACAAGTTTTTTTAATGGATATTTGTAAGAACAGTAAGGAATTAATTTCAACGTAAAAGTGTATCTCACCTTATTAATTGGTTTCATATAAAACGTGAAGACGCCAGTTGCTTGGTAAAATATAAAAAGTTCCTTGACTTGGTCACTCTTTAAATCTGTTTTCAGCACATCAAAAGCATGGGCAAGAACATCCGCTGTGGAAGCCAAGTGAAAAATTGAAAAAAAATATATTGTCAAGCAAAACAAAGAACAAGGAACATATAAAAATGCATCACACAATACAACCAAAACAACACTGTAGTTCATTTTATTTTTTTATCTTTTTAATGATCATCGACAGTACCAATCAGTTTACTGAGTCAGTCAATTTATGATAGATGACTCAAAGAGAAGAAGAAGAAGAAGAAGAAGAAGAAGAAGAAGAAGAAGAAGAAGAAGAAGAAGAAGAAGAAGAAATGAAGAGGAGTAGGAACAGGAGGAAGAATGGGAGGAGGAGAATGAAAAAGAAAAAGAAGAAAAATTAGAAATAGGGCATCACCATACATAGACCTGTAAATGAGCTCTATAAAAATTGACTGAAACTCTTCGACAAACTGAAGATTTGATTTATTTATTTTTTAATTGGGCATCATTGGAGAGGAGAGTGATAAATACAATACATTTAAATATTGGGTGTTATTTCTTACTGGAAGTATGACTGCCATAATTTGATGTAGAAGGAATGCTAAATAATAAGAATAAGCATGTCATTCATATAGAATATAGGTAAAGATGACTTCATTTCATCAAAGTCATATTCCTGCCTCTGGAATTTTTCTGACATAGAAAAATAATCACCATTATCATCTTTAACTTCTAGCCATGACCAATTGAATTTATTCCTCACATCTTTATCGATGCTTGACAAGTCTGAATTGCGATCCACGAACAGCTCAGCCATTGTGAGAACATAATTAGAATAATGTAGCAATGAGCAAACTTGATTTTCAATCAGTTAATGACAGAAAAAAAACTTAAATAAATATGACTTCTGGCAAATACACTGAATTATTAAGTAGAAGTAGAAGTAGAAGTGAATTATCAAGAAGAAACTTTGGCAGGCGTAGCGGAAAATTTCAAAGAATCGAAATGAAGGGAAGGGAAGGTAAATCGCCACAAAACAGCAAGCTCACTTGGGCTTGAGCAAAACAATGGCAGAAAACGTCCTGATTTGCACTGGAATTAATTAGGCTACTTACCATTGTTCCTTATAATTAGGTACCCAATCAGTGAAGAAACGGTCAACCAGTTTGTTTACAACGTGAGGCAACCGGAATGTGCTTGTAGCAATCTATCCTAATCTAACGTTCGATTTAAAGGTGTCTCCCATTATCAGATGTTACTTCCGGCATTCGCATTTTACTTTTTTTTATACTTTTAAAGCCCAGCTTGTAAATGTGGTCAATTTTGGCTTAGATGAAACAGTGAAATTTATCGCTCGGCGGCTCAGTTAAAATTGGCTACCGTTGGGATCACGACAGGTTGGAAAGTGAAAAAATAATTTAACGAAGGCTGTGTGAAACTACACTGGGATGTGTTCAGTCACGCCGATTCTAAAAAGCGCCGCTTAGCCTTGGCAATAAATCCATCGTTAATATGAACGGCTCCCATGAGATATGCGTAGCGTTATGGAACACTCCTAATTACTTTACGGTCATGCGACTATGATTTGTGAATTCTTTCTTTCTTCACTTCTTTCTTTCTTTCCTTTTTTTAATATTTGAATTTGACAAATTGACTGATTTCAGTTAATTGACTGAGAATTTACAGGTCTACATACACTATATCAATATTAAAAAGCAAGCAACTGCTACATGATGAGGATCATCATTTAATCTACCATTAATGACGACTTCAAAATTACACCCTATTTAAATGACACATATGGTCTGAGAAACGGAAAGGAAGGTGACTGTGCTGTGTCCTTGGAGGAGGGAAGGAGAAAGCATGGCTGCCCTAAAACAACCTGGTGGAGAACAATATAAGCGGATAAGAATGGTTCAGTATGGAACTCCTGGAGAACATCAAGCTGCACAGTTGGAAAAACGTCCAACCCTCACACTGATACGTATGGTTACGGTAAGATAAATGACACAGCATAGTAATAAGAAATCTGAAAGAAAGATTAATAAAATCACCTCTTGAAAGTGTTTTTAAAACAATGAGAGCTGACAAAAATCGAATATGGTCGTTTCCACTGCGTAAAAACAGTCCATCTTTCCCCTTGTCACTAACAGGACCAATCAGTTTATCAACTTCAGTAGCTTTTGAACCTTTAGGGTAAAAGATTTCCTCACCAAGCCGTCTTGTAGTTGTAGACATGATGATATTCTAAAAATGTAAAATTGATAAAAAATAAAAGCTTTTTTTTTTTTGGAAACAAGGAAATGTATTAAAAGCAACATATATATGATTTTTTTTTTTAAACTCTCTTTCAAAAATGCAAAGCATAGAGTCAGTTTGTTGTAAATCCAGGTCAAATTCAACCCAACACTATTGCAGCTTAAGTATTGAAAGTGTATGCAGCATTGCATAGTAATGAGTAGTTTTGGATTGTGTTTCATAGAATGATTCAGCCTTTACACCCCGAACAGAGTCTTTAAGCAATGCAATCCCAGCCTGAGTTTTAAATTATATTTGTGTGGATATTAGATCTGGAAAGAACAGAGGAAGAAAAATCATTGAGTGATGGAATTTTCCAAATCCACTAGCTTTTAGCAAAGACATGTTTAAATCCCTAACTGTTGCATACCCGTGGGTTTCTAGACGATAAGCAAAATGCTTTTTTACTTTTCAAATTCATATCAACACCTATACATCAATCTACATAGAAGTGTCTCACACCTATTGATAATAATTAAGGCAGAACAATTTTCAAAATAATTCAACATATTTTCGGTGCCAATAGCTAATTTGAAATAAACCTATATTATTTTAAAAGATGATCTAACTTACTGTTTGATTCTGCATTTGATCAAAATGAAGCAAGGACCAGTAAATAAATTGTAGACAAGGGAGACAACAACGAACATTGGATGCATTGTCTCGAAGGATATCGACGAGGGTTGGAAGGATCTGTGAAAATGATGTGCCGACGAAAAATACAAAATATATAATAATTAATTGAAAAAAAATACATATAGAACAAATTTTTAAAACCCAACAATTTCATTAGGTTATCATTGTTGTTATGGATGATATGATCATGATCATTACTATTATTATTATTATTATTATTATTATTATTATTATTATTATTATTATTATTATTATTATTATTATTATTATATTATATTATTATTATTATTATTATTATTATTATTATTATTATTATTATTATTATTATTATTATTATTATTATTATTATTATTATTATTGGTATTATTATTATTACTATTACTATTATTTTTATTTTTATTTTTTTTTTTTAATTATTATTATTATTTTTTTTTTAAATTTATTTATTATTATTACTATTATTATTATTATTATTATTATTATTACTTTTTAAATATAATCATTATCATTATCATTAAAATAAGACCTAAATGACACAATTTAAAGCAAAGGTTAATTGTATAAAATATCAACATAAGTGACAATTATTAAATACAAATAAAACTGCCTGAAGAATGTTAAAAAGTTAATATTATAATTTAATACAATGTCAATAAAAATGAAAAGAAAATTTTAAGGAATTGTTGTATAATTCATTGTTTATCTATTATCCGAATCAGCGACCACCTGAGCTCTAGCCCTTCGGTCTTGTGCCATGACGTGGAAGTTAGACGTCTTTTGTAGTTGTTCCAGGTGACTATAAAGTGTGTTACTGATGCTTATTTGTTTATTTAAACACTGCTTGTTCTTACCTTCACTGCTCTATCATTAATAAATCCAGGTGATGAGAATGACTCAGATGGCTTAGTTGGTAGTTCAGATACAGTCTGTCGCAAATGAGCTTCGCACACCCAATCGAGGAGGACAGATAGGGCACCAGTGTACACCTGGATGGTTGACTCTTTTGAAACCTGAAATCAATATAAATACCAATAAGATAAGAT
Source organism: Berghia stephanieae (assembly GCF_034508935.2). Taxonomy (NCBI): domain Eukaryota; kingdom Metazoa; phylum Mollusca; class Gastropoda; order Nudibranchia; family Aeolidiidae; genus Berghia; species Berghia stephanieae. The sequence goes on from NC_088363.1 coordinate 28,678,992, forward strand.
AAGATATACTTTATTGATCCTGAATGGAAATTATCATAATGAAGGTTTGGCATGGATTCTAGAAATGAGAAAAAAAGGTTGTCTTCTGAATCTGAATATGAATTCTGAATGTTACTCGATGTGGACTCAATTCTGAGTATCTGTATTCGAGGGCAGAGAGAATTGTTGAATATTACAACCATTGTTGGTGTTGAGAATGAAGAATTTTGATAATTTTCGCTTGAACGTTTCTAAATCTGTTGTGTTCACACATGATTCAGGAAGAGCATTCCAGTCTTTGATATAGCGGGGTGCAAATGAATATTTGAAGATGTTGGAGTTTGTTTTAGTGTTTTTGAGTGGGTTTTTCTTTGAATGCGTGGATTTTGTTCTTTGTGTCTAGTTGTTCTGGTGAGATGGCCGTTTGTAATTTTGAACATAAGAGTCAGTCGTTGGTCTGTCTTATAATTATAAGGGAGTCCATCCAAGCTGTGTGATCATGTATGTTATGCTGCTATGGGGGCTGTAGTAATTGAAGACAAATCTTGCAGTGCGCACTGGACAGCTTCAATTACTTTTATATCCAATTGTAGGTGTGGTTCCAATAGAATAGTCTAAGATTGTTTTTCCAAGTAGGCGGTTTCTTTTAGGTTAGCATGGCAATGTTTGATGTCCCTTTTGATGAACCCTAGTGCTGAATTTGCTTTATTTATTATTTTGTTGATAAGTGCTTGCCATTTCAGGTTTTCTGGTATAATGATGCCTAAATATGGATTTTCTTTAATTTGTGACATTGTGTGATTGTATATGTGTAGTCGGATCTAAGTGGTGTTTTGCAGTGGGATATTTCCATCCTATAACATTTTGTGTCCGTGAAATGGATGCCCCAGGTGTCTGCCCGTTGATTGAGATTTTGTAAGTCTGCTTGCAGTTGTATTTGGTCTGATGGTGATTTGGTGTGTCTGTAGAGAAGCGTCATCTGCAAAGTGTCTTGTTTGAAATGCTACAGCTTGGGAAAGGTCATTTATGTGACAGAGGAAGAGTATCGGACCTAGAACTGTCCCTTGTGGTATTCCTGAGTCAACCTGGCAGGACGATGATGATGAACCTTCGACAATAACTTGCTGTGTTCTTTGCATCTTTCATCCATGAATGCTACAGTTGTTGATCATTATTCAGTTTCTACCCATTGAGTGAAAAGATTACACATTGCCTTGGAAAAGAGTCACAGGTTTCTTCCCAATAATGAAAACGACCATTGAGTAGTGACAAAAATAAGTCTTGGATGAGATTACCAAGTCAAAAACATGCAAATACCTTTATTAAAGAAAATTCACAGTTGGCAGTATAAACGATAAATGGGAATCAGTTTTTTGGGGGGATTTCTTTTTTCAGTATGATGATTTTTTTTAATTTGTCAGGAATGGCTAGATGAAATGAATATTAACATTTTGATTTTAATAAAAATAAATAGTTTTGATAAAAATGATTTTGATATATTCTTATTTATGGATTATTGAAACTGACAAAAACTCTCTGCCCTCAATCTTATCCTTTACATCTATAAAAATGCAGAGGTAATTATGACGGGCAAACCCATTTGAGAAATAAAAAGACCACCAATTTCACCTTCAATGTTTGTTTAGAAGTCTCACTCACTAAAGTTAAGAAAAATAATATATGCCAAGTGGTAGAGAAGGGTAGATTGTATATCTATAATCTTTTTTACATTATACTTTTTAAACATTTGACTGTAGAGCTTACTTTCTTTTACACACAAGTAAATAATTCACGATATACTGAAAATTCTCTTCAATGAAGAGCTAAAAGAGAAAAAGGAGATTTACGAAAAAATTATTGCCTTGCTATACTTTACTCTTAAGATGTATCCCATTACTGTAAAAATCATACTTGTTGATCTTCCTCACCACATCAATCTGGTGTTATGCTGAGATGAATCAGATGCTCAAAAATAAATTTAACATAAAAATGATCAGAAAAATGAAAATTTGGATTCTGTCAAGTTAAGAAATTCCATTCATTTTCTCTAACGAAACATACAAACTTAATCAAAGTGTTACATTTGTTACCATTAATTCAATTTAAAAAAACTAAATAATGTTAACTTAATGCCATTTTAAAATGTGGGTCAAATTTATATTTATGAACAATGCTTTCAATTTTACTTAATTATCAAAACTTAAATTTCCACAAACCTTTACAGTTTTTGTAACTTCTTTTGACTCTTTATCTTCGCTCTGTTTTAACGGCTTGAAAGTTTTCTCTGCAACTGCACTTATTTGCATTTTAATTAGATCCGAATCTTTTAATTTCTGATCATATTCAACTTTTCTCTGTAGAGGATAAAATGGAATAAGAAATAAGTGTTAAATGACTCACGATGGGAACATCAAATGAGAATAAAGAAATAAAACACATGATGCTAATTATAACACAAATGATGACAGGTATGAATGTAAAAATGAGACGTTGATATGAAAATGAAGCGGATGATGATGATGGTGATAACGAAGGTAATGAGAACCATTTTGATGGTGATTATGATGGGAATAACGATACTGATGATTTAAGAGAGGTAATGTATATAATATCTTATCTGTTATTAGACATTGCCTGATTATGGAAAATTGATTTTTTTTTAAAATCTATCTATCTATCTATCTATCTCTCTCTCTCTCTCTCTCTCTCTCTCTCTCTCTCTCTCTCATTCTCTTCTATATATATATATATATATATATATATATATATATATATATATATTATATATATATATATATATAGATATATAGATATTAATGTTGGTAATCATGATGATATGCCTTTTAGATAGGTTACACGAAGCCTATTAAGCTTGAGTCTGTGAGTGTGTGTTTGTGTGTGTGTGTGTGTGTGTGTGTGTGTGTGTGTGTGTGTGTGTGTGTGTGTGTGTGTGGTTTTTTGGTTTTTGTTGCACTGTTTGTCTCATTTATGTGTTTGCCTATAATTATGTATATGCTGTAACCAAATGAAAAGTTACCTTCATGGACAATAAAGATATTATTATTATTATTATTATTATTATTATTATTATTATTATTATTATTATTATTATTATTATTATTATTATTATTATTATTATTATTATTATTATTATTATTATCATTAATATAGTTGACAATGTTTTTGAAACCTGTAAATTAGCAAGTCTGGCTTGCAAACTGGTGGATGATTTTGTGAGCTTGGCATTCTGACTTTTAAGAACCTCCATCTGAAAAAGAAAAAATATAAATCTTCTAAGGTTCAAGAGTGTAGCAAGGTTCATAAAAATCGTAAAGATGAATGATCTAAAGTCTAGTCAAAAAGCTACCTCTTTACAAAAAAACTTTAACTCCTATACTTTAAGTTTGGATAAGACTAACCTACAATGATCAATTCATTGAACTTCACAATGGGTGCTGAAGTCATCATCATTGACCAAAAAAAATGATTATTTTCTAAATAGGACGGCACTCAAACCCATAAAAAAATACAAACATATTGTATCTAACAGAATAACACCTTCCCCCCTCTTCTCTTTATCTCATTCAATCATTAAACAAACACATAAACATACGCACACACACGCAGACATACACACACAAACATTAAGTAATAACATACTTGGTCAACAATTAAAACCAAATATTTGAAAGTACAATAACAAATTTTTAAAAAAATAATAATAAATAAAAAGCTTATTATTTGGCTCCTATATTTCAATTCAGAAAAGCTGTCACGGGTAGATAGTAAAATATAAATTTATAATACTCATTTTAATCTTTTATGAAAGTGTTTACAATGTTGAGATGAAGTAATAACATTTTTAATATAGACAGAAAAGTACTAACTTCCTTTTTCAAAACATCATTTGCTTGCTTGATTGCTTCAAAATTATCTTTTAATCGTTTGTTTTCTTTGGTTTTCTCTTTCAATGCCTGTTCCATGGTGTCTAATTCTGATCTGTATTTCTGAAAATTGAAAAAAAAAGCCAATAGTCAAATTCATTTCGTTTATCTGCATTTATCTAATCTTACAACAGAGGTCACAACAAAAAACTGTAAAATAAAAAAAACATTTTTTTTTAAATAAAGAAAAAGAAAAGAAAATCAAACAAACAAACAAAGAACGTTTGAACCTAAACTAAAATGGAAAAACAAAGGAAATGATATCATTCCCTTGCAGTAGATTTTATTTTTTTCTGACCCCTATTTCGTATGTCTGCATTTGTCTAATCTAAACAGTCTTGTCTATGTCAGAAAAACAGGCGTCCTGTCTTGTTCTACATGTTGCTGTTAGTCAGCACCCTTTGAAAAGTGCTTTGAGCACATTTAGTGGATATTGCGCTATATAAAAGCTCAAGTTTATTGTCTGTTTGTTTGGGGGTTTTTTAATGGGAGAGATGGGATATTGTCCATATTTTTTATTTACGTTTTATTTTTATAAACAGATATCCAACACTTCCTACTTCAAAACAAAATTAACGCTTAACTGCCTAAAATTTGTGAAATAAGTTTCTGCTAAGGACATGGAAAGATAAAAATTGCCAGAGTTGTCTTTGATATGTACTGTAACCAAATATCAAGCATCTTTGCAACAATGGCTAAAATTTAGATATGCTTAAGCGAACTTTGATTTTGATTTCAAATGATGGAGATATAAAAAGATAACAACGACTATACGGTAAACAAGCATTCATTCTCAAAGTTAAAAAAAAAAGCTATGGAATTATTCTTTAAAAACCTATTAAAGTCTGAGAACTAAGGAAAATGTAACCAAGTTAGTGAAAGCAAAATAAGAAGAGTGAATAATAAGTCCTTCGTAAATCATAACCTGACCTTTGTCACAATCCAACATAGTTATCCTAAATTATGAAGATGCAATCACAGCAGTATTTAATTGGATAAGATTGCTCATTACACATACGTCATAAGAGTTCTTCACACATGCTCCTTAACCTTTAGTAGCTTTGGAACTTGAACTTGAAAATTGCACTTTTGTGCAATGGATCAATTACTTTGAAGGAGATGGTTCTAAAATTTCAACGTTAGAAAAACTTAATTAAAAGTGTAACAAAAATAAATCTTCTTCCTCGCATTCGTTAACAAAAATAAATAAAAGGAAAGATCTCCTATATATACTATTCTTCAATACAAAAAGAAAGTACATATTCATTTCAAGAAAGATATGATAGTCAAAATTTTAAAAAACATTGAATATATTTCAGGAATGCATGGCAATGACTAATCATATTAATAGATTTTTTAAAATGTCTAAAATCACATTGAACTTAAAAAAAAAAAAATACCCAAAATGTAGAGACAAAAATGAAATTAACCTGCTCGATTGCAACCATTTTTACTTTGACATGGTGATCGGTAACTGTCTGCAAGCTCTCTTGAGAAATAGACAGCATTCTTTCTCTGTCTTTCAAACTTATTTCTCTTTCATGGAGTATGCGATTTTCTTCCTGAAAATGAACAATATAGAATACAACTTTGAATCAACATAAGCAAAACTGTTTGTTATAATAATAATAATAATAATAATACATAATAACAATAATAATAATAATAATAATAATAATAATAATAATAATAATAATAATAATAATAATAATAATAATAATAATAATAATAATAACAATAATAATAATAATAATAATAATAATAATAATAATAATAATAATAATAATAATAATAATAATAATAATAAAAAGAAGAAGAAGAAGAAGAAGAAGAATAACAATAATTTTTTCTTTAGGGCCTATTCTAAAAGACAGGAATAACCTTGGAATCACCCACAGTACAAAAATGCAAAGTGAACTAGGACAAGGTGGCTTGTGAAGTATTCAAGGCCACATAGCATTGGCGGAGGAATCCTACTCCATACCCCTTAATTGTGAAGCAAAAGCAACATCACTGCGTCATCAACTTCACCTCCCACTTCACTCACACACAAATATCTTGACTTCATATCGATCAACCTTTATAAAAAATCTCTGGACGCAGATAGCAACACAAGAAGCAATCAACTCTTAATTTTGTTTCCAAGTTATTCCCCTTCATTATGAAACTTTCAACTTACAAATACATTTTAAAAATTGAAAAAAAAAACAAAAAAAAAAACAATTCAAAATGGAAATAATTCATGGCAATTTTAATGAAAGCTTGGAAAAAACCCCAAAAAAAACTTCATTCATGACCACTCTAAAACATTCTATAAACATTTTAGTTGAAGTATTTTAAAAAAGCAGTGAAATACATATTTCCATACCCGTAATTTATCATTGATAGCCTGTAGTTCTGCATAAATTCCTTTCATATCTTCTCTTGTGAGCTCAACACTTTCTGTAAATATTTAAGAGAATATAAGTTTTGTACAAAATAAATTAAATTAAATTAATTAATAACATTTCATATATTCATCTCAAGATAAAATTTGACTTTAGAGTCTATCTCAGAAATGATCTAGATAAGTCAGGCAATCAGCAGCAGTGCAGCAATGCATAGTGAGTAATAGGGGCCAAATTTCTTACACAAGGAAGTCAGCAAAATAAAAGGTTTCTAATCCGGGACCTCTGGATGGATGTAGGAGCAATGCCCTATCTACTTAGCTAATCTCCCTCTTCAATGATACCAATAATACCAAGAAGAATCATGTGCGGCTATGTGGTCTAGTTGTACGACACTCGCTTTCCGATCGGGAAGGTCCTGGGTTCGAGCCTCGCGCTCGGCACATAGTTCAGTCCTTGGAAAAGGCTCTTTGCTCACATTCTCTCATCGTACTCAGGTGTAAAATGAGTACCTGGCTGTTAACATCGTTGTCTTAGTCTGAAAAATTGTAACATCACCTAACAAGCGTCATGTCCTGTCCTACATGTTATATGATGCTGTTGACCAGGGACCCCTTGTAAAGTGCTTTGAGCACATTTAGTGGATATTGCGGTATATAAAGCTCAATTATCTTTTTATTTAATTATTTATTGCGGTATGGATAACAGATTCTCATTGGCCCAGATACCACTAGCCAAATGATGATTATTATGATTTATTACACTGCAGCCAGACATAAAACCATAGGGCTATATTATTTCATAGAATATTACAGTCACAATCGATATTCAGCCTGCTATTACCTGAGGATGCATTGATTATACGGCCTGCTATTATTCAACTAAGTATTACATTTCCCTTTTAATAAATCAACACTCTGCAAAGTTTGTTTACTTAGGAAAAAAATGTGAAGAGATTATAATATGAGCATTATTGCCAAAATAATTCTAGGTCATTGTTCTGCCTATATTGTCAATGTGAACATTTCAATTAATCGAAAACAGCTCTATTTGCTTCATTTTTTCTTGTCCAGTCATCACAAAAATCAACACCTGTATATAATGATAAAAATTAGAATAGTAAGGTTAAAGATTTCCATTGGACATGTAGTCCTCTGGTGCAATGGTTAAGCTGTCACTTGTAACCTAAATAATAAAGGTTCGAGTCTTAAGAATAGAGTATAGAACATCATCCTTCATTCATTGTCAGAGCACAACATACTGACCCACATTTCTATTTCACAGGGTTGAACACTGAATATTTAGAAGTTAATTTATACAATATAGATACTAGACAATTACCATCATTCTTGAGAGAAGAAAGCACATCCTTCGAAGAGGCACCTTTTGTTTTATGAGAATGTCTTTGAGGTTGCATCTTTTTCTTTGTCTGCTCAAACCTCCTTCGAGCTGGTAATTTTTTGACAAAGTCGGAAGGACTATCTGATTCTAAAATCTGCCCTCTCAAGCTTCCATGAGGGGAGCCACCAATGGGAGTGAGAGCTACCTCATCTGCATGAAAAAAAAAAAATAAACAAATCTAAAATCTAAAAAAAAAAAAGATCCACACAATTCTATTAATGTTTATTATATTTGTTGAAACAATGTAAACAACTGAAGATTTTCCATTATGTGGACAATAATGATTTATTACTATTACTATTACATAACAGCTAAACATGGATTTTAGCCTACATTCCTGAGAGGTAAAACTTTATAAAGTGTTTTGATGTTTTATAACTGAATGAAAGAGTGTTGTTTTTTTAAAAATAGGAACAAACTGAAAAATGTGAATTTCATATTTTCAAATAGTAGCATGAGAAGCCTTTCATTCATAAAATACAAATTTAAATTATCCGAAAATTTAGTCTTGGAAAAGATAATTATATATAAGATTTGCATTTTACTAACCTAAATCACTGTCACTGCCACCATGAAACTCCATACTTTTAGCTGTGGAAGGAAAAAAAAAAAAATTTATAAAATCCGAGAGCCAGTAAAATGTAAACTGTTATGAAAATCTATTTGGTCCAAATGGAAACTTGGAGAAGTTAAATTCAATATCAATATCTAATACTGATAATGAATGTAAATCATTCATTTTCAAAGCCGTTACTTTCTAAATACAATACAATAAAACATAAAATTATGGACTGGATCATATGCCATGCAACTTGGAAGAAAATTAGACTAGACAACCACATATTGTCTTGGTTTTAATTTTTGTAAACATTTTTTTAAATGTTTATTTTTGTGTTGTTGTTTTTGAAAAAAGTTTTTGTTTTATTATTATTTTTTTTTCATTTTTGTCTTAATCTGTTTATTTGCTCAGGTTCGGAACGAGATTTGTTTCTATTCCTTATATATGAGTAAAATGTTGCAACCATGGACAGGAACCTCAATTTCGGTTAATCACAGCATTTTCGCTGATCCCAAGGTGTTGCGATTATCCAGAGTGAACTGTATTTGTATGTATTTTGGGTCACTGAACACAATAATTTAATTATTTTTGGGTGAAAGTTTTTACATTTTTGTGTATAATTGTTATTTATTTTTGGTCGCACTTTTTTTTATGGCTGTGGCGGAATAATATCCTTCTGCCTTAGATTGACAGGTTTTTTTCCATTAAGCCGATCAAAATATCATAAGTTAAAAGTTTATTTTAAAGATCAATGCATTTAGGGGTCCCCTGAAAAGTAAAATGAACGAAACAAAAAAAAAAAAAAAGGAGGAGATTCACCTTGCAAGTAGTGCCTTACATACAATATGGCGGACCTTCAATATAAACAGTGGCAAAATATGACCCAATAATACCTAAGGATGGGGGGGGGGGGGGGATATTTGAAAAGTGATTTGCACCAGTTTCCGGCATCAAATCTATGCTCTACATCCAAAGAAATCATATAATTACATTATGCTTGATGGTGCTGTACTAAAAATTGACCGACATTTTGCAACCAAATAAATATCATTTTAAAGAATCCTATATAAAACGTGAGTTGTCAGTGTTGGATTGAAAGGAAAGCCTGATGTGCCTGAGAGAGGTATGATACAATGTCTGATAACCTGAATTGTTTTATGCTCTTTTTCTTCTTCATTACAATTATATTCTTGATAAAGATAACATGAGACAATTGTTCACTGCACTTGTATGTCCCCATTTGGAATTTGGCAATGTAGCATGGACTGTAGAAAGACAAAGACCTCATAGAAAGTGTTCTAAGACGCGCAACTAGGGTTATTCCTGGATTCAAAGATCTAGAATACACAGAAAGACTGAAAAAGATACGAATACCGAGCAGTGTAGGAGAGATAGAGGAGACCTTATCGAAGTGTTCAAATACACGCATAATCTATACTCTGTAAACATGAGCCTTCTCAATCTTGATTCCACCAGCACCACCAGAGGACATAGAAAGCAGAACTTCTTCTCAGTTCAGGTAGTCAACAAATGGAAGCGCTTGCCTGCAACAGTTGTCGACGCCCCTTCATTGCAGACATTCAAATGCCGTCTCGACAGAAAAATACTATTTGTGAAATTTAATTCAGACACCTCCTTCCACTATGTGGCATACTCAGTTTTGAGAGACGTGAATTAAATATGTTCGCGAATGCACAAGAGCAGATAAAAGGCTGTAAAAGCCTACATAAATCTGGACTTATATCATACCATATCATAATGTCAAAAGAAGACCTTAATTCTTTTATAGGCTATAATTTGTGCAAGTGTGTAGAGAGGTGAGAGAGAGAGAGAGAGAGAGAGAGAGAGAGAGAGAGAGAGAGAAGTAGATAGAAAGGAGGAGAAGGAGCGTGTAGATTTATGAAAATTGAAATGAAGTGGCCATTCAGACTTGGATCTAGTCTGAATAGCCTCTCATGGCTATTCGGACACACAACACACACACACACTACTAAAACACACACACACACACACATACCTATAGTACCAAATGAGAATAATTTGTTGATTGCACATGCGAAGTGGAGTTTGAGTCCGAATAGCTAAGGGAGACTATTCAGACTCGAACCCGAATAGCCATATAGTTATAGTAGGCACTTTCATGAATTTTTCAAAGGGGACTAAAGGAAATAAAACCATGTTATTTGGATAGAGCTTGAAAAACCATTTAAAATGATATATGATACAACACTGTAGCTCAATTGGTTCAAAAGTTATGGATTTTTATATCGACAATTTCTCCTTATATAGCTATATAAGAAAATATTCTTGAAAATTGTGACCGAAAAATTGATGAATTTAGGGTTTCTCCCTTTTAGAGAGCAACTATGTTAAAAAAAGAGCATATTATTACATGTTTCACCTAATATAATCAATAGAGGTACTAGACCAAAGGAAATAATGCAAGAAATTAATCACGCAACATTGTTATGTAATGATTATGTAACATTACGTGTGATTGAGCAATGGCGCTGTACCGTATGCGAAAACCCGATTTACAAATCGGACTATAAAAACTGTCCTATTTAACAGATATTGACAAATGATATATCATTTTAAAGGTCTTTTCAAGCTCTATCCAGAAATATGAAAAGGTAATAAGCTAATTTCCCTTTGTACCATGTAACCGAAGTCTATAAAAATATTTTGTTTCAAAATCATCGGCTGATATTTTTTTTAAAGTTCGGGGTCACTGAGGAAACAAAAGGTAAACCAAATTAAAATGACAGCAAATTAACATACCTGGATCCACAGCAAGGCAGAAACAATTCTTCAAGAAGACAATATCAGAGTCAAAGGAAGTAAAGATCCTCTAACACGATATCAGTGATGATGTCTACAACTTTTACTCTGAACTCTGTAGACTCGTCCTCAGACTCTTCCTCCCGCAAGTAAGATATGGTAAAAATATCCCTCTTCTTGGACAATTTGACAATTCGACCATTGTAAAGAATATCTTCTCCCTCAACATTCCAGGTGTGAATAATATAGCATCCGATGACCTCTTTCGGCTGATCGAAAATTTGAGTTAAATATCCAAGAAGAGGCCCTTTTACATTTCTGAAGATAGTATTTGACAATCCAGATGAGTCCTGAAGCGCACCGGTGACATCATTTGCAATTTTGGCTCTTCGCACTCTGTCCTTCTTTTGTTGCTTTACCCTCTGCCGTTTCACCAGCTCCATTTGCAATGCAGACTGGCGTAGATTAAAGCTGGACTTATTCTTTATGCCCTGGCACCTTGCAAACAGGATGATTTTTGATTGCTCTTCAATGGACTTGCTGTCTAGCCAATCAAGTGTTCCGTTGGTCTTCACCTTGACTTTGGCATCGATATAATCTAGAGCAGCATTTGGGGCTCGCCTCATCTGTTTGTCAAGAATGCCCAGGGTTCTCTCTGCCCATATGTTGTGTGCTGGGGCGGTGTCAACTCTTCCAGCCATGACAGCTGCAGAATTTGCACCCTCAGGCATGTACTCTTTCAGTTGTCGTGTCAGAATAGACACAAAATCCTGAAGAATACATTCTGTAGACAAATACAAATCAGCCTCATCTCTATCAACTATTTTTAAAGACTGAAGAACTGTGTCTTCTTCCATAAAGTGTCGACCGAACACATCCTCGGTTGCGGAGTACAGTTGATCCGGGGCATGGGCGAGTGTCTGAATCTTAGGAATGATGTTGATCAAAGAATGAGCTATTCCTGCATGGTTCCTAACAGAGGACGAAGTGTAGCAAAAAGCCATCCATGGTGCTGTGATCGATTTACCCACCATCCCCAAAAGTTGCAGGTCATTGAGAATTTTCGGATTCGACAGATCGGTGGCGAGGCAATTTGCAAGACTTGTTGCACTGCACTGTGTCCTCAGTTAGGTGACCAATTGGTGGCGATAACGATAAATAGTTCCAGCCAGATGAAAAAGAACATGGAGACGATTCCCAACATACCTCAAGAACGTTCCTGGTTTTAAATCCTCCGACTTAAGAAAAATTTTAAAACCAAGAGGGTCACCCTTTTCCTTGTATCGAATCTTGTAAATCCCCTGAATAACACTTACAGCACAGCTTGTTCCTCCAAGGGTTTTCCCATGAAGATTTCTCTTACTGTCCAGCTTTCTAAGAGCTGAACGGGCGCCATTTGCCAGGCCATCCAAAGGGTGGAGGTTGCACTTGAGATCCAACAAGCTTTTGTTCAATTTCTCCTCCAGCAGCACCACGGCAGCATGATTGGCAGCAGCCCGATCTGTTAAAGTACATAAAATTTTTCCTTTTATGGCATCACACACATCAATATGTGGGATACCTTTGTAAGAAGCATAAGCCATCCCAATGTTGTCCAAAGTGTCTGAAATATGATGTACATAATCCTCTGCACATCCACCAGGCAATTGAGCTGCATTAAGGGTGAGTATTGATGACTTTGTTGAAATATGTATTTCATTGATGTGTTGTCCATCAACCGTTGTGGCATCCCATGATAAGGTCATTGCATCAGATGACAGAATTGTTTCAGCAGACTGAATGTCAGCAATTACTCCCATCTCACGTGCCATTCTGGTAGCTGTCGATATGTTTGGGACTGACAATAAGGAAGAACCAGTGAGACACTGAACTGCATATTTTACAACTGTGCCAGTGGTAGCTGCTGGTACCTCATTTGACAGACATTTGTATATGACCTTTCTTATGGAGCAGGAGTAACTGTTGCCAGTTTTATTTTGGATGATAGAGCAAGATGGCGCTGAAGTCTCTTCTAATAGAGCGATATAATAATCAATTTGAATATGGCAATCCTTCAGCTCTGTTTTTAAATCTCTGTTCAAGGAAAACAGTTGATTCAGATCAGATGTAATTTTTTTATTTTCTTTTACTAACTGTTTGTTCTCATTGGTCAAGGCCAAGTTGGTGTCTTTAAGAATCTGAATAGAATGATCCTGATTCAGATTTTTTTTCTTCAAGTAGGAAATGAAAATAATATATCCATGACAAATATTATCAGGATCTGGAGGGAGATACTGAAATGTTTTTAATACATCAATTAAGGTAGACACAGGGTCCATTTTGATTTCTTTGTCAGGTTGAAGTTTTCAAAAGCTGTATTGGAATGCTGAATCTGAGAGGGAAGGGGGAAAATACAACCACAAAAAATAATTGAGACAAGAGCCAGAACTATTATATTGTCATTAATTAACAATTATTAATAACAAAGTAATAAGTGGTGATGATATGAAGATGGTGATAATAATGATGGACGATTATGATGTTGGAAAGTTGGAAGAGATGATGAAAAAAAAAAGACAAAAGTTGTAGACGAAGACCCATTCTAAACTAAAATTAAAATTCTAAAAACACATTGTTTTCACTTCAATATAAGTCAAATTAAATTAACATAGTGGAAAAATATAATAATCATAAATAAAAACGAGACCAAGTTTCATTTAAAATGAACAAGATCCCCATCTATTACGATAAATTTTAAAACGAAAGTAGCTTAATAGACACAAAGAAGAAAAAACCTATTATCGATAGATTTCCGCTCGACTTCAGGTCTGGTGGTATCAGACCGCCTTTCTTTACGGTTCTAAAAAACACATTGCCGGTGGATGAAATGAGATGAAATTTGGAATACAACACATTGAAATGTTAAGCTTTAACTGCAATAAAGTTTGAAAACATTATATTTTCAACAAAAAAAATTGTAAATCAGTAAAAACTTGCCTTTCTTCACTCTGCTGTATCTTCTGAACCAATGAATGGATCTCGATGAAACAAAGACTGTTGAAAAATGCGCGATCTCCAGAAAACAATGATACCTGATACGACCCCGTTCATTTATCAAAAAACACAAAAATACGTAGATATCCGTAGGCCCCCTCCGCGGGACCGTAAAAACCCGGTCACAGCTTCTCGAGGCGATAGCGGCGTCAACGACGGCAGTGAAAATCGTATCGGTGAAAGTGCCTAGTTATAGTATAGCCGCCGCCAAATTGAAAACATCTAAGATCAGTTTTCCAGATCACAATACCAACCAGAAAACTAATTGTAACTAACAGATCTTACAATTCGATACAGAGAAATCGGATTAAATATTGAAAGAAAAAAAAGGCCAGTTTAATTGCTTTGGCTGAATTGAGGAGATGAATGATGACAATAATGAAGAAGAATGTGTCAAGTTCAAACAAGTAGAATTACAACAAGAATCTCTTTCGATCAGTATTGTGATCGCATAACCAGATTTACAAAAGCATAAAATTTGTTACAGTGACAAATGATGATGTTATTCATTAATTTGTTTATTTAAACTGTAATAACAACTTCAAAACCAATTTAATTAATTTAATTTTTGAAACTTACAACCAGCGTTATTAGCAACCTGATAAATTTCGATTCGGAAATATTTCAGTTTGGCAAACTTTTTATAGAGAATACTCGTGTTGTTTTCAGTTCGGTTAATATTCGCATTATTAAAGTTCTTGGTCAGGGGTCGATAAAGGGTGGGTTGGGATAACGGGTTGGAGCTTTTCATAATACTTTTTTTCAGAATATCAATATAATTCGTAAATATTACACTTAATTTTAACAAATGGGCAAACTAAAGTCAATGATACTTAACATTGGATCCATCGAATTACGATCAGCAGCACGCATTGGTATATAAATAAAATCTATGGCAGCACTCACAGTACTCTTGACCCCTACGACTTACGACCCGACCCCAAAAGGTTCATAGTTCAATGTTTAGGGATTTTGTTGAAGTTCGAAGATGTAGTTGTAGCTTCGCTTTTATATAGACGTCGAGGTATAATTCTGTTTGTGACAATCAGAGCCTTTTTTAGTCATATACAATTTACAGCAGGAATGGCATCAGACGACGTACTGAGAGATGGTAGGTATATTAATATCAAACTTCTATAGATCAGACTCAGACCCTCCACTGCCACTACTCGTCTAAAAACTTAAATAAATCCTAAACGAATCGCCTCTAGCTTACTAAACCACTTCACCTACCCAGTCAAAGTCCAAGGGACCGCAACCACCACAACATCATCATCATCATCACTATCATTACTAGACAATTACCACCATCATCAAGGCAGGACCACGTCATGATCATAACAACCACAACCACTGCCACCACCTCATCACCATCACTACCACCCATAATCATAATAGAATACCACCAGCAAAACATTATCATCACTCCCACCCATACCACAAACGCCAACCACACATCATCATCATCACCACCACCATATCATCACCACAATACCGCTACTACAACCACCACCATCACTACTGCAACAACCACCTCGTCATCACCATCACATTCACTGCTAGATATGAAGTGAGTAGAAAAGTGCCAGAAGACAATAGAGAATAAAAAATTTTTTCGCGGCGGTGGTGGGGTTTGAACCTGCGACCTTATTGGTACGACAACTGCGCCTGGCAGGTGAGAGCGTGGCTCTACCGTGTGAGCTATCCACGAACACAAAAATATTCGTTTCAAACCCAAAGTCATTTCTAGATCCCTCTCTCACCCACTTCTTGAGATCGCCGATTCGTTCACCACCATCGCGAAGTAATTTTGACCAGCAGTTAAGCCTAATAGCCAATATTCTCATCACAAACATATAACATAGAAACGATTGAGACATTGAGTATGCTCCGGTGTATGGGGTGAATTTTTAATTCAGAAAAGTGAGTGGAGCAGGCACTTATGTTGGTAACAACAAGATATGAAGTGAGTAGAAAAGTGCCAGAAGACAATAGAGAATAAAAATTAATAATTAAAAAATAATAAAAGCCACGCTCTCACCTGCCAGGCGGAGTTGTCGTACCAATAAGGTCGCAGGTTCAAACCCCACCACCGCCGCGAAAAAAATTTTTATTCTCTATTGTCTTCTGGCACTTTTCTACTCACTTCATATCTTGTTGTTACCAACATAAGTGCCTGCTCCACTCACTTTTCTGAATTAAAAATTCACCCCATACACCGGAGCATACTCAATGTCTCAATCGTTTCTATGTTATATGTTTGTGATGAGAATATTGGCTATTAGGCTTAACTGCTGGTCAAAATTACTTCGCGATGGTGGTGAACGAATCGGCGATCTCAAGAAGTGGGTGAGAGAGGGATCTAGAAATGACTTTGGGTTTGAAACGAATATTTTTGTGTTCGTGGATAGCTCACACGGTAGAGCCACGCTCTCACCTGCCAGGCGGAGTTGTCGTACCAATAAGGTCGTAGGTTCAAACCCCACCACCGCCGCGAAAAAAATTTTTATTCTCTATTGTCTTCTGGCACTTTTCTACTCACTTCATATCTTGTTGTTACCAACATAAGTGCCTGCTCCACTCACTTTTCTGAATTACACATTCACTGCTATGACATCCACTAACACATTATCAGTATCATCATTACTAATTAGTACCACCACCACTACACTGCAACAAGCACACTATCATTTTATTTTATATTTTTAAATTGAGCTTTATATAGCGCAATATCAACTAAATGTGCTCAAAGTGCTTTACAAGGGGTCACTGGTCAACAGCAACATTTAACATGTAGGACAGGACATGACGCCTATTAGGCGATATTACAATTTTTCGGACACAGACAACGCTGTTAACGGCCAGGTACTCATTTCTCACCTGAGTACGGTGAGAGAATGTGAGTAAAGAGCCTTCTCCAAGGACTCAACTATGCACCGAGCAAGGGGCTCGAACCCTAGACCTTCCGATCCGAAAGCGAGTGTCCTACCACAAGACCACATAGCCGCACATCACATCACCACCACCACCACGTCTACTAAAACCACGAACACTACATCATCATCACTACCACGGGCCTCTACTACGACCATCAGCACCACATCATCATTTCCCTAACACTACTTATTCATTTAGTTTTGAATTTTACACAACACTATTTGGTTTGGAAGCTTTATTAATTTGATAATTAAGGGGGTTTTGGGATGGTAAAGATTTGACTTGTGTTTACATGTGCAGTGCAACCCCTGGATATAACGACATCGCCTGGGACCGGAAAATTATGTTATTATACCCGGGTTTTCAAGGTGGTGGAAAAAGGGTGTGGTGAGGCCTGTGAATACATAAGTACAATGCGCAGACCAATGTCTGAGAGAAGATACATCCCAACAACGTTATGTGTATTTCTCCTGTTTACAAAGATTATACCAGTTACACTTTCACTCTCCAGTGTGTATTGTCATTGTTTTGATCGGTAACAGTGCACTAATGCCATTTAACAAAACTAAGAATAAGAATAAATCACGAAAATCAAGTGCCAATAATACGATAATACTGCACAAGAACATAGGTGCACATATCTGGTTTTTATTTTAATTAAAATCCTTGCGATACTGCTGATGAGTTTTGAATTACGAATTTTTTAAATTTTTTTTGTGCACCAAAATTTACGAGCACTTAAAATTAGTAGATACACATATTGCGATAGTAAAAAAAAATTTCTAAACATACAATTTAAAAAAAAATAAGTATTGATCACAATAATATCAAATTATGGACTGATGTTCAGAAAGAACTGAATTTTTAAATGAAAATAATTAAAGTGAAAGAGGCTGTTATTGTTTTCTCCCCTATTCCAACATATTATAATACCATTAGTATCCATAATTGCATCCATTGGATGTAGCATTGCCTGATATCAGTTAACCTCCACTTACCTCAGACGGTTAGCTAACAGGGAAGGTTAATGGACTCTTGAGAGTTCCATCCACTGATAAATTCCATTTTTCTATATAATCGAACACCCATCTCTGCTTATCACTACACCTGTGATTGGAGTGACAACTAACAGCCATATGAAATCAACAATGCTGTTTCCCTTCCACACAACTTTTCAGCCGAAGCATTCAATCAGTTTGTTACAATGTACAACAATATGCCCATCAGTGGTGAACTGACATCTCAGGAGCTACTGAGCTCTGTTCAGTCAAACAAAAGACAACACCTGGATAATGAAGATGAGGATGAGTCATAGGAATATGACAAACCACCCCTGACAAGCACTTAAAAAATTGACATGGTGAACAAACTATGCCACTTATTCCAAGAAGAACGCTTGACAGATGATCTACAATGGCAGGATTGGAGACAAGCGTTTATTTTGCACAGAATAGAAAGCAATCAGGGCCTCACAATTACTGTTCTTATTAACAATAATGTCACATTTTGTTGTCAATAAAACATGAAAAAGAAAAAGATATAACCAAAAACACCCCCCAATCAAACAAACAAATAAATATTCTAATGAGGCCATGTCTTGAACATGACGGCCCCAAGCCCATAGAAAACCTAGAAGGGAAGGTCCTACATTAATGGCACATGAAAACTGGGGCTTAGATGCTATTATTAGGTTCTCCTCTCACACTCTGCTTAATCAACACAGAAACCCAAACTCCTGAGAGTGTGTGATTAAGCGGAGTCGACTGTACTAGATTTCTCTAAATTTTTAGTCTAAGTAGACCACCAAGGACTTTTAATAAAATGTAAAAGTAAGGAAATTATTAACAATTATTATCGTAAAGAAGTATAAATTAATACCGCTATGTCTACCACTATGTCATGCATGTAGATATAAGTGGACAGGATCAATAGAATGGATGTAAAGGATTTCAGCTCCTCAGTCGGGCTATCCCAATTTATATCTGAGGTAAAATAGATGAGGAAGGGGAGATTGAGATAGTAGGGCTCCTGATTTTAACCACAACAAACCCAGCATTTTGGCTCAGGATTGGGCTGTCTGAATATTCAAAATCCTTTTCTTTCTTATGCAGATGGTATAGAGTCTCCCATGACAAATGTTAGCCAAATACCTGCTTTTGATTAAGTAAAAGAATTGAAAATACCTTTGTTATAAAATAATGGTCATATGTTAAATACACTATATATCTCTTTTCCAGTGTTTCTGCAATGACATTATATCCTGTTTTATTTTACTGTATGGAATCTTTCTTATGACAATTTATGAAATCAAGTTTACTCATAGATTAATTACGTATTATTGTTCTTCTGAATAATACAGGTGTCAGGCAAAATCTGTCTAGCTGGATAAAAAAACTGGAATGTGATGGTGATGTGGAAAGACAAAACTTTTTCCAAAAAAAGTTCCTTCATAAATTGCGACATTCACCCATAGCAACAGACACAGATAAAGCAAATGAACAGCATTATGAAGTTCCAACAGAGTACTTTCTTGCTGTAAGTATGCATAAACTATTACATCAGTTTGACTGTGTGACATAGTGGTATGACACTCGCCTTTGGATTGGAAGGTCCTGAGTTCAAATCCTGCTCTGAGCTGTGCATAGTTGAGTCGATGGAAAAGGCTTTTTTACTCTCATTCTCTCACTGTACTCATTGTAAAATGAGTACCTGGCTGTTAATAGAGATATCTCTGTTTGATAAAATTGTAATATCTCCTAATAGGCATGATGTCTGGTCTTACATGTTAAATGTGGCTGTTGGTTGGGGACCCCTTGTAAAGCACTTTGAGCCCGCTCAGTGGATATTGCGCAAAATAAAAGCTCAAGTTTGTTTTTGTTTTTGTGTTTTTGTTGGTTTTTTTTACATGATGACAAAAGTCATTTACATTTTTATTCTCATGCTTGAGCATCTTCATATTAACATTTGTCCCATCATCCGTAAATGACTGTGAATCGATAGGATGCAATTTATATTGAATGGAAGTACAGAACAGACAATCTACCAAATCAAGGGAAAAAACGTATATCACCCTCTTGATATAGACAAATAGGATGCAAAATCATTACATAAGATAGTATAGCACATATGGTTTATCATTTTTATTTTCACACATGTTCATAAAAATAGTTTGGTACAAATTATTAGATGATGCCAATTAGACTGACAAAGTTTTGGATTATAAACAGATAAAGAGGAAATGTATGGAATAAAGAGAGTGGTGAGTTATAAATACATGTATATCAACCGGGCATCTATTACGTCTTATTTATACTTTGTTCATTTAAAGAGGTCATAGTCATACCAAATGATCATTGACAAAAAGTTGACCTACATGCTTGATACAGAGGTGACCACAAGTTTGTTAGTATTTAAAGTCCTTGTATATGGCATAAAATTACTACAACACTCATGTATTTCAATTTCCCATCTATTCCACACATCTGCACCAATCATTTTCATGAGTCTTCTTAAATGGCACAGATCCATATGTCTGTTTAAACTTATGTGATAAGTAATATCAAAATTCACTCATTTAGGCCTACATGCTTTTATTTTACAAATTATCCTCTTTTAGTTAGAAAAACGTTCAGACTTTTTCATTTCCCAAAGTTAAAAAAAAAAATGTCTGGTTGTATCTCTGACTGAAGAAAATACAATGTTAGTATGAATAAAAATGAACAGATTACCCTTTAAGATTTATGTTTCATGACTTTAAAAATCATTTGCTAGCATTTACGCTCACAACCTTTTTCTCCTATCATCATTAGTACTGGCACTTTGGTAAATTTTTATTTTCTATTCTTCAGTCCCTTGGCTCACGTTTGAAGTACAGTTGTTGTATTTGGCAAGATGGCACCATGTCACTAGACGAAGGTAGGTTTTAATTACATTTTTTTTTAAAGTATAATTTACCAAAACTGAATTTTAATATTAAATTTGTTAATCTTTCCTATGATTGAAATCTGTGCAATCATATAATATTCCATATTTATCCATCAAGATTCATAGGCTTGAGAGCATGGTTCTCAAAGGAGATCACAATCACTCATATCTTCAAAAGACATTGATTAGATGACTTTTAAAAAAAACAAACTTACTTTAAACTCAGTTTAAAATTTTGATGTAAAGAGTCTTTAAAGATTTCCGTTAAAATTAGGGAAAGTAAAATTAATATTGAAAACAATATGTTCAAGAGATTTTTACTTTCTAATTTCTTCATACACTCAATTTAGCTGAGGAGAATACTCTGGCTTTGTATTGTGAAAGGGCAAGGGTGGAAGACGGGCATGCTATTATGGTAAGTTTTCTTTGATTGGAATAGATAGGTATATCCTTTCGTGAGTGGAGAGAACAGAAAAGAGTATTAGTCTTTCTGAAGGGCAGTTCTGATACAGCACATGCTGCAAGTACACGCCCTTTAATCATGTTTTGGACTCAGGGATGCTAATATGGCTCTTACCAAACTTTTGCTATATGAACTACAAACCTGTAAACAAGGTTACTTCAGCTTTTGGCACACACATTGCAAGACAGTATCTGATTCTTATTGTTAATTTTTGTTATCAAATCCCTACTTCATGGCGCTTGGAACAAAGGTATCAAATTAGCTGTGTGAGAAAAAGAAATAGAAAGATAGCAAATGAGGAAGAGAGACACAGAGAGAAAAGCAGACACACGAACACACTCGCAGGCACACCCAAACAAGTTATACATACAAAACACAAAGTGAGGGTGTTTTGTGCAAAGGCTTGTTGCAGTTTCACCTTCCACCCCTCCTTCTCTGTCCTGGGGTTTTCTAAACTTTTCATACTGTTTTCAAATTAAGTGGACTTATTCACCTTTACTTACTTACTTACTTATCCGAACCAGCGACCACCTGAGCTCTAGCCCTTCGGTCTTGTGCCATGACGTAAAAGTTAGACGTCTTTTGTAGTTGTTCCAGGTGACTATAAAGTGTGTTACTGATGCTTGGATTTGGGTTCACCTTTACTTAACTTCAAGGGTGATCAACAAATGATTATTTAATCGATTTTAAAGTTTTGTTGTTGTTTTTTTCCCCCTTTTTTATCATGATGAATTATGAACAAAAAAATTTTTTTTTTTTTTTTAAAATTAAAGATGAACAAAACGAAACAAAAATTAAGGATGAGAACAATAAATAATGCATCAACATCGCATGGGGTTGCCCTTGCAATGACTGACTAACAAATGGAAATAAATTATGAAATTTAATATGGAAATTTTGGACTATGTATACTTCGAATTCAAGCACGCTTAAGCCTCCTCCCAATAACCACGCTTAAAGGTGGCATTTAATGTAGCTCAGTTGATCAAGCGTGTGCCTCAAAAGCAAAGGATTGAGTTTTAAATTATTTTTTTTTCTATGATTTTACTCTGTCAACTTAGCAGTCATTAGTAACTGGGTATTTTAGATTTGTGGTAGAATTGTGTATTATTATTATTATTATCCAAAACGTAGTTAGCAATTTTGTTTTTGGCCTGTAAATGCTACAAAAACTGAGATTTATCTCAAGTTTCGTGGTATTTATGGCTTTAAAGTCTAATTTAGATACTTTTCCCATGCCCAGAACTTATCATCATAAGCAAGATCTTTTCTATTCCACTAGGTTTAATAAAAAGTTATCGTCATTTTGAAGTTGTCTTCATCAGGTAACCACAATGACTATATAGATGGAGTGAGCTTCATAGGTTGAATTGGAGTTCATCTCTAAAATAATTTGTAGCCACCGTGCTTTATCTTTGGATAGTAGTATTCTAAATTTTAGTGTCTCTTTGTATTGAGAGGCAACAAATGCAGTAAGACAAAAAATAACTTTAAGGTGACTGTCAATCACCTCTGCAGTTGGAAATCTTTCAAGACAAATTGCAAAGGACTGCTTCTGATTTAGTTGATTTTATTTTGTTAAGTGGCATGCGATCTGTAGGTCAGAAATTCAAATACTGCTATTGGCAGCTTAAAGTTGAGTTCTTGAAAAAAGGTTCTTTCTTATCTTTTATCATAATGCTTTGGTGTAAAGTGAGTATCTGGCCAGAAGTCACATTGTCTATTTTGTGATAAGAACTAATGCTAGTGCCACTATAAGCTGAATGATTGTCTTGTCAACTCATTGCTGCTATTTGCTTGGGACCTCTTGTAAAAATGCCATGAACACATTAAGTGGATTTTACAATGTATAAAAGCTAACATTTATAAATATAATTTTTCTTGTCCAGCTGTATGAATTTTTCTCCTGTAAAAATGCTTTGTCTTCCAAAAATCAGGACCTTGGATGTGGCTGGGGTTCATTGACCCTTTATATCCTTGAAAAATTCCCAAAGTGCCGGGTAACCTGTGTGTCCAACTCAAATACCCAAAGAGCATTGATTCAAGAGCGGGCTGAAAAATTGGGTGTTTCTAGTCGACTGAATGCTGTAACTGCAGATGCCAATCATTACAATACTGGGGCCAGATTTGATCGTATATTGTCCATTGAGATGTTTGAGGTAGGTAATTAATATTTTTCCATGGCTAAAGTAATAATAAATAGTTTTAATGTTGAATATGGTATAGAGAATAATTTTTAAAAATTACATTACATATTTATGCTGTTAGAATGCTTTATTAATATTATTATTATTTTATTTTTATTATTATTATTATTATTATTATTATTATTATTATTATTATTATTATTACAGTCCACTCTGGATAATCGCAACCATCTTGGGATCAGCAAAAATGTTGCGATTAACTGAATTTGAGTTTCCTGTTCACATTTGCAACATTAAACACATATAAGGTAAACTCAAACCATTTGTTTGCAAACATTGTTCTTAGTCCACACAGACTGAGAAATTTCATTGAAACAAAAACCATATGTCAGGCCTGTATAGATTTGCGCAAGCAAAAGCTACTTTGACGTAAGGCGGCATCTTATTCATAGTGGATTAACTTTCACTCTTTTGTTCTCAATATTTGTAAGAGTCTAAGAAATTAGCTGTGATGAGAGACAATAAATTCTCACCAAACCCATTGGTCGTAACATACAGTTGTCAATACCAAAACAAAGGATATCGCTCAGTCTCTCTTTACAGCTGTCATCATCGACTTGTTATCAAGACTATCCCCAGCTCCCTTGCCTCATATCTAATGGTCAATGATGACCTCACAAACCCATACTGCAAATCCCCACCCTCTTTTGTCTCGAATAGGACGGTGACACACTACTGTAGTATTAAACCCCACGCACTCTTGATTCTTCAATCTGTCATGATTTCACCGATAATAAAATTTAATAATGAGATTTTGTTCGTTTAATTTTTTGGGATTTGCCATTTTTTGAGGTAAAAAATTTGTTGCGTTTAACCGAAGCTTGTTGCAATTAACCTGTGACTTTTATAAAAAATTAATTCCGTTTCTTGGGATATGTTGTGGTTAACCGAGTTGCAATTATCCAGAGTGGACTGTATTATTATTATTATTATTATTATTATTATTATTATTATTATTATTATTATTATTATTATTATTATTATTATTATTATTATTACTATTATTATTATTATTATTATTATTATTATTATTATTATCATTTTGACAGTAGTAGTAGTAGTAGCATGCGCAGCAGTAGTAGTAGTAGTAGTAGTAGTAGTAGTAGCAGCAGCAGCAGTATTATAGTTATAATTTTTTAGTTGGTGGCATTGTTGTTTCTGTAGTCATCAACATCAGCAAAATCATCATTATTACCATCATCCTGGTAATTGCCATTATTAGAATTATTTCTGTTAACTTTCAAGAGTTATTTTTAAGGATTGTTTTTTTTTACTCGAGGTATTATTTAATATATTATTGTTGAGATTAGTGTATTACATGAATTAGTTCATCATTCAGCAGCCATTTTCCTTGTATTAATATGAGATTTAGAGTATATAAATTTCACGGACCTGGGAACAGTGTTCAATTTAATTTGTGAAATGAAGAGCACACTGAATAGCAATATTTTTGTCTGGAAATTACACTTCTTTTTTTCACGGGCAAATTAAAAGTTTCATTTCCTTGAGGTTGGCATCTCTGAGACATAAAAACAACATGAGGCAGTGAGCCATATATGCGATTCAATTCTTCGAATCAGTATTATGTTGGGATGTTTTGGTTGCTAGAAATTTAAACCACAGCCAAAATTGTGAAACTTGTGTCAAGTTTGTGTGTTCTACTGAAGAAGTATTAATTTATAAAAGTGTGATTAACTCATTTTTTTTCATAATTCTTATATTTTGAACTTTAAATTCATTTTTCAACATCTTGTTCATATTGATATAATACTGCTTTTAGGTGATGATTCCTATTTAACAAAATATACATGTTTTGTCTCCAGCACATGAAAAACTATGACTCTCTATTTCAACGCGTTTCATCTTGGTTAAAGCCCACTGGTTTATTGTTCCTACAAGTGTTTGCTCACAGGAACCATCCATATGCTTTCGATGTGAAACCAGGCTCTGACACCGAGTGGATGGCCAAGAATTTTTTTACGGGTGGTACAATGCCTTCAAGTGATTTGTTTCTTCATTTCCAGGTATTACCTTCATTGCTCAGTATTTTCCTAATTTGCTTTATGGCACTTCATAAAATATAATTGTTATCATCATTCAAGTAGTCCTCCAGAGCCATTAGGCCCATGGAGCCAGAGTTTATTGTAAAACAGACAATAGAAATTGCATGCTACCCTTTGGATAAAACACTAATCTATCGCAAAGTACTTTCCACCAGATCTAACAGAACTAGCTACTCAGTCACTGCTGGGTGGACAGGGGGATCAGACTGCATCCGGGTTTGATCTCAGTCCCTTTGATTGTGAAGCGAGTGCTCTACCAACTGAGCTGTCGGGACCCCTGTCATCATCGTTACTTCTCTTAAATTTCAAACTTAGACCTCCAGACAGAGATGATATGCTTTTGTTTATTTTTGTTTTGTGTATCAATGAAAATTTCACCACCATTTTATTATGTAGCAAAGAACTAGATAGTAACTACAAATATTGAATTTCTGAAGTTGATTGGGAAGCATTTCCTTGTCCACATTGCCCAAAATATTCCAGGTCATAATATATTTGTTTTGTGACATCAGAAAATGAATCTCCATCTCTGTCACCGCCGAGTTACAATGATTTTTGTCTTTTTCATTTTATCTCAGCATGTTTAGAACTTGAAGCCAAAAATAGGTATTCATTAAAGTACTCTCAAATGAAAAATAAGATGTTTTACCGATGAATGTGGTTTTGTTACACATTGATATTAATATAAAACCTATGCTCTTTATATGTTAAACTTAACTAGATTATTAGTTTCAACTTTTATCCCAACAACTCCCTGGTTTTCAATAACCACAAATTTATAAATAAATTAAAAATCATTGTGGACCTTGCAGTTCATGCTACAAAACTATTCACTTCATATTGCATGTAAGTTATCATTTTAAAATCTGTTCATGCTTTTCATCTTTCAGAAAGACGTTACTCTGGTTGACTGGTGGGTGATGAAAGGTTCCCACTACAGTAAAACCCTGGAAGCCTGGCTTAGAAAAATGGACAGCAACAAAGATGAGGTGGCTTCAGTGTTTGCAAAGGCATATGGAGATGATGCAGACCAGCAAACCTTCAACTGGAGATTATTCTACATATTTTGTTCCGAGACATTTGGCTACAATGGCGGGAATGAGTGGCATATATTGCATCAACTTTTTCGCAAGAATGTGCTTTCAGCCTTATGAGAATTTATTTCTGTTTGCATAAATATTTTATAAGTTAAAAAAATATAAATGAGAGTACTAAGACTGTTTCTTGTGATAATTAAGGCTTGAGAGGATTGCTCAAAATTGCATGTGGTCATACATGTAAATAAACAAGGATTTAGATTATCATGTTTTTTTATTGAGTTTGATTTTCAGTAATTAATTTCAATAATGGCATCGATATTAATACTATCACCACCGTTATAACTACTACTACATACTACTGCTGCTGCTGCTACTGCTACTACTACTACCACCACCATCACCACCGACCTTTCGATTTTATTTTACTAAAAGATGGTTAAAAGAAAGCATTGTGCTTACACGTTGGAGTTTAAAATCAAAATACTATGTGAAGCCGATGAAAAAAAGTTGAGCAACTTAACTCTTTCAACAATTTTGATTGGAAAAACAAAACCCCCAAAAATATTTTTAAAACACACCAAAAAAAAAATAAAAAAAGAATAGAAAAAAACAAATTAATAAATGGTTACCAAGACGGCATTTATTTAACAACTTTATTTTAGGGGAAACAACCCATGATATGATTAAATGAGCAATTAAATAGTACCACCCTTGAAAAACATCGCAAAACGGGAACTTGCTTTATATTAAACCAAAATGTCTTTAAACCGAAATGGTTTAGAAGGTCCCCAAAACTTCGGTTTAAAGTAATTCTACTGTATTTGGAAAGTCCACGGTTTAGATTGACTGACCTCAGATATTTTGTTTTTTGTTTGTTTGTTTTGCTTTTGTGTTAATTTTTTGTTTGTCTGTTTGTTTGTTTTTTATTGTTTTTTCTTTGTTTTGTTTTTGCTTGGTTATTTTTTGTTTGTTTGTTAATTTCGTGTTTATTATCATCAGTATTTTTATATCATGATTGTTCTGGTTTTTCTTTTTCTTTCTTTCCTTTCTTTTTTAACTATTATCATAATATTTCCCAAATAATGGTCAATTAGCGAAATTGCCAAAATACTTCTTAGGTTATTCAAAAAGCACTATTAGATATCACAGATGAACAAGGGCCGGTCTTGCTGAAAGTGAAAGCAAACACAAACAAGGGATGACGTATTAAATGTACGCGACTCTTTTCAAAAGAATCCTTCAAGTCGATCAGACAATGTTCACAAGAGCTATGATTGAGTTGTTATACAGTCCATACACCATACCTGCCGAATCACGAATTTTTCGTAATTTTACTAATTTTAGACAAATTTCATGGCTAATTACGAAAATACAAAATTATATAGAAAATTACGAATTTTAACTCTCAGTAATAAATAATGATAAGAAGAAGAAGAAGAAGAAGAAAAACGACTACTACTACTACTACTACTACTACTACTACTACTACTACTACTACTACTACTACTACTACTATTACTATAATGATACCATAATAATAATAATGATGATGATGATAATAATATTTTTTATAATAATAACTACAATAATAATATGATTTGTTAACATTTGAGTGTATTCCTCTTAGTCTTAGTGTGATCTTGTGCTGGTGTCTGGATGAAACATTTAGGTAAAATCAAATTAAGTTCACTGGTAGTGTGTTCTTGGAATTTTCACCTGTTCCTTGTATGTACCATTTTCCTTTGTCTTACTTTTTCCTCAAGTCCTTTTAATTGTACATCTAGAATGTTTTTACTATCCAATTTTCATCCTTTTTACTGACGCTGATATGACCTAAATGTGTTGCAAGCACCGTAAAACAAACAGAGAGAAAAGAACAAGACTTTCTTTCCCTTTTCTCATTATTATAAAATTCTTATTGTTTTCAAAGTATTCATGCTGTGGGGTTATTTGAAAGGGTTAAATTTTTTTCAACGCTATAAGGTAAGGTAATCATGGACAATAATTGTTTTACTCCTCTCAACTCTTGACCTTTTCCGGTGGTTTAAAGATGAGAACTATTGGTTTTGCCCCGCCTCTTTCGGGGGCCATTCGCCATGGCGGAATCAGTAACAAATATTATGATGTTTTCTTCTAAAGCATCGCTCTGAGGGTCTTGATGGCTTCATCTACAGAACTGCATTTGCCTCGTTGACTCAATGAATTTTGTTGAGAAGGAAATTTTAATTCGGTAGCATACCAATGATAATAATAATAATAATAGTAATAATAATAATAAAAATAATAATGATGATGATGATGATTGTCACTGATTTTATGACATTAAAATTATATTAGATATTTTCAACTACAATCGGACTAATGATTTTACAAAAAGATCCCACAAAAGTATAGCTTTAAATTATTAAACAAGTCTGCTGATTAAATTAAATTATAATTTTATTTTAAAAGGTAAAGAAAATGTAAAATAATAAAAATAAAAGTTTTGACAAAGAAAACGTACTTATTCAGTAACAGTAACATATAAAGACAATACAATACACACAAACAAATCTTGTTTTGATGTCGTCTCTGGTTTGCTCCTCTGTAATATTGACACAGTGTTGTTCTGATCTATATATATATATATATATATATATATATATATATATATATATATATATATATATATATATATTTACCAACTTGTGAAAAGGAATATCATTATACCTAACCCTTAACTCCGAACAAAGTTAACATCAGGTCTTAATCAGCGGGTGGTTGGATGGGAGCATCACCCTTGAATCATATACCTATGATGTTCGCATGGGTGTACGATCCGATAGTGATGTCGTTTCTTCTTCTCTTTACTAGCCTATCCTGCTTCTTTGGTTTGTGATTGTATTTTTGACAGGGGATATTTTTTTTCCTGTAAATCCTCTGCCTGTTTGTTCCTGGTTATTTATAATTTAGCTTATGATATCTTTAGGTTATGATTTTGATTGACACTTGTACTATTTTTGTTAGATTGCTTGTTTTTTTGTTTCAGCGGTCTCTCATATAACCTCAATTGTGTTGGAAGAGACCTAAAGCAACAAACAAAAAAAAAAAAAAAAAAAAAAAAGGTCTTAATCATTTTACCAAGAAAATACTACCTCAAATCAATGATGATTTTCATGACATTAAACAGTTAACATAAAACGACTAAGAGTTAATCATTCCAAATAATCAAAATAATCATCAATGACATTGTTACATTTGCATTAATTAACATTATACAAACATTATATCAAATGGTGACATCCATACAATGAAAACACAAAGCTTCCCATTATTTAGAGGTCTAGCTTATCTAGGGCTTTGATTGTTGAACTGGCGAGCCAAGATCCTGGCTGTTTGTACCTATTGGATCAGGCTGTTTGGATTGGGAATTAGTAATCCCAGGATTTACACTTTCCGTGCAGGGTGGATTTGATTCACCCGCATCAACACTCACTGGTAGAGGAGTAGACTGAAAAGTTGGTGTGGGCCTGTCAGATCTAGTGGAAATAGATCCATACTCCTGTTCTGCACATATTATTTTCATTTGGTTAGCATGTCTACGAACAAGTAGTCCCTCGTTTGTTTTTACCTTGTAAGATACAGGTCCTGTACATTGAATAATTTGACCTGGCACCCACTTTTCCCATCTCCCATAGTTTCTAACATACACACTGTCATTAACTCCAAACTCTCTCTCAATGGAAGTTTTATCATAATTAACTTTTTGTGCATGCTGCTGTTGGGACACATACTTTTGTACCGTTAGGTGTAGTAAATCTAGGTGTGTTTTAACCTTCCTTCCACACAACAGTTCACAAGGAGCAACCCCTGTTGTGATGTGAGGTGTTGTGCGGTATTTTGCCAAAAATTTATTGACTCTCTCCCTAAGAGTAAGGGAAAATTTTGTACCCATTTTAATCATGGCGCTTTTGAAAATGCCTAATAATAATAATAATAATAATAATAATAATAATAATACACATTTATATAGCGCTCATTCTCGTGTAAAACACAAGCTCTGGGCACTTTACAATATAAATATCAATTTTAAGTGAAAAAATAAAATAATAATAATTCATAGCCAAATCAAGGATTCATAGAGTCAATAAAAACAAATACATTAAAAATGTGTCTTGAGATTCTTTTTAAAGGTAGGTAAAGACTTGCACTCCCTCAGACCACGTGGTAGTTCATTCCAAATCTTGGGGCCGAAACAAGCAAACGATCTATCACCAAATTTTGTTCTTGATCTTTTTTCCGAAATTTTCGTTTGGTCATTACATGATCTTAAAGTGTAATTTTCAAATTTACACATGACCACGTGATCTGAAAGATATGCCGGTGCTATACCAGTCAAACACTTATAAACAAGACACGCTGCTTTGTAATATGTGCGCTTTTCAATGGGCAACCATTGAAGAGAGGCCAACAAAGGGGTTGCATGATCAAATTTTTTTTTGCCAAAAACTAATCTTGCTGCACTGTTTTGCAGTATAGTTGTAATTGTTTAATAGAAGCCTGGGGCAAGTTGACAAGCAGGGAGTTACAATAATCTAGTTTCGAAAAAATGAGGGAAACAACCAATGTTTTACATGTTCCAATTGCAATATACTGACGGATCGAATTGATTTTCTTCAATTGAAAGTATAAAGATTTACAGAGAGCAGAAATGTGAGCTGACATTCTCATTTCTGAATCAAAATAGACACCCAAATTTTTCACAGTCTTTGAAACTTTGATCTTTTCACCCCCAATCAACACCTCAAGACCATCATTCACCTTCAACTGCCCTCTATTTCCCACAATCATCACTTCTGTTTTTGACTCATTCATTTTCAACTTGTTTGCATCCATCCACTCTTTCACATCCGTCACACATTCTTCCACACGTTTCACAATATTTTCGAGATTTTTAGTTTTATCAGTTGCATAACGTTGCGTATCATCTGCAAAGAGACGATAGCGCAGCCCATGACCAGTGATGACATTAGATAATGGAGAAGTATACAAAACAAAAAGAATTGGACCCAAAACAGCCTTGAGGAACACCAAAAGACAATGTATGTTGACGAGAAAGTTTATCTAAAATCATAACCTGTTGCTTTCTGCCATCTAAATAAGATTCAAACCTCTGCAAGACAAAAGTTATATTAAGTCGTTTAATGAGAATACCGTGATCAATAGTATCAAACGCCGCCGAAAGGTCTAACAATGTCAGAAGAGAAACAGAACCTTTATCTAAAACATCAAGCAAATCACTCGCAACACAGCACAGAGCAGTTTATGTGCTGTGGTAAGAACGATAAGCTGACTGAATTTTTTTCCCATAGATTGTTTTCATGGAGATGTTGTGAAAGACGTCTGAGAACAACTTTTTCAAGGATTTTAGAAAGAAATGGCAGATTTGAGACGGGACGGTAGTTACTAGTTACTAAGGTCATTTACATCGAGATTTTGCTTTTTTATGAGAGGCTTTACAATTGCATGTTTATAGATATCTGGGACTTGTCCTGAGATAAGTGACTGATTTATAATATAAGTTATGCAAGGTATCAATTCAGGAAGACATAATTTCAAAATATTAGTTGGTAAAGGATCTAAATCACATGACTTCGAGGAAGATGAACAAATTATTTTAGAAATCTCTTCTTCAGTTGTTTCTTTAAAACAAGAGAATCTCTGTGAACCCGAAAAAGGGTGGAAATTTATATCTTCATTTTGCACGAGGTCCAAATTGTTCCGAATTTTCGATATTTTTCCCGAAAAGAAATCTGAAAATGCATCCGGCTGCTTTTCTACCGGGATATTAGTGAGTAGACACATGCCCTTTTCTTCCCCTAAAAGTTCCTTTTAAACAGAGAAAAATTCCTTAGTGTCCCTCACTGATGATAGTTTCGTGTTATAATAGTTTCATTTTGGTCTTTTGCAGGTGGTTTTATACTTATGCTTTTTTGCTATATTATATATCAGCCGGTCAATCTCAAGGCCCGATTTTCTCCACGATGCCTCTGCATTCCTTTTTTCCCTTTTGGCAATTTTTTCGCTCTGGTTAAACCACGGAGACGGTTTCCTGGAATTTATTATTCTAGTTGTCTTTGGCGCATGCCTGTCGATGACGTTGCGCAGTACGTCGTCCGTTTTCTGTGCTGATGGTATATCCATTCTTCCTAGTTCCTCTGACAGATTATTTTTGAAGGAACTAATGTCTATTCTTTTGGTATCTCTAGACACTATCTTGACTTTCTTTGATGCATTTGAGAGTTGCCAGAATCAGATTGTGGTCTGAAATTTCTTTTTTGATATTTTTAATTGATTCAACAAGCGAGGGTGTATCAGTGATGAACCAGTCCAAGATGACTTGGCTATGTGGTCTAGTGGTATGACACTCGCTTTCGGATCGGAAGGTCCTTGGTTCGAGCCTCGCTCGACGCATAGTTGAGTCCTTGGAAAAGACTCTTTACTCACATTCTCTCACCGTACTCAGGTGTAAAATGAGTACCTGGCCGTTAGCAGCGTTGTCTTTGTCCGAAAAATTGTAATATCGCCTAACAGGCGTCATGTCTCGTCCTACATGTTAAATGTTGCTGTTGACCAGGGACTCCTTGTAAAGCGCTTTGAGCACGTTAAGTGGATATTGCGTTATATAAAAGCTCAATTTTTTACATTTCCTGTCCTTGTAGATTTAAAACCCCTTCCTTTATCCATTTCTATGGCAAAGACTAAAAAAACACTACATCACAATGACTATCAAACGAACGTGAATTGTGAGTTGTATTCAACATTACAGTTCTTGTTGGATTCTAGCACGCTGGAGCAAGATGACAAGATTTTGGATTCTCCAAAAAGCGTGTTAGAATCAGGCAACTACTGTACAACCGATAATACCTTGAGCTCTATCAGACGTGGCAGCCGACCTCAATCATTTGAAAAAATTTGTCACATTTCCACAAAATTTCTGCAAATTTTCTTATATTTTTTCGCCAATAAATCATATTTTCAACTTTTGCAGCCATCCACAATTTCAATTTAGCATTTCCTGAATTTATGGAGACATCGGTGGAAATGATATTTGATGACCTTCGACTTTTATCATTTTTTCAAATTTTTTCGTTACAAACTGTTGACTTTTTTTTTTTACATTTAGCATATTTTAGTTGATATTACCATATTACGTATCATAGTTTGGACTTGAAAGCCTACCGCTTTTTCGGCTAGTCCGTTCCCAGCTGGATCATATGGGGATGTGGTGATGTGTTCAATACCATTTGCACTGCAAAACAGTTTGAACTCTTGGGCTGTGAAACTAGGCCCATTGTCGGAAACAATCTGATCAGGTTACCCGTGAGTTGAAAATATCTCTTTTAGCTCTATTATTGTATCAGAAGCAGTAATAATGTTCATGATTTTGATCTCTAACCATTGTGAGTGGGAATCAATCACCATAAGGAACATCTTAATCATGAAGGGTCCAGCAAAGTCTATATGGATACGCTTCCATGGCTCAATGGGCCAATCCCAGTTTTGTAATGGTGCCTGAACGGACCGTTTAGAGTGTTGTGCACAACTCGAGCAAAGTTTAGCAAAGCGTTCGATATCTGCATCCATATGTGGCCATCAAAACCACGACCATGCCAGACTCTTCATCTTAGATACCCCAAGATGAGTGTCATGTAAAGTGCTTAGCACTTCATTCTGTAAAGCTCTAGGTATCACCACTCTTGAACCCCAGAGGATGCAACCATCTTCTAGACTTAACTCTAGTTTTCTACACCTAAAAGGTTTCAAGTCTTCTGTTATGGAATCTTCAGGCCAACCATTCAAACAATGCTCATACACTCTTTTCAAACATTCATCCTTTCGGGTTTCTTTCTTGACATCACTCACGCTGACATTAGAGTTTTCAATGACAGAAAATAGCATATCAATATCTTATGGTACATAGCTCATGCTTTGTGTTTTTAAAGGCAAACGACTGAGGCAATCTGCACTGTTCTCAGACCCTGGTCTGTGCTTTAGCTCATAGTTATAAGCAGCTATTGTTATAGCCCATCTTTGTACTCTAGGTGAGGCATACTCAGGTAGGGGTTTATGTTCACCAAATAAACCTAGAAAGGGCTTATGATCGGTTACTATAGTAAACTCTCTGCCAAAAACAAACTTGTGGAATTTCTTTATTCCAAAAATAACACTCAACCCTTCCCTGTCTATCTAAGAATAGTTTCTTTCTGCTTGATTTAGGGATCTACTGGCATAAGCAATGGGGCGTTCACCCCTATTATCATTATGTGCTAACACTGCACCCACACCATCTGGCGAACCATCACAGATTAAGATAAGTTTCTTCCCTGGGTTGTAGTGAACAAGTAAGGTATCGGAAGAAAGAGATTCTTTGGCTGCATTGAAAGCAACATCTTGATGTTTAGACCAATGCCAAGGTACATTTTTCTGTAACAGTTTGTACAGTGGAGACAAAGTGTTTGATAAATTTCCGATGAACTTTCCATAGCAGTTCACCATGCCTAAAAAGGCTCTAAGTTGGATGTTTTCTGGTTTAGGTGACTCTTTGATAGCTCTGGTCTTTTCAATTTGGGGTTTGATACCGTCTTTGTTCAACCTATAACCCAAGAAACTGATTTCTTCCAACATGAACTGGCACTTGTCCGTGTTGATCTTTAACCCTTTTTCACTGACCAACTTCAAGACCCTGCTTAGAGTTTGAAGATGGTCTGTGTCATCTTTGCCTGTTATGTGCAGGTTATCAAAATACACACACACATTTGGGATGTCCTGAAAAATGCTATCCATGACAGCCTGGAATATTCCAGGGCTTGACGAGATTCCAAAACAGAGTCTCTCATACTGATAGAGACCTTTGTGAGTATTTATAGTGGTATAGCATTTGGAATCAGGGTGGAGTCCCAATTGTGTGTATGCATGCGACAAGTCTAGTTCGCTGAATTTTTCACCACCTGCTAACTTCAGTGAAATATCCTCTATGTTAGGGATAGGATAATATTCTGGTCTACCTGCTTGTGGCAACACGATTTCACCGAGAAAAGGTTGAACTCAGGTGCAGGATTAGCGTCTGTGCTGGCATGAGGAGAAATTCTGGACAGGTTCGATGGTTGGCAGCTGTCGACGTAATGTTGCCGTTGATGGCGGAACTGACCCTGCTGGTTAGATTGTGCGCCTGACGTTGTAGGGGCTTTTGATAAACAGGCTTTGGCAATATGGCCTTGTTTGTTGCATTTATAGCAAGTTGCAGATCTGAATTTGCACTGTTGTGGCGTATGTGGGCCATTGCATCTGTATCATTTGTTGGATTTAACTTTATGTTCTCGTGTGTTGTTTGTCTTGTAGTTTGGTTTGTGATCAGGTCTGTTGTTTATGAACGATGGTGCAAGGGACTTGGCAGCTTCTGCAGACTGTTCAGACGATGAAGCTAACTGTATGGCTCTTTCTAGCGTCAAATTATGCTCTAGCAGCAACTATCTCTGAATGTCAATGTTGTTAAGACCTGTCACAAATTTCTCGCACAATCTGTCGCTTAACGTCTCTCCGAACTCACAGTGTTCACTTAAATGTCGCAAGGCTGCAACAAACTCCGCAATCGACTCATTAGGTTGGCGTTGCCTGTACTGTTATCGAATTTCGCCCTACACAAAAAAAAAAAACTTTGGTGGTGCTGGTGCATGGGGGTTGCGGAGTAATGTGCAAAGTTGGTCAAAACTCTTATTTGCTGGCCTCTCAGGTGCTGTCAAGTCCTTTAACAGGCGAAATTGGTGTGGTCTTATGACGGTAAAGAGAACAGCTCTTTTCTTTTCCTCTGCATAGAAGGGCAGTCTATTTAGCCAGATATTCATGAATTGTCTCTTCTCCTGCCTGAAATTCGTTAATATGACCATACAAAGCCATCTTAGCTATTGGCTCTAGCTTCTAGCTCTGGGTTTGTAAGCTTTAAACTTACTATGACTTTGAGTTTAAACCTCGTTGCCAATGTGATGTTTTTGGATTTAATTATTAGACAGACACTGGAGATCAATCACTGACAGCCATTTCTGGTGACAGGATGTTTATTACTGAAGTTTTTAAGGGACATCACTCTACAATCAACAATACATGTTCCCTATACCTTGTCATTCACAGGACATGACTCAATCATAGTTAATACATACATACATACATAACACAGTTGTTTCCCTTGATATATTACATTAATGTTACTTTATTACAGTAGCTCGGTAGAATTTTGTAAGATAAAAACCAAGAAATTTTAGTGCTAAGCCACACTAACCAATGGGCGATGGGCACGAGTGTGTGGGTCAGCCCAACGCTACCTTCACGATAATTGTCCCGATGCGTACAATATATATAATTTAAATATAAATCTGTCTACCTCACTCTGTCCCATACCATCGTATCGCAGACCGACTTTTTAATGGAGGTGACACCTTTGATAATCTCAACTCAAATGTGTTAAACATTAAATCTAAATTATATATTTATTGCTAAAATTAAACTTATGAAATCTTTGTTAGTTTTGTTTATTTATTTATTAAATTGTTTTTGTTCTCTCTCTCTCCTCTCTCTCTCTCTCTCTCTCTCTCTCTCTCTCTCTCTCTCTCTCTCTCTCTCTCTCTCTCTATTTATCTATCCCTCTATCTTTCCCTCTTTGTATGTGTGTGTGTGTGTGTGTGTGTGTGTGTGTGTGTATGTGAAGGCATTGTAACACTACGTTAGTCCAGTGTTGTTTCGTATTGTTTACCAGAGGCTTCGCCCGCTCTGATGAGAGGTTTATGCCAGCTTAGCCATGCGTTGTTGTGTTTGCCTGGTTTCAAGATCGCAGGGGCGCCTATGACAAGGTCAATGAAATGTCAGTTTTTGTTTTGTTTTTTAAAAATTATTTTCACTCGATATTATTACTCGACCTCTGTTTTTTTGTTTGTTTGTTTGTTTTTGTTTTTTTTTTTTTTTGTTTTTTAGGGGGGGGGGGGGGGGGGGTGGCTAGATCGACTTCTTCTTCTTCAAGTACCAAGTCTGTGCCAGACATCGGTGATCATGATACGCCATTCATCTCTTTGATCAGATAACCTCAGAAAACTAATATTACTCTTCTCTTTCTTTGTCACCCAGCTGTTCAAACTATTCAAATATGTTTTTCTTGGTCTACCTTTACTCTTTTTACCTTCTATCTTTCCTGTGAGAGCAAGATGTTCAATACATTTATGTCGATTTAGGTGTCCTAAAAATTGCATTTGTCTTTTTCTTATTGTACGAATTAATAGCCTTTTAGTTTCAGCTTGCTCTAATACTTCTTCATTAGTTTTCTTCTCTGTCCATGAGATTCTTAACATCCTTCTAAGACATGCACATATATTCAGGTCTGATTTCCGAACGCAATTATGGGCCTAGTTTAACATTGTTGTAAAGGACAATATTTTGCGTCATTATTTTTTGTTGTTGAGATTTCCATTACAACAATGATCCCATAATAAATTGGGTTATCTGATCTGCATAATATAAGTACACGTCGGGCCAGATGGATTAATTCCAACTGTTTGAAATTGAACGCCATTGTATGTTGTGTTGTGTTGTACGGCTTTGTGGTCTGTTGACTTGTCGAATGGCACTTGGATGTTGACTTGTAGGTTCCGGGCTCGAGTCCCGATGTCGGTGACGCAAAGTTTAGTCCGAGAATAATGCACTTTCTCACAATACTCGGCTATAAAATAGATACCTGGCCGGTTAAATACGGTTGGCTTTGGACCCGATGAAAAGCGCGTCGATAGCATTCAGCAGCTGATATTGCACAACATATTATCCAGACATTCCTACTATTACGAAAAGTCGTAGAATGACGAAATTTTGATTCGGCGCTCAACTATCAGAACTTCAAGAGCATCTCTAAGTCATTAAAACTTACTGAAATGAAAGTTGATTTCAGATTAGATCTACATAATTTTTAAGATTTTTAAATGTTAGTGTTAATCCTTGTGTGAGTAAATTCTTGACCCCTAATATTAACTATAGCGGCGACTATTTCTGTCTCCTAAGAGCTACAATTTTTAAAACTTTTTAAGTAGGTAGGTCTGTATAAGCTCACTTTGGGAATAGGGGGGTATATTTTATTTTCTAGCTCGACTAAACCGTGGAAATGCGCTATATATAATAAATGTCCTTTTTGTATATTTATTTATTTTATTAAAAGTAAAAGCATTGTGTAACACACGCCGAAACAAAAACGTGTTCGCTTTGTTCTCCGACGTTAAGGTCACAATTCACTACTAACTGCTGCCATCATCCACAAAGAAAAATACAAAACAAACACGCCGACGATGTCCCGATGTGCAAACATGTTTTTCTTGGCTAAATCCTTGTAGAAAGCCGCTTAAGCCTTCGGTCAGCAAATAAAACAACATGAGAAGACAACTCTCCCAGACTCCTGAATTAACGTGGATGTCACGGTGTATAACGTCATCACATTTTGAATGTTACAATGGAACATTTCCGGAAAGTTATCTATGTATTTATCTGCATTATGATGTGTGTGACTCGCCGCTTTAAACTGGTATTGTGTGGGATAAAGCGGATGTTAAAAAGCAGTACTGATGATTTTACTCGGATCCGCGGAAATCCGCTACTTTGGAGACAGGGGAGGAATTTCCGCCTCTGTGCGGCTATGTGGTCTAGTGGTATGACACTCGCTTTCGGATCGGAAGGTCCTGGGTTCAAGCCTCGCGCTCGGCGCATAGTTGAGTCCTTGGAAAAGGCTCTTTACTCACATTCTCTCACCGTACTCAGGTGTAAAATGAGTACCTGGCCGTTAACAGCGTTGTCTTTGTCTGAAAAATTGTAATATCGCCTAACAGGCGTTATCTCCCGTCCTACATATTAAATGTTGCTGTTGACCAGGGCCCCCTTGTAAAGCACTTTGAGCACGTTTAGTGGATATTGTGCTATATAAAAAAGCTCTTTTTTTTTTTTCTTTTTTTTCTTTTTTTTTTTTTGAAAAAAAAAAAAAAAAAAAAAAAAACATTTCTCCCTATAAATTGTACTGGCAGCGTGGGAGACTTAGTTATCCTGTAATCATAGTAACCACTGTATAGAGGTCATTGCCTGGAACAAATAGGTGAAAATCCCCATTCCAGAAGTTAGCTCTAAAAATTGGGGTTAGTGTAGTAAAAATGGAACCTAAAGGCAATCGCTCAAATTTTCCTCCTTTTTCACTTTTTATCACCATCAGCACTGAAAGGGTGAATTTAAAATCAAAATGGTCACTAGTTGTTAAAATTGTGGTAAAATATAAATATGCACATCTGTCTCCCATTTGAACCAATTCCCCTTTGTCTTACCTTTCATTGAGTGCTTTAATTGTAGTTCTAGAATATTTTACTAAGCCATTTTCTTCCTTTTTACTGGTGCTGATATGACCTTAATGTGTTGCAAGCGCCGTAAAACCCTTTTTTTAAAAAAATAACTCCGACATAATACCGTTTTGAGATGGTGGGTCACATATGATATCACTTCATCTTCATACCGCATACAAAATTTTCACTGTCATTTTGGGGTTTCATGTGAACATTTTTTTTTTTTTCTGTTAGGAATTTTCGAAGGAGAAATTTGATCTTTGCTTAACTGGATCTTCAAATGAAGCTACAAGATTCCTTTGATTATGCCATTATGCCGATAGTCAATAAGTGTACAAGAATCGACGCAAATTTTAACTAGTCTACCAATCATCCCCAAGCGGCACTATGTTGAAATAAAATGAGTTAAATGTCAAAATGATAAGAATCGGGAATTTAAATTATTCCAGTTTAAAGCGAAACTTTACTCACTATTTAAATTTAAATTTTATTATGTTAAGCTCATTAAAGTTCTATTTTTATCATCAAATTTAACCCGATCTCTTATATTATATTTGTCAAATTGGAATTTTAGTAAGACCAAGGTTCCAATCCAAAACCACTGGATCAATCGTCACCGAATGTTTCATGCTGTTTACAATTGACATAAAGATGGTTTGCGTGTATTATGGGGATGATTAGACAATGTGATGGTTTTATCGAAAAATCCAATGTGATAATTTGTCAAATCTTATCGAAACAGGTGCCATCATTTTAGCACGTGGGTTGTGTGTATGGTATGGTCTTTATTGTAGTCTGACGTTGTGTGTCAACTTTCCGGTTAGCGAGTATGACAATGAAGTGGGAATAATACGCTTCAATAGTCGTAACGTCACTTCCCTCGTAATGACGCGTGGTAACTTTGTAACTGGCTCTAAACTATCGGAACAATGGCGGGCGCCCTTATGAAATATTTCTCCTACGAGCATAAAAGCGTATCCAGAAGAAAAAAAACTTTATAAATCTGATCATGTTTTGACTTTTACATATTCTGATCACAAGACATATGAAAAGTTCTAGTCAGCCTGAAGAATAAAAAGTACCGATTTTCATTGTTTAGAACTATGATGGCCGCCGTTGCTGGGCGACGTGACATCAGACTATTGAATCCAATTGCATTGAACCGATACCGCTCGGTGGTACCTCTCATTATTTTGAATACATTCAATTTCTTAAAATTGGCATAAACCATTTTTCGACCTTAACATTGGGAAAGAATTCTACGATAAGTGAGCGAAATATATCAGATATAACATAACATAAACATAACATGTGGTATAGGGCAAAATAGGATAAGATCCTTTGAATGCCCTTAATATTAATTAGTAATGCCATAAATCTATTGATTAAATATTACAATAACGATACACGTGGAAAAGATAGTATTTCAACTTAAATGTACTCATGTGGTGTACAAACATATATCTTTAACCGTGACATGCAAAGCGCACACACAACCACACACACACACACACATACACACACACATACACACGCGTATAGAAGATAACCATAATAATATAATAATGCATAATATATACATACAAGATTGAAAACCATGTCAATAGCAGAGCAAACAAGTATTATTCGTCATATATAAATCTCCCATCATATAATTCCCTGTCTACTAACACCTTGAAATAATCCATAGATTTTGCATTCTTTGTTCAAATTTCAAACTGTTCCATTTCTGAACAATACGAATACCGAACCAGTTTTGTCTTATGTTTGTTTTGCATCTAGAGACAAAAATCTTAAACTTGTCCCCTCTAGTAAAAGTAATATTAGAATATGAAAAAAAATCAGAAAAGTCTATCCTATCCAGACCATGTACCAATCTATAAACCTGAATTAAATCCCCACGAATTCTTCTATATTTCAAACTGGGTAAGTCAAGAAATTCTAACCTTTCCTTATAAGATAAATACTGTATTGTATAAATTTTTTTGGTAGCTCTCCTCTGTACACTTTCAATACTAATAGATTGTCTTTTATATAATGGGCTCCAGATGCAATTTCCGTATTCTAGAATTGGTCGAACGAGCGATTTATACAAATATAAAAATGTGGTTTTATCAAGACTTATAAAGGTTCTATATATTATTCCCATCATTCTGTTTGCACGGCTTACACAATTATCAATATGTAAATCAAAATTCAAATGTGAATCAAAAGTAACTCCCACATCCTTTTCATAAGGCACAACGGAAAGTAGATTTGACATAGAAGTATCGGTAAAATAATTATGACATGGATTATTTTTTCCTATATGTAATACTTTACATTTCGAAACATTAAAATCCAAATGCCATGTTGTAGACCATTTGAAAAGTGAAAATATATCATTTTGTAGAATGTTATGATGTTCAGTTGTACTATAGATCTTTGTATCGTCTGCAAACAGTTTGCAGGCTGAATTTATGCCACATGGTAAATCATTTATATATAAAAGAAATAAAAGTGGTCCCAATACGCTTCCTTGGGTACACCGCTAATTACATTCTTAAAATCCGACCCCACACCATTGACAATGACCCTTTGTATTCGATTATTAAGAAAGTGTTTAATCCAGTTAAAGATATTCCCTTTAAATCCATATGTTTTTAGTTTAATGAATAATCTCTCATGAGGTACAGAATCAAAAGCCTTGCGGAAATCAAGATAAACAACATCAATGCATTGATATTAAATACATAAAAATAAAAGCTACGTGGAGTTCCCTTACGAAATCGAAAAATGTATTGTCTATGAAGACAATAACAATTGAGTTCAATTTTTATTCAACACTTGAATCATAAATCTTCTGTTGATCGACTTATCATCACGTTCATTGTTGAATGGTCACCGGGTGAGCATTGAAAACTAGTTCTAAATTTCAACCGCTGGAGTTCAAAAATATTTTCATCCTACTCCGCATATTATTATCACCTCAACTATATTACACTTATCAAAATGTTGGTTTTTTGGGTGGTTTCTTCCTCTTCTTTTTCTTCTTCTTCTTCTTCTTCTTCTTCTTCTTCTTCTTCTTCTTCTTCTTCTTCTTCTTCTTCTTCTTCTTCTTCTTCTTCTTCTTCTTCTTCTTCTTCTTCTTCTTCGTCTTCTTCTTCTTCTTCTTCGTCTTCTTCTTCTTCTTCTTCTTCTTCTTCTTCTTCTTCTTCTTCTTCTTCTTCTTCTTCTTCTTCTTCTTCTTCTTCTTCTTCTTCTTCTTCTTCTTCTTCTTCTTCTTCTTACAATGACCGGTTCTCAAATATAACGATTTGACATTAATGATTATTCCTATTGTGGTTATGAAATCAAAATCTATTTTTAGTAAAAGCGGATGCGTGAGGAAATGAAAAACTTATTTCCAATGAAGCATCAAGTGAATATTACAGAGCATGCCAACCGGAATTGCCCGTTCTGGTATTTTTGATATTTTCTAGTTGACCAATAAAGCTGTGATTGCTTGAAATTTCAAAATATAGACAACAATGTGTATTATGAAAATCATGAAATTATGATTGATAAGGATAAAATCGCCATACCTGCATTTGAACATGACACTCACCTACTACTATGGTAGGATTTTTTGTAATCAAAAATAAAAAGGCAAAAAATAAAACAATTTGACAAATGACAAACGTGTGTGGTATCATTATGTCTAATGGCTTAGATAGGTGGGTAGAGAGAGAGAGAGAGATAGAGAGAGAGAGAGAGAGAGAGAGAGAGAGAGAGAGAGAGAGAGAGACAAACTATCGAATTACATCTAAACTTTCTGGTTGCAGACTTAAGGTATTATATTGTACTGAGGTAATTTACTTCATCTTTATCATGTTTTTTTCTTCCTTTTGTTAGAAATTGCGAGATCAATACCAAACCCCTGCTGCTTCATTGTTTTCGTATTGGACTCGGCCAAGGATAAATGTGTCTTCCTTCGACATCTCAAATTGTCATCCCACCACGGAGGGGCCTTCAAATGTTTGCTACAACGGAAATACGCATACTTCCGGTCAAATGCGCAGACATCTGTTTACGCATCAGA
This sequence comes from Berghia stephanieae, assembly GCF_034508935.2. Lineage (NCBI taxonomy): Eukaryota > Metazoa > Mollusca > Gastropoda > Nudibranchia > Aeolidiidae > Berghia > Berghia stephanieae. The sequence goes on from NC_088363.1 coordinate 28,723,158, forward strand.
TGAGCCCATCTCTATTCTCTTGATATCAAATATTTAGATTTCGATCACTAATCCATTTTAATCATTTCTCATCCCACCCCACCCCCACCTTTACTAATACTACTACGAAACCTCACAACCATCCAAAACTCCACTTTAAATCAAATCTCAATGTCCATACAATAATACAAGGCCTTGTGATTTTAAGTTCGAGGTGTCATTCTATATTCATTTTTAACATTTTTGTTTGTTTGTTTGTTAATTTCAATATTTTAAAAATGTTTCACATATTCCGTTTGAGTTGGGGGAAGGGGAGGGGGGTTATATGTGGGCTTGCGTATGTATGTATGTTTTCTGTATGTATGTATGTATGTATGTATGTATGTATGTATGTATGTATGTATGTATGTATGTATGTATGTACGTATGTATGCATGTGTGTATGGATGGGTGGATGGACGGACGGACGGATGGGTGGATGGATGGATGGATGCATGCATGCTTGTATGTATTATGTAATTCTGGGTATCTGCAAGAGAGATAGAATCGTGTGAGTGGGTGACGTTACTGAGAGGTGAGGGAAGCAGGGAGATGTAATAATTGTTTATGTGCGCTCTCACGCTTATGTTTATATGTTTTGTTCTGTATTGGTTTTCCTCTTTATGCTATCTTTATGTTCCTTAATAACACGTGGGTTTATGGCGAGAAATGTGATAATTATTTTTTTAAAAACATAAACTATAATTGGGTATTTCAATATAAAAACATTTTTGCAGAAAACGTATTTTCAAGAGAGAGGTTGTGGAGAGTGGAAGATGTAGTTGCACAAATATGTCATACTTACTAATATAGACTTCCTTATTTATAGATTTTAACCAATTGAGTGGGAAATGATCATTGAGCTCTTAATGCATTATAACTTCCGTTACTCGTGCTATTTCAAAGTATCTTAACATTTTGCTTTAAAAAAATAAAGAAAGAATGGATATATTAAAAATAGATATGTAAATAAATAAATAATAGGTGATTAAATAAATAAATGAATGAATGAATCGATAAATGAATTAATAAATAAAATGTCTGCGTCCATGGTTTAATTCAAGAAGAATTTGAAAACATTAGATAGTGTCTACTTCCCTTGACAGTATTGTAGAGAAAGAAATAGTATCAGGATTGGTTTCCCATTTGCACTTTCAACAAGTTGAAGAATGCATGCCGATCAATTGAATAGCCTTGCAGACAAGCATCGAGCTGGAAAACTTTGAATCTGACGTAGGCCAATGTGCCAAATTAAATAAATTCCCTTTATTCATCCCCAATGGGAAATTTGTCATTAGGGTCTATTCCAAGGGAAGACTGGAATAACCCTGGCGTCAGCCGCAGAACAGCGCCGCAAAGTGAGCTAGGCGAGGTGACGTGTTCAAGGCCACACAACGCAGCGGCGGGTGATTGAACTCGGTACCTTTCGGGTAGGAAGCAAAGACCGTACCACTGAGCCACGCTGCCCCTAATCAAACAACCTTTCAGGCAAACATCGACTTGGAAAACTTTTAATCAAACGTAGGCTTAATATTTTCTCACCAATTCTACAGAGGCCCGAAGATCAACAAGAAACTGTGAATCGGTTCAAGAAGACGTACCCGAAGAGAGGACGGAATTGCCGCCATAACCGGGCCGAACTCACTGCGTGTAATTGACGGTTATGAACATTGATTTTCGGAATATGACATCTATCCTCAAGACATTCCTGCGTCTACTTCATATGGTGGCACAGTACTCCGCTGCGGTAAAACATAATGCCGGGGTGGACGTCCTCGTGAGCGCCTTGTCGGTACCCCGGGTAGAATCCTCTATTTCTACGGAATAACAATGTTTTTCTTTATTTTCCGGGCAACACCCTCAAGATAAACTCGATAAGCAATGCTGCGGACCAGCGTGGCTCCAAGATACTTTGGATTTGGGTCATGTGGGAGTAACTGGTCCTTGGCAAAGACTTCCAGAGTTCGGAAATGCTCGACGGTGGGTGAGTGGTCGCAACGGTTTTCGAGGTATTCGTCGTTAGAGTTAACATGTCAAAATAGGATTTAAGTGGTCACATCCGCATTATGTACCGTTTGATGAGCAAGTGCTTACTCGTCTTCTTATTCCAGCTCAGGGAAGAAGTGTTTCCCATGTAGCTAATGCTGACATTAAACAACAATCCAGTCCCCTAAGGGGCACCGCTCTTCATTTTCCTTGCTTTGCTTGTGGAATCTTCCAGGGCAATCTAGAATTGTTTGCCCCATATTATGGACGAGAATAGCTTTCATCTTTATCACCTTATGATCTTCGCAAGTTTCAGAATTTGCCCTTTGCTCCATACAGTATAGTCAGCCTACCACTACGGTCCCATATTTACTTTATGTTTTTCTGCCGCTTCAATATTCGAAGAAAGGGCTATGGCTTGTTTCGTTAGGCATATCCCGTCTCTGAGGCCAGCCTGCCATGAGAGCAGGGAAAGTCTTAAGACCGATCCATACGTTTGTAAAGACAGCTTAGAGTGACATGGGTCAGGGGAAGGAGAGAGGAAAAAAACTTGAGCTTTTATAGAGAGCAATATCCATTAAACGTCATCAAAGCACTTTACAAAGGATCCCTGACCAACAGCAACCCGTAACATGTATAACGAGACATGACGCTGTTACAAATTTTCCAACAGAGCCAACGCTGTTAACGGCCAGATACTCATTTTACAGTAAGGAGCCTTTTCCAAAGACTCAACTATGCGCCGAGCGAGGCTCCAAACCAGGACCTTGCGATCAGAAAGCGAGTGTCATATTCATATCAGAAGACGCGATCTCTGATTGGATTAGAGAACTTATGAATAAACAAATTGGATTTTTTTACTGTCGAAAATGGGTCCAAAAAGTCTACTACATACTACTACCTCTACTACTACTCCTACTACTACCTCTACTACTACTACTACTCCTCCTACTCCTACTACTACTACTACTACTACTACTACTACTACTACTACTACTACTACTACTACTACTACTACTACTACTTCTACTACTATAGAGTCATGTAGTCTCAATTCACTAACTATTTTTAACCTGTTGACAGTGGCATTAAATATCATTTAATTTCCAAATTCTCCAATGTTTTATCAACTTTAAATGCGAACATAACTTCTTTTTTTCCCTCACGAAGAGAGCAGTACTGTTATTGAATTGAAGTGTCAGCCGCATGGCTGTTACATTACTAATCTCTTCACAAAACTTGTAACATTCGATGTCGGTATAGTGAAGAATCGAACCCTTCATGTTTAAATAAAGATGTAGTTGCTCAACCACCATGCCTAAAACTTGAATGTGAGTAAGTGACATTTTAAAAGATTTGAAGAAAAAAAATATCAATGCTAATTCAAGTAGCAACTGTGTTTGACACTGCACTTTGCGGTCATCGAAGCAGATGGTGGTGATGAATCCAATTCGAGGCAAGGAGGCGGAGTTAACAAGAAAGTGGGCAGGCGCTTTGTGATACTTTGACCTCATGACCCCACTGTCCGTTGTTCGGACCCCGTCCATTGGTCGACAGGTGCGTACCGGCGTTTTATTATGTATCCCTTGACCCCTCTTTCCAACCCCCACCCCTCTAAACATGAGAGAGAGAGAGAGAGAGAGAGAGAGAGAGAGAGAGAGAGAGATTCGGTTGTTTAGTAGAGGTAGCATGGTGAATTAATTTGCCCATGTTTCAGTCAGAAGCTAATACTAATTTTGTTCTCTTTGTAATATTATTATGCATTTAAAACATCGACAAGTAGCTTGACTGAAAAACATAATACCATTTACTCTCTATGCCAAAATAATGGACTCATTTATAAATGTAAGAATGGATAAAATATTATGTATTATATCTTAATATGGAATCTCAATTATAAGTTTATGGTGTTCATTAATCGATATTGGACTCTACATACATAAAATTTTACTCACTTTGATTCCATTGATATCTGACAGCAGATCAAGAGCAGGACTTATTTTGCATCCATGATGTAAGTACCTGTTATCTATTCAATTCTTTACTGTATATCAAGTTCCATTATTTAAGTCAATTATAAGGGTGATGCCAACAATGAGACTCTTTAGTGTGTTTGTAACGCCCGTGGTTTTGTTCTCGTCGATTCAAGTTTAAATGAGGACCCATCCACCGCTGGATACTGTAATAAAATAGCACAGTGGCTCATCAATGCTTCGACTGGCAGACAGTAATGATTCGATATTATTATCTTACATTGTAATGGCAGATGAGGATGGTAATGATGATAATGATAACGATATTACTACTATTACTACTACTACTACTACTACTACTACTACTACTACTACTACTACTACTACTACTACTACTACTACTACTACTACTACCACTACTACTACTACTACTACTACTACTACTACTACTACTACTACCACTACTACTACTACTACTACTACTACTACTACTACTACTACTTCTACTACTACTACTACTACTACTACCACTTCTACTACTACTACTACTACTACTACTACTACTACTACTACTACTAACTACTATATATTACTATTATTATTATTACTATTACTACTACTATACTACTACTACACTACTACTACTACTACTACTACTACTACTACTACTACTCCTACTACTACTACTTCTACTACTACTACTACTACTACTACTACTACTACTACTACTACTATATTATTATTATTATTATTATACATTATTATTACTATTACTACTACTACTACTACTACTACTACTACTACTACTACTACATATGCTACTATACTACTAATAGTAAGTATAGTAGTAGTAGTAGTAGTAGTAGTAGTAGTAGTAGTAGTAGTAGTAGTAGTAGTAGTAGTAGTAACAATAATAATAATAATGACAATATGCCCTTGCAAAGGCACAATTGTAGCCAATACATCAAAGAACAATGGAGAGTTATCTAATCTACTTAAACAAATTTACCATTTATATAATAATCTAGTTATAATTCATACGTTAGAATCATTGCAAAGTACTTTAGCACGTTTAAATCACATGGATACACTATAGATATAAATATCCCTACCGTTGTTAAAAATGTGTTTGCTTTTTTAGCTTTTTTTTTTTTTTTTGTGGGGGGGGGGGTTTGGGGGGGGGGGGGGGGTTAATTAGCTTTATATTTTTTTAAATTTCAATTCATCAATCTAACTTCTAAACATTTACCAGTAGGCTGGTATTAGGAGTCAAAATAGTGCTTGATGTATACAGATATAAATATGAATATTTATAATTAACCATGCTCAAATGGCATTCGTAATGTTTCATAATATAGTTCTTAGTAGACCACATGGAACCATATTTCCATTTCACACAGTCCCGTCCCCTGTTAGGCGAATCTTTTGTACTAATTTTGTACTCGCAACACTCTTACAATGACATTTCAACAAACACCCTCAATAACGTGTACAAACTGGGGAAGCGTGGGAACGATATTTTAAAAAATGATACATGCACAACTTTGTACAAAATAAGAGAAATCTAGGAATAAGAGACATCTAATTTGTAAAAGCGCTTGAGCACGTTTAGTGATATTGCGCTTTATAAAATCTCACGTGTTTTTTTTTTTTTTTTTTTTTTTTTTTTTTTTTTTTTTTTTTTTTTTTGTGTGTGTGTGTGTGTGTTTTTTTTTGTTTTTAATTGGAGGTTGTCCATAGATATGTTGGCGGCAAAATGGCAGTGAAAATTGCTCTTTACTCACCACGCTTGGATGTAAGATGAGTAACTGATCGGAAACAGCAGTGTCTTTGTGGAATAAGATTGTAATAGAGCCTAACAGGCGTCTTGTCTCGTCATACGTGATGTTTTGCTGTTGGCTTTGGACCCCTTGATTAACGCTTTAAGCACATATAGTCGATATTGCGCCATATAAAAATTCCAGTTCTTTTTTCTTTACTTTTGCTCTCTTTTAGTTTTAATTTCAGGATTTCGTGGCTTGCAGAGATAAATTTGATATCTATCCTCTAAACGTATATCAGTTTTCTTTACAATCTCTAAATCTCCGTTTACCAGAGTTGTTCTCTTTCGGATTATATACGTAGCTAAGGAAGTTGATGTCTAACAGTAAAAGGGAGGGGAACATGAACTGAAATACGGTTTTCCCCTAATTCTTCCAAACTTCTGGTCAATCGGCTTTGGTATTAAATATGTCCTATCCTTTGAGTCAGAATGGAGTAACGCTTTCTATGATGTAAACCATCTAAAAATTTTAATACTCTTTACGTAACTCTATACTTAGATGCCTAGGGTGCTGGCTAGCCCATCCGCCCATATTAAGCCAGTTACTTGCGGGGTGCTATAATCCTCTGGTTATGGATGTGTTAATACCTCGTTGATAAGGCTGCCATCTCTATCATTGCTTTCACGATTGCATTGCTCTGGTGTGGAGATGGATGTTTGATTTGAGATCTGAAGAATTGCATAAAAAAAAGAGTTTAAAAACACAAAACAAAACAAAACAAAAACAAGCAAAAAAAAAAAAAAACAAGTCATTGAGACATACTTGAAAATTTAAAGATTGGAAGTCATGTGACCAGAAATTAATAAGGTTAAAAAATGGCAGTTGCTTATTAAAAGTTCATTTAATGATCAATTTGCCCTCATTGGGATTAAAATGGGAAACGATGCAACTCTAAGTCGACACATTCAAAATAACAATTATGTAAAACGGACAACAGCAAAAGAAGAAGAAGAAGAAGAGAAGGAGTAGACTTGAACAGCAAATCCCCTCTCAGAGGATAGGAAAAAAAACAAAGTCTTTCAAAACCAACAGGGGTTTGGAACAGAAGTTTGTCGCGTGGCTTAAAAGGAAAAGTAACAAAAATTGCTCGTGAGTATTTCGTTAACACAATCACTGAGTATTTTCCATCAAATCTGTTATTAGATCCACCAATGCATCACTTTTATGAGAGGGCAGGGGGGGGGGGGGGTCAAAGTTATTGTTGGCGCGATTTCGTATAATCCTGATGCTCCATTGGTTGAGCACCCCCCCCCCCCCCCCCCACCTTACGTATCAAATTCTTTGTACCGTTGAGACCACCGATCTGTCTGTTGTTGCTTTGTATTTGGGGGGAGGGGGGGGTGTGTTTTTTTTGAGACAAGTGAGATGATCAGCAATTACCATCCATCATGTATATCAGTATCAGTTCACAAATTAATGAAAAGAATCACAACAACGTACTCGTTTTATTGTGTTTGATACAAATCTATATTTTTGACAGCCAAATGAACGAGCAATAAGGAACAAAAGTGGAGGGTCCAAATACTGGTTCCAATTTCCTTGGAAGTATGAAACCAGTCCAACTGAATACGTACAGACCTTGTGCAATTGATCCTTTGGTTTCAGAGTAATGACGTTCTATTTTCTAGCATAAATAAAATCTGCACATCCTGCTACTAATATAGTTATGCCAGTTTATAATTCAATACGTAACCTATTAATTTTTGGTCCTCCGGAGTACTACTTACACACTTCTATGGAGTTTTGAATCGGATGGGTGAAAGATGTGAGATCACGACATTTGCTGCCCATTTATTAAATATATTAGTACCAGTACCGAACTAAAGGAAGTCTGCTATAGAAGTATCATTACATTGTATCACAGCTGAACAACTCATTGCTAAACTGAAACTTTTTTTTTAAAGTCTCTCTCTCTCTCTCTCTCTCTCTCTCTCTCTCTCTCTCTCTCTCTCTCTCTCTCTCTCTCTCTCTCTCTCTCTCCTCCTCTCTCTCTCTCCTCTCTATCTCCCTATCTCTATCTCTCTCTCTCTCTCTTCTCTCTCTCTCTCTCTCTCTCTCTCTATATATATATATATATATATATATATATATATATATATATATATATATATCTGTATGTGTGTTTGTGTGTGTACGTTTACGTGTGTGTATTGACAATGGGGGGGGGGGGGGGGGGGGGGGGGAGGGGCGTTTTAATCTATCACTCATTCAATCGTCTCCGAGCTTGCGGACACTTGAGGCGACGCAAGAAATCTCTTCCTGGTCCTGTCAACTGGTATTCTTGGGGCCACATCGAGGGACTGCCCTCTCTACTTTAGGTACAGCTCCTGGTCTCCTTAGACTTGAGCTTATATATAGCGCAATATCCACTAAACGTGCCCAAAGCGCTTTACAAGGGTTCCCTATCTAGCCAACAGCAACAGTTAACATGTAGATCGAGACATGACGCCTGTTAGGCGATATTACAATTTTCTTTCGGACAGAGACAACGCTGTTAACGGCCAGGTACTCATTTTACACCTGAGTACGGTGAGAGAATCTGAGTGAAGAGTCTTTTCCAAGGACTCAACTATACGCCGAGCAAGGCTCGAACCCAGGACCTTCCGATCCGAAAACGAATGTCATACCACAAGACCACATAGCCGCACAAGAGCGGAACCGGTTCCTCTTTCCATTTAGAGAGTCCATCGCAAAGCACTCCCTGTCAATGTTTTGATAGGTCTCCGACGTTATGTCTCAACTATTGTCTTTTTCTTTTAGATTTTAAACTATCACTAACAGTATGTGATGTAAAATGTGTATAAGTGACCAACAATAGAACGATGTACTGTGAAAAAGACAAGACATTTTTTAACATTTTGGCCTGAAAAATAAACCTCATCTAGTCAAAAACTCTCAAAGCTCAGAATTCCTTGAAGTTTGAGATAAGAGTCATTTTAATAGATCGATATTTGAAGGACGAGTTTTCTGGCCAAAATCTTTGTTTATAATTTTTCAGAATACTACAACAATATAGGGACCGGAAGGTTGTCCACATTTCAAAAAGGAACAATAGTATGGTGTCAAAATACTGGTTCCAATCTCCCTGGAAGTGTGAAACCAGTCCTCAGGGGGACTGGATGCATGTGCAACTGATTTTCAGGTTTCAGAGTTATGGCATCTTAAAGCTTATGTTATTCTATCCTAAATTATAGATGCTAGTCGTCAATAAAGGTCACCATCCATCCTTGCTCTTTTACGCCCCGAAATCATAAGAACATGCCTATACACCCTGCTGTTAAACTAGTTAGATATGCTACCTTATGATTCAATTCATTGTTAGCCCTCAATGTTGATTACACACTTCCAAAGAGTTTTGAACCGGAAGAGAGGAAGGTGTGATATCACGACTTCTACTTCTCATTAAATGAGTACGTGTCCCATTGCCACAACTAGAACATGCATCTGAATATAGACCTACAAAACAATACATTTCGATCTGAATTGATAAAAACTTGTGTTTTTGATAAGGTCCCAAATATATAGAGCATGCCATGTTACATAACATGGGAGGGGAAGAGGTAGAGACAGATAATTAAGAAGAAAGATGGATAAAAGAAAAAAAAATAACTAAGTGTAATTTTCTACAACTTTTACATATTGTTTCAAGCATTTTCAGTTCCTCAAAAAGTTGAGATGTATTATTTCATGGTTTTTGATTTTATATAAAGATAAATAGATGAATAGAGGGAAAGAAAGATAGATAGATAGATAGATAGATAGATAGATAGATAGATAGATAGATAGATAGATAGATAGATAGATAGATGGATAGATAGATAGATAGATAGATAGAGATAGATAGATAGATAGATAGATAGATAGATAGATAGATAGATAGATAGATTGAATGGTTGATTGATTGATTGATAAAGAAAAAAAATATGAGGGGTGAGAAAAAAAAAAAACAAAAAAAAAATAAAAAAAAAAAAAAAAAAAAAATATATATATATATATATATATATATATATATATATATATATATATATATATATATATATATGAGAAGAGAAATAAAGAATATTCACTCGTATGCATATATTGTTTCCTTGAATACAATATTAGATACGAACATAGGTATTGACATACTAAGAATATACTATAACACATTAAGGTTTGCTATATTATATGCTTTGATTTGAACACAACAATATCTGTAAGCCCTGTCTTGTAGGCGACTAATCTTTTCATAATATGTCATTCATGATTGACAGGTACGAGGTAAATTGAGCTGGTGATAAAGTGTACACAACACAATGGTCACTCCAATTACACGTGCCAGGGGTTAAATACATTCATAATTCATCATTTTGTCATGTTTTCTGTTTCTTATTGCTATTTTGAAAAGAGATCAAATTTGTTTAACTCTTGAAATACTTGACACCAACTTGACCATGTATCCATTCTATCAGGACTTAAGAAATATGATTGTTTTGTTGTATTTATATGCCTGTTTTTCTTTTTGGTCTTTTTTGTTGTTTTTTTTTTCCTTTTTTTTTGGGGGGGGGTGCCTGTTTCAATTTATTTAACTCAATTCGAGAGAGCATGTGTTCCAAAACAATGCATGGAGAAAATATTATGAGAAAGGGTAAGAAAGGGTTATATCTTTAACGATATAGAAAGATAGTCAGTCAGACAGACAAATAGTAATAGATAGGTAGATAGATAGATAGATAGATAGATAGATAGATAGATAGATAGATAGATAGATAGATAGATAGATAGATAGATAGATAGATAGATAGATAGATAGATAGATAGATAGATAGATAGATAGATAGATAGATAGATAGATAGAGATTGAGAGAGAGAGGGAGAGAGAGAGAGAGAGAGAGAGAGAGAGAGAGAGAGAGAGAGGAGGGATAGATAGATGGATAAAGAGTGTACGACAGGCAAAGAGAGAGAGAGAGAGAGAGAGAGAGAGAGAGAGAGAGAGAGAGAGAGAGAGAGAGAGAGAGAGAGAGAGGGTCAGTCATTAATAAGTCAGTCATTCAGTCCTTTAGTCAGTCATAATTCCATAATATCTCGTGAAACCAGAGGGTAACACCAATCATTATTTATAACCGTTATAAAAGGACGACATATTGGAGTAGCAGTACGGAGAGAAGAGCTCCTTATGTCATTGTCAAACTGCTTTAACTGTCACTTTTCACCCCTTGCTGCTTATCTCCCCGCCCTTTGGGTACAGTCAACGATATGGGATACTTACTATAAAGTGTTCCTTTGGGTCATAATGCAACGAGTGGCCAATCTTAAGGGTTTGCACTGGATTTGTCTATAGATAGTATGCGCTTGGCTAAGAAGCTCACAACATTGCCATCCGGAAGTATAACGGACCAACACACAAAACGCT
>NC_088363.1:28739349-28741849 GCF_034508935.2 Berghia stephanieae
GAAAACACATAGATAAATATAAAACAAGAGTCATGTAGTCCTTCAAAGGGATTAGGGCCATTAAGCCGTAGTTTATCCAGCTGTCTATAGCGTGAAACGAACAATGGCGATTGCTTGCTACCCTTTGGATAGTGTATCGTAAAGTACATTCCGACAGATCTCTCAGAACCAGCTACCCAATCTATGCTGGGTGGGCAGAGGGTGGTGGAGGTTCAGAAAAAAAAAATCTCGACAACAATCTCGGTCCTTTTGCATGTGAAGTGATTGTTCTACCAACTGAGCTATTAGAACTCCCAACCCAAGGGTCATATTATTTCCTATTATAATAAATGCAATTTTCAGCATCCAACATAATAACGCTTTAAGGCGATGGATTACATATGATTTGGGGATAGAAATGTTCTCACTTACAAGATACTAATTCTCCTTGTATTATTTGTGACTCATTCCTGAATAACGACAACAATTTAGTTGGATTATGTAGAGAACTTTTTTGCATTGAAGCATTGGAGACAACATTTAGATTACTGAGTAGTACAGTAGTCCTCGTCGTCGTCGTCGTCGTCATAGTAGTAGTAGTAGTAGTAGTAGTAGTAGTAGTAGTAGTAGTAGTAGTAGTAGTAGTAGTAGTAGTAGTAGTATTAGTGGTAGTAGTAGTAGTAGTAGTAGTAGTAGTAGTAGTAGTAGTAGTAGTAGTAGTAGTAGTAGTGTAGTAGTAGTAGTAGTAGTAGTAGTAGTATAGTAGTAGTAGTAGTAGTAGTAGTAGTAGTAGTAGTTATAGTAGTAGTAGTGTAGTCGTAGTGTAGTAGTAGCAGTAGTAGTAATAGTAGTAGTAGTAGTCGTAGTAGTAAGTAGTAGTAGTAGTAGTAGTAGTATAGTAGTAGTAGTAGTAGTAGTAGTAGTAGTAGTAGTAGTAGTAGTAGTAGAGAGAAGAAAAAAGAAGAAGAAGAAGAAGAAGAAGAAGAAGAAGAAGAAGAAGAAGAAGAAGAAGAAGAAGAAGAAGAAGAAGAAGAAGAAGAAGAAAAAGAAGAAGAAGAAGAAGAAGAAGAAGAAGAAGAAGTTGTTGTAGAAGTAGTAGTAGAAGTCGTAATAGCTGTTATTATTCATGATGATGTTATCGCTTTTACTGATGGTGCTGGTGTAGCATGTTAAGGTTTGTCGCTTTTTTTCTCTTAGAACAGGAAATAAGAACGTTCTCAACAAAATGCAACACACTTTTAAACTGTAATATAGAGCACATGATATGCTTTGAACCTATGGGGTACAGATCTATAATATTTATATTTATTGTTATGATTATCATTATCATCATCATCACCATCATCGTTATTATTATTATCATTATTATTATTATTATTATTATTATTATTATTATTATTATATTATTATTATTATTATTATTATTATTATTATTATTGTTATTGTTTTTATTGTTATTATGTATTATTATTATTGTTATTATATTTTATCATTATTATTATTATTATTATTATTATTATTATTATTATTATTATTATTAATATCATAATCATTATTAGTATCGTTATCATTATCAATATCATTGTCGGGTCTTGTAAAGACCATTATCTGTTATTAGTGGTTTCAAATATAATTCTTAAAATTTGTATTTTTTCCCCTCCAATTAATGTTCACCCTTTGGGCGCCATGTGTACTATCGTGGCACTGGAAGGATGACCAAGACCCATGAGTAACCAAAACCTCAGTACGTCATTCTTCTACTGCCTATAAAATGTATTATTATTAACTGAGGGTAATCGTCAGCTTTTGGTGAGAGTCCTTTGTATAAGGGGTCCGATACATAGACTTGCTTAGGCCCGGATAAGGATTAGTAATACAGGATTAGGGATTAAATATTAATCAGGAACTAATGAACAATAATCCCTCTTTAGAAAGAGACTATGAAGGCAGCCTGTCGGTAGCCTACCTACTCTCACTGTATTTGGGTTTAACGTTGTCCACATCAATATACATATATATATATATAATATATATATATATATATATATATATATTATATATATATATGTATATGTATATATTCATTGATTCTTTGTTCTCTGAATTTATGTAGATGAAAGCATTCCTTCATTTGCATATTCGTCCTTTTTGACTTTCTCTAAATCTGAATAGCATTCTTATTTAGAACAGTTTATAAACGCTTTGCTTTTAATCGGTTTTAGGTACATACAAATGTTAATAGTTATTCTACATACGTTCAGTGAAGTTTAAAATGATGGCGGAAGAAGAGGAAGTTGGGGAGGGGGGTGCAAAATACCTTTATCCTCTAATACATATTTACTCATTTTGGGTGTTTGGTATGTTTTTTTTTTATCCGATGTCTTTGCTGGAGCCTATATTATCATTTCTTTAAATTACATAAGGGTAATAATGAGTCTGTCAAGGAAAATATCAATTATTCTTATCAGTATGACCAAAAGCTAGACAGACGTCAACAGGCTGGTGTCACCTGGGTCTCCTT
>NC_088363.1:28746849-28766849 GCF_034508935.2 Berghia stephanieae
CAGTCAATCGCAAAGTAATTTCTGTCAGCCCTATAAGACCCAGCTAGCCAATCACTCATGTGTGGACGGGAGAGGGAGGGGAGGGGAGCAGAAAAAAAAACTTGATCTCACCCGGGATCGATCTGAGTCCTTTTGCTATGAAAACAAATGCTCTACCAACTGAGCTATCGATCGGGGAAACCCGAAACGTTCATTTGATCTGTTCTTGTACTAAAATTGAAGCTTACATTCAGTTTCATATTATTTATTTGAGATTTCCATAACAACAATGAGCCCATAAGGAATTGGGTTCACTGACCTGCAAATACGTGCACGTCGCTTCAGTATAACGCAAAGTGATGAATTAGAGAGCAGGGACATTTCACTGATGCTGTAAGATAGACATTTTTTTCTTCAGATCTTTATCTTCAAAAAAAACTCATGAAAAATAACTCACGTTATTTATTTTGGACCATAACATCAATTTTAGAGTCTCATTCAGCCAGGCATAATACTGCATTGATGCGATGGGTCGCTTGTTTTCTTATCAATATAGGAAGTAAAGTTTTCTGACCAACCATTTCCAATATCATTAGTCAGCTTACTGCAGAATAGTAAATTGATGTTTTCAAAATATCGTCTTAATTAGTCCTTCAGAGCTAATGGAGTCAATTCCGGTTTCTATAGCGTGAAACGGACATTAACAATTGCCTTCTATCCTTTGGATAATCTATCGCAAAGTACATTTCGCCAGACCTAGCTACCCAATCACTGCTGGGTGGATATTTCTGAAAAAGAAATGTCGACTTCACCCGGTATTGATCTCGGTCCTCTTGCATGTGAAGAGAGTGCTCTATCACCTGAGCTATCGAGACACCCGTACTATAATAACAACATATTATCTCATATGCAATGTCCCCTACATTGCATAACCTGAAAGAATGGTGGGAGAGGGGACTAAATTATGGCGTCTGTCTGGCAAAGATTGACCATAAAGAATAATGTGACGTTAGCAACATCATTTCTATAATTGGAGCAAATTGGTACTCATCAACAGTTAACACGAGAGGAGGGATGAACCCTCTCCTTACCAGCTGTAGGAAAATCGTCACATTCGTTACGATACACCAAACATTTTTCTTATTCAAATTTCCTTTGTACATCATACAATTTAAAGAAAATGAACAGTGTGTTGTACAGCATGTATTGCTAAAGAAATTATGTATTGCAAGAACTTTACTGCTATTGTGTCTGAGTGATAAAGATATATTTTTGTGTTCGTTGGGTGTGAAGTTTTGGGGAAAATCCTGAAAATGGCTGGTAAGGAGAGGGAGTTACGGTCGCTTCCCGCTCATCGAGTTGCGATCGTCAATTATTGACTTTATTTTGAGTTGAGATCATTTTAATTCTTTCTTTTTTTAAGCTATAATATACTACAAACTACATACAAAGCATATGTAGAAATGATATGTTAAAAAAAATCACACTCTGACTGGGGAAAGAACCTCAAACTTTCTGATCGCCGTCAGTTTGATTTCTGTCAAATAAAATTTCCGCAATTCTGTATTATTAGTCATTTAATATAGTTCTTACACACTTCCCCTTGTTATCATTGTTGTATAGGTCTATCTCTTTGATACTAAATAAATATAGTCTTTTTGCTTGGCTTATAGCTAATTGATGATTTTTTAATTTTTGTCTTTGTTTTTTTAAATTCTGTTTTGTGGGGGGGGGGGGTTGTTTCTCTTGTTGATGTTGTCGTCGTCGTCGTCTTCGTTGTTGCTGATTTTTTTTTTTTGTTATTTTATTTTCTTGAGGTTTCTTTTTCTGTCGTTGTAGTTGTTGTTGCTGTTGTTGTTATTGTTCTTGGTCTTGTTGTTGTTGTTGAGTTTGTTTGTTGTTGTTGTTTTTAACTGATTGATATTTTTTCGTTATTCTTCCTGTCTTATTTGTTCTTTCTTTATAATTTAATATTTTCCCCTGCAATCAATCATGCGGTACTGAAATAAAACAGATTGCTTCCATACAAACCTACCGTTGTTCTCACATCTTACGTTTTCGTCCCCTTGTCATGTCTACTTTACGAGCGGGCAATTATTTCTCATCCAAAGGACTGATGACAAAATAATGAAAATGGGAAGTGATGATAAAAAAATATAAAATGTATGTAAAGGAGCGTTGTGTATCAAAATTATAATATTTTTTGTTGTTGTGTGTTTGTTTGTGATATATCGTCAGTTCGAATATTTTTGTTAAAGCAAGGGGGATGAGTATAAAAATTAGTAAAAATGATGGCGAATCTTATAAATAACATGTGACCCACCGTCTCAAAACGATATTATCTCGAGATGAGGTGAACCCTGGAAAGTGAATTTAGAGAATCAAAATTATAAGAAATATGAACTTTTCGTAAATTTCAATAATATGGGAATTAACCTCAAGTTTATATTTTTGCTAATTTCCAGAGCTTAGTTTATCCCGACAAAATATCACTTTGAGATGACGGGTCACAATTTTATTCGTAAACGAGAAAACAATTTTCGCGGGGAAAAAAGCTTAGTTGGTAACACTGCTGTCTCCAGGTAGTAGCGTGCGTCTGCCAAAACAATTTGACTTCCCTATCAACTAAATCCACGCTTGTCATAATTCTGTCTGTCTCACGTCTGCCAGCTCATGAATGAAAATGACGTGTGGGCAGACATTTTATAACGATTTATTGTTTACAAATGCACCGCTGTTATTAAAAAAAAAACAAAAGAAAAAAAAAAGAAAACAGAAAAGAATATGATAGACAGACAAGTGATAATAATTATAATAATATATAAGTCCACATTACTCCTAGACATGCGTTCAACTCAGTAAATTATATATATACACTGATTCTTTTTTTTTAATTTTTTTTTTTTACAATTAATTAGTTTGAAAATTGTAATATTATATTATTTCTTTTTTTATTTAACATACGATTCCGTGAGTGGGGGGAAGTTTAAAAAGAAAAAATGAGAATCGAGATTCTATCATTTTTTAAATTTAAAACTTATTATTTTTAATATACATAATACCTGTAAGTAATATCGTAGCTAAGGAGCTAAAAACGTTGGCTTAATGTATACCATTCATCTCATAAATACCTAGAGAAAAAAATAGCATTCTGTATGTTTCAAACAGTAATGGCTTAAATTTGCTAATATGTTGGAGTGAACCAGACGACGCAAATGAGAATTTTAATTTAAAATGTTCAGAAAAATGCAATTTTTGATTCATTGTCTTTTGTAGAAACTATATTTATTTTCTATACAATGAAACAGGGGAAAAACCCCACATATCAGTTGCCACATATTTCTTATAAAGTAATTGCTCGCTACCCTTTAGATTGGACACTAGTCTATCGCAAATTACTTTCCGCTAGATGTTACAGATCTACCTAGCTGCCCAATCACTTCTGCGTAAACAGGGGATCAGAAAAAAATATCCCGACTTCACTGGGATCGAACCAGGTCCCTGTGCGTGTAAAGCGAGTGCTCTGCCGACTGAGCTATCAAGACCAAAAGTGAGTTCGCTTACCAGACGTTGCAACTAGATATGTGCACATAGAGAATCTAATTCCCATGAAAACAACGCGATTGTTTAGTGATGCACGCACGTTAACCATTATGCGCATTTGTTAACCCCAGTGTACTTGACGGAAAACATGACTGAGGGGAAATAAAATATGACAAAGTGAAAAATTAACGGCAATGGGAAGACGACAGTCAGTCCCCACCAAAATAAAAAAAAAATAGAAAATGTTTAAGTGGAAAAGGGCAAAAGGAAGTTGACAAAAAAAAAAAAAAAAAGCAGTGGAAAATTAGGCGAATTACATCTTGAAAGACTTGTTTGTTATAATATATTATTGTTGTTATTAATATTATTATTATTATCATTATTATTATTATTATGATTATTATTATTATTATTATTATTATTATTATTATTATTATTATTATTATTATTATTATTATTGTTGTTGTTATTATTATTGTTATTATTATTATATATTATTATTATTATTATTATTATTATTATTATTATTATTATTATTATTATTATTATTATTATCATCATTATAATTATTATCATTATTATTATGATGAAAATAATAATAATGATGATGATAATAATAGTATTATAACAATAATAATAATAATAATAATAATAATAATAATAATAATAATAATAATAATAATAATAATAATAATAATAATGATAATATTCTCCTTTCTCCCTATCCATTTATTTTTCTCTCCGATTCTCTGATATCATTCCCTTGTGTGTTTTCGCACACATCTGTTTTTGTTCCTGCGTTTTTCCTTAACTTGTTTATTTATTCATCATTTTATTTTGATTTTTGCTCGTACTCTTGATATTTGTTACAGTAATAAACATTCTTCTGCTCACATCATTTTATTGTTTTTCATCAACAGATGAGACCAGACTATTTTTATTGTTTTAAAGGAAACTGAATCACAAGATCGGCTAACAACAGAGCGATGAAAGGAATCATGATTACCACCATAATTGGGTCCCTACCAGAGCATCATTCTGGAATCTCTACTCCTAATTTATTGTTATAGTGAAATCTAAAACAGGCACTCGCCAGCCTTTCTTCACCAATGATGCCATACTGTATGTTATCTCTTTTGTTTTGCGTGTGCATCCTCTTTGGGATTGGACAAGGTCAAGACAAAGACAAAGTCTATACAATCCCAGAGGAGGAATCGGACGGAACATTCGTTGGAAACATTGCACGTGATCTCAACCTTGCAGCACTTATTCCTTCTGATGTATTCGAATCTTTACAATACAATATTCTAGTCGGCGACGATGCCAGTCACTTCACTATCGATCAGACCAATAGCGATCTATTTACCAATGGAAAATTGGATCGCGAGGAACTTTGTCGGTTTGAAGCCTCTTGCATGTTGAATATCAGAGTCGGAGCGAGGTCGGAAAAAACAATCAGGACCTATTACATTGGTGTCGATCTCCTGGACATCAATGACAATGCCCCGCAGTTCAATGAGTCTGAGTTAAACATGAATATCCCAGAATCCGTGACAATAGGGACTGTTTACACCATCCCTGGAGCCTTGGACATTGATAGAGGTGGTACCAATTCCATCCAGTCTTATTCCTTGGCCCAGGGGATGGAAATATTCAATTTGAAGTATTATCAAAAGTTGGATGGAACTTCAGAAGTGAATCTTATCGTAAATGGATCACTTGATCGTGAAACGCGTGATTTTTATTCTGCAGTTGTCGTGGCAAAAGATGGTGGAGATCCAATAAGAACAGCGACTCTTCAAATCAATGTCAATATTCTTGACGACAACGATAATTCACCAAATTTTCCAAAATCTCAGTATAATGTTCAAGTAGGAGAAAATACAGAACGTGGCGCGATGATCATTCATTTAACGGCTGTAGATGATGACATCGGGGACAATGCTAAACTTAAATATCGCCTTAGCTTCCACCAAGATGCTTCTGTTGCAGAGCGATTCGAGATTGAACCTGATACTGGAAAACTGACTGCTAAAGTAGCCTTAACAAGTG
The DNA here is from genome assembly GCF_034508935.2 of Berghia stephanieae. NCBI lineage: Eukaryota > Metazoa > Mollusca > Gastropoda > Nudibranchia > Aeolidiidae > Berghia > Berghia stephanieae. The sequence continues at coordinate 28,752,424 of NC_088363.1, forward strand.
GTGAATACACTATCATTGTTGAAGCAGTTGATGGAGGCGATCCTCAAAAGATGAATCAGACTATTGTAAATGTTCTTGTGATCGATACAGAGAACAATCCCCCGGTTATAACACTGGATACGCTTAACCCGAATGACCCCAACAACGCCTATATCTCCGAGTCGGCAAACCCTGACGCTATTGTAGCTCTAGTCAATGTTGATGACCCTGATACAGGTTTGAACGGAGCAGTATTGTGCTACAGTCAGTCTGCTTTCTTTGACTTGCAGGATTTAAAGAATAATGAATATATGGTAGTTGTGGCAAGAGCACTGAATCGCGAGGTTACAGCTCAATATAAAGTTACTTTATATTGTGAAGACAATGGCAATCCAAAACTAAGTGCTACAAAAGTATTCGATGTTATAGTAAAGGACGAAAACGATAATCCACCAATCTTCGAAAATCCGGACGTAACTGTTACGATAGCAGAGGGAAACGCGATCAATGACGTAGCTATGTTGTTGATTGCGACAGATGCAGACGAGGGAAACAACGCTAAAATCTACTACGCTCTTTTAGACGATTCTGATAAGTTCTTCCACATACCCGTTGGATCTAATGCTCTATCTTTGTCCAAGTCCCTAAACAGAGAGGCGGAAGATTTACACGTGGTTACAGTTGTAGCTAAAGACGGTGGCGAACCAGCAAACTATGCCACTGCTACTGTTACAGTTTCTGTTTTGGATATCAACGATGTTGCACCTAAATTTCTAAAATCTACATATTCATTTCTCATAGAGGAAGGCCTTCCTGCCGAAAGCATTGTGGGATTTGTGTCTGCATTCGACTTTGACCTTGATGACGGAGGGGAATTTTCTTTTCTGTTACCGTCTCGTTCTGGAAATGAAGGTAAATTCAAAATGTCCGAAAACGGAACACTGATGACAACAACTCTACTTGATAGAGAGGCAATATCTAAGTTTACTTTTGTAGCCGAAGTAAGGGATCATGGTCGTCCAGTTCTGACGTCACAATCAATGATAGAGGTAACTGTGGTGGACGTCAATGACAACAATCCTGTCTTCTTGTTCCCAAGCCCCAGCAACAGTAGCGTGTCCATCTATCTTCCCATTGATATTACAAAGTCTTTAGTCACAGTGAAAGTGAGTACAATAATTTCTATCTAGATCAGTCTCACTTCTTTAAAATAAAGAATATAATAATAATAACAAGTACAAGTCCAAACCATTACTTGGTTCATGATTTCACATGAATGATATTTACCTCAACACCACTTTCAATACATCAACAATACCACCACCACCATCACTACCACTGCATTCACCACCACTATCATCACCATCATCACCATCGTCGTTGTCATCATCATCATCATCATCATCATCATCATCATCATCATCATCATCATCATCCTATTTTGTCGATAACCAATGAGTACTAATTTCTAATATTTTTACAAAGTCAAACAAAAACGATAAGCTAAGTCATAGGACATTAAACATCAAGTAGTGTTTATCTGTCTTAATGATGTGTCCTTGGATAGATAGTTTACAAGACCGCCTTCATACCAGATTCGGGTTAAATAAGTATCTGGTAGTTATCAAAATCTATCATGTAACCAGAACAAACAGGCAATTGTGGTGAATTGAATTGATATTGGACTCCAAAACATCAATAAGGTTGGAGTCAGCTTGCAATTGTAACACTCTGACGCGCATAGAGGATAGTAAACATTGTAGATTCACTAATTAAGCATTGATCTATTTACGCGATCACTGCGTTCTCTTCAAACGTCGTTCTTTTCCTCCTCATTTTTGTTCCTCTTCTCTTTACCTTCCTTTCCCTCTCACTAACCAACCTCTCCTTCCCCAAAGGACTCTCCTCCTTATCTTTATGCGGCTGTGTGGTCTAGTGGTATGACACTCGCTTTCGGATCGGAAGGTCCTGGGTTCGAGCCTCGCTCGGCGCATAGTTAAGTTGAGTCCTTGGAAAATGCTCTTTACTCACATTCTCTCACCGTACTCAGGTGTAAAATGAGTACCTGGCCGTTAACAGCGTTGTCTCTGTCCGAAAAAAATTGTAATATCACCTACAGGCGTCATGTCCCGTCCTACATTACAAATGTTGCTGTTGGCCATGAGCACGTTTAGTGGATATTGCGCTATATAAAAGATCAGTTTATTTTTATTCACGTCGCCTCATCTTCCTTGTTCAGCAACATTTTCATCTTCCAATCTCATCCCAATCAACAATCGTTCGAAGTCAAGAAGTTTTATAGAGACAAATTTACATTAGATTTTAATTCTCAATCGAATAGCCTCAATTAAATGATTCCCAAAATTTTATCTCTGCCATTATTTCACGCGGTACAAGCCACCTGTAAGACGTCTATTTTGTACTATCCGTTTTAAGGTCTCTTTCATTACTGATAGCCATCGTTAAAACCTGGGTCTAGAGAAATAATACGTGTAAAATGCCTCACCCATATAACTCATCGCCAGGTTAAAAAAAAAAAAAAAAAAAAAGCATTTGGTGCATACCTGAGTGGACATCCGTTACACTTATTTAGAGGTCTCAACGTTGAACACTAATGTAATTCCATCTGGCTAAACTCCATATTGTACCTAACGTACGTGGAAATATCGAGCAAAAATAACTATCTAGATTGGAAGAATATGGTTACCGCTTTCTTTCCATCTTTTTCTGCTATTTTCTATTCTAGAAAGGATATAAAACGTTTAATTTAGATTTATAAGCCTGTAATTACTTCATAATCCACTCAAGTAGCATCATTGATTGATACTGAATAGCTAATTTCGGTTATTTATTTAATTTCCAGTCGAGTCTGAATATAATAATATACTCCTTCTTTAATAATCCCCAAATGCCCAGTTTATATCTAGCTTTTTATCTCGTATTTTGTTCTCTGAAATAGACAAAACTGTTTTGAAATGTGACCCACAGCCTCAAACCAGTTTTATGTCGGGATACGTTGGATGCTAAATATTGATTTTTATAGTAAAAACTACATTAACATCTTGAAAATTAGATGTTTTATTGAAGACAATATACAAAGTTTCCTAAAGAGGCAAAAACGAAAATCTTACTTTAACATCAAAATCACTTTCTGACTCATTGTTTAATTCTCACATAATGCCGTTGTGATACGATAAACCACAAATGTTATGTATTATTTTCTATTACCAAAAACAGGCCATAGATGCTGACGAAGGGAATAACGGCGACGTCAACTTCTTCCTCCAACCTGGAAATGCATCACGCATTTTTAGAGTTGACGAAATTACTGGTCAAGTCTTTGTCTTGAAGTCGCTGGACAAAGATGACGCTGGGAGCTACAACCTCACCATTACAGCCACTGACTCTGGATTGAGCCCCCTAAGTACAACTAAGAGCCTTTTTATAAATATCAAGGCAAGTTTTAGAAAAAAAAATAACATTACATAATTATGTACTCTAATCTAGGTGCACCTACTTGCAGGTCTGATAACCGAACGCATTTATGGGCTTGATTTAGTCTTGTATTAATGGACAATTTTTTGTGTCGGTTTGAGAGTATTTCCTGTATATTAATGAGACCATAACAATTTGGGTTATCAGACCAGCAAATAGGTATACGTAGACTCTAATGTTTAGAATTTCTAATCGTAGGAGTACAAGTAACCTTATCCAATGGACTTCAATATTTTCTATTTTGTTATCTCTCATTGGACAAAACTCTTTCCATTTATAACATAATATCTAGATGTCGAGCTATTGTCTGACTTGTTGCAAAGCTGGATCATGTGATCTCGCAAATTCTTTACTCATCTTATTGTTTGTTTGGGTTTTTTTGTTTGTTTTTTGTTTTTGTTTGTTTGTTGTTTTTTTTTTTTGTTGTTTTTTTTTTTGCTTATTTTTTGTACACAAATGATGCGTTAAGCCTATATTATTATGACAATCTAATATAAATATATATATATGTATTTTGTGTTTACTTGAAAGAGGCCAAAGGCTTTTGTTTTGTGTTGTTCATTCATGAGTCAGATTTACTCCCTTTATCTTTATCTCCATTTCATTGACTCATTTAGGCATCTCTATTTATTAGTTTTATATCTAGAGAGAGAAAGCTATTTAACAAACGATATTATGCGTTTATAATTATATAGTGCATCATTCAAGTCAAATATTTGTGTTGCAAATCTACAATTGTTTTTCTACTCCTAAAACCCTACATTGTTTTCGATGCAAAGGTGTACATTGTAAGATCACTTGCTTTCACATGAGTAGACACCTAATGTTTTTAATGTGAAAATTACTGTCATTGTTATAGTGGGTTTTTTTTTGGGTTTTTTTTTTTTTTAATATTAAAAGTTTCTCTTTCATTTATCTAAGATATTGCATCAAACCATTATAGAGGACCTTCTTTTACAAAATTAATACATTGAAAAAAATTTGTTTTCTCAATTTTTCTTTATGCCCACCTAAGTCATTATTTTCAAACTTTTCAAATGTGTATTGAAGGAATGCAATAGTTCTTACTTCCTAATGTTTCAATACAAAAGTGTACATTGCTATAACAATAATGCATACCATCTTTTACGACATGAACACAAAGAAAGAATTCACTCGTAACTATCGTTAACTTCATGTTTAAACTTATATTTAAGGGACTCATGAAAAAAAGCCCTTTTCGCTGAAACGTTCAGTCGCGCATTTCTTTTATAAAACGCTTATTTTATGTTAATCTTAGATACGTTTTGTGTATGTCTTTATCTTAGGAGAACCCAGTCCTCAAACCAGTTCAAGACTCCGAATCCCATACAGCAATAATTGTCGTAGGCCTTGTCGGAGGTACTCTCTTCCTCGCCATCCTCATCATCATTGTTGTTTGTCTTCTTCGACGACGAGACAAAGGCAAGGCCCTCAAATATCTGGATACTTCCACACCTTATAAAACCCCACCCCCGAGAGTACTGGATGCAGCTGCCCTTCCCGCCCAGTACGACAAGCACCGTCAGTGTGAGGACAGCAACAACAATGTAAATTTTACAATGGTCACTTCCGACAGCCATGATAGAGCGGAAATGGTCATGTCAGCAAACTACCACCGGAAGCACTCTGCACCAGTACTCACTGTTGGTTATCCACCGGAGGTGAGTAAAGGGGCAAGAGATCTTAAGTTTCTCACGGCTGTATCGTGTGTCTATAGAAAACAATCTAGTTTATTCTGTTCTGGCGCACACTGACAATACGCCTTTCTATACTTTGACGAGAAGACTTCTGCACCATATGAATGAAATAAGATGACCCCCATCTTGTCAATACATCTAAAACGAAAACTGTTAAATTTTTAGGTTTAAAACTTTTCAATTGCGTTAGGTTCATATCAAAACGTAATTTAAAAAGTGAATATAAATCTTCAAAAAAATAACGAAATACCGAACACGGAACGTGTTGGGCTCAAATTCCTTCTTCAGCCAACAACTTTAAAAAACCCATTAAAAGCATGTTTTTATTGTTGGCTGAAGAAGGGTTTTGAGCCCGAAACGTACCGTGTTTGGTATATTGTTCTGTTTTGAAGCTGTTATAATCATTTTTGTTTATTACTTTTTACCGTCCACAGCTTCTAGCAGTCATTTGACTTGAGAAACTTATTACTATCTTGATACGTGAATTAAAAGTTTTCTAATAAGAAAAATCGTTTTGTCAGTGTATGGCAGTTGTTACATGACTAATAATAAGTTGTAAAATTAAATCTTGGGTTCGGTTAATTATCATTCTATTGTCTTTGGGCATTAAAAGTATTTACATTAATCTATCTATTTATTTTCACTATTTTGTTTAGATTTTTTTTTTTTTAATGTTGATGTATTTATTCACTATTTGACCAAATCGATAGATATTTCTCGACCCTTGTTGTGATCGAAGCAAAACCAGATTGTGTTAAAATTTTGACTAAAATAACACGCACGTGCTTCAATCCTGGCTATACATGATGACCATCACTGTTTACTTTGCGACAATAAATACTCTGTGAAAAATGAACGATGGGTGGAATTCGGGAATAAAAAAGGATAATATAACAATGTTTATAAATTAATTATAAATAGCATCACAAACAATAGCCGTTGTTATTCAAGGCTCGTTGACCTGGTACGGTTGTTCAATCTTTTTTTCATTTTCTTCTAATTACACACGTGACCAAAAATGGACCAATGGTGAGCGAGAGACGACAACAGGTGTGGCGGAGGGGAATTAGTGACTCCTTGAGGGAGCCGCGGACTCCCTGCCTCCATTTAATCGAGTCGTGTCAGATGGCTATTTGATTCTATCTGACCGTGAAAATGTTTGGATCTTTGGTGTGAACGGGGGTTTTGATTGTTCCTGGTTTGGCGTGTGTGCGCCCCTGTGTTTAGAACAGAGGTGAAAAGATAAAGAATAGGTTGCAAATTCAGCTCTTTTTGTAACTGAAAAAAAAAAAAAAGAATATATCCTCAAAATGTTCAGTTTATCTTCTGTTGGTCTCCATGCTTTGTGTTACCCCGCTGTTTCTGGGCACCAGTGTCAAATTGTACGTCATATTACTATTAAGTCTGTTTTAAAGTTCGATAAAGGGTGGATATTTCAAATGCGCTCCTATTTCTGCCTTTTTTTCTGTTCTTTTATTTAGACCTATACATTTACTTTTTTTTCCTGTTTGTCTTTTTAATAAATGCGATTTAGCCTATTTGTGACTCGGCGTCTCAAAACGGTATTATGTCGGGATGAACTTGGTGCAGGAAATTGAATTTAAAGCCACAAATATAAAACTTTGGATTTATTCCAGTGCGTGGAGAATATACGCATTTTCTTACACTGCAAAAAAAGCAATAACAACGAAAAAAAAAACCCAGCAACAACGAAAAAGAAAAAAGAAACAAACAAATACATAAATAAATACAAATACAAAACAAACAAAAAAAAAAAAAAGAACCAAACAAACTCAGGCTTCTTATTTCTTTTGATTCCAATTCTGAATTCACTTTTTGGGATCTGATACATCCCGAGATCATAATACTATTCTGAGACAATGTGTCCCATTAATTTGCTCTGGCATTGTAGATAATATCCTTCAGTGATTTCTGCATTGAGGACACTTTTGTCGTATTGTTTAGTTTTGTATTTGTTTTTGATTTTTTTTTCTATGGTTACTGTTGGCAAAAGCATTTTACTAATAATTAATTGCAGAGAATGGGGAATAACAATAGTGTTATCCTCAAAGGCCACTGTCATCCTCTGCTGACCCATTCATTCTTTATTGTCTTTGAGTCTCAATTGGATTCAATAGTCTGATGTCACGTCGCCCAGCAACGGCGGCCATCGTGGTTCTAAACAAAGAAAATCTGTACTTTTTATTCTTCCTGCTGGCTAGAACTTTTCATATGTCTTGTGATCAGAATGTGTAAAAGTCAAAACATGATCAGATTTATAATGGGTCCCCCCCCCCCCCTTCTGGATACGCTTTTATGTTCGTCGGAAAAATATTTCATTAGAGCGTACGCCATTAATTGTTCCGATAGTTTAGAGCCAGTTACTCAGTTTCCATGCGTCATTACGAGGGAAGTGACGTTACGACTGTTGAAGCGTTTTAATTTACCAAATCAGTGTATATAGATAGACGATGTCTGATACGCCCTCAAAGTATATTTAAGAAATAAAACAGAAAAGGAAAGATTAGAAAATATCCAAAAGAGAAAACAAACAAAAACTTAAACAAAAATAAACCCAGACAAACAATAGCCCCCCCCCCCCCCCCCCCCCCCGCTCCAAAAACAAAACAATACAAACAAACAAAAAACCTGATGACTATTATATTGTATTCAAATCTGTTTCATGTTTTAGTACATATTCTATAGTTGACATCTTATCCTATCTTTTATATGGGTGTTTTCGGAATTTCAGTATTGTAATTATGGTATTAGTCTGTATTAGCGTCCATGCCCTAGACACTGCGAAAAAGGAATGAATTAAGGGATTCGTTACTAAAATGTATTGTAACTATGATACACCAGGCACTGGATACCATGGTCTTATTTATTGTAGTGTTAGATATTATATTGTGGAAAATAATCATATTATTAATGGTGACGGTGATGATGATGATGATGATGATGAATATAATAATAATAATAATAATAATAATAATAATAATAATAATATTAATAATAATAATAATAATAATGATAATGATAATAATAATAATAATAATAATAATAATCATCATCATCATCATCATCATCATAATAATAATAATAATAATAATAATAATAATAATAATGATAATAATAATAATTCGATATAAAAGCTGAATTGTTCAGCTTCAAATTGTGTCATGATGTAATATTAATCGAAGCACAGTAACAATGATGTAAAATACAATTTATACTGATAGGCACATTTTGGAATTCCTGTCAATTCCTTATACATAAACACAAATTCTAAAGATGTGTTTAAGCCTTCAAAGGAGTTAATCGATTTTACTTACTTCTACCATATATCATACCGCCATGTCATCACAAAAACTACAGTAACAGGCGGACGTTGTTGCTGCTCTCTCTCTCTCTCTCTCTCTCTCTCTCTCTCTCTCTCTCTCTCTCTCTCTCTCTCTGGTGAGAATAAAAAGTTCTACGTATGCGGCTATGTGGTATAGTAGTATGGCATCTGTCTTCGGACCGAATTGTTTAGGGTTCGAGTCCCGCCCTGAGCAGCGCATAGATGAGTCCTGGTAAAGGCTCTTTACTCGCATTATCTCACATAATCATGTTAAAATGAATACTTGCCAGTGCTGTCTCTGTCAGAAAGAAAAAATTGTAATAAAGCCAAACAGGCGTCATGTCCCGTTCTACATGTTAAATGTTGCTATTGACAAGGGACCTAGCTCTCTTGTAAAGCGCTTTGAGCACATTGAGTAGATATTACGCCTTATAAATACTCAAGTTTGCTCAGGTTTTACCAAATTAATAATAGGAGAAATTATGAACCGCCAGTCATCCTTTTGTAACTAATTATTTTTTTCACACCCCCATCTCCCTATGCTTTCGGCAGTTAAATTCAATTAAATATCACAATTAACTAGATTTCTTTGTGCGATTTTACGCTTGCTGTGTTGTCCTTTGTTTTGGATGTGTTAACTCATTCCAATGATACTAATCTAAAATAAACTGTTCACACGAACACAATTAATAATCGTAATGGTCTGCTTCACCAACAAAATATAAAATAAAATGGCCTTCCACACGAATAAAACCTGTCTTCAAGATATGAAGTGAGTAGAAAAGTGCCAGAAGACAATAGAGAATAAAAAATTTTTTTCGCGGCGGTGGTGGGGTTTGAACCTGCGACCTTATTGGTACGACAACTCCGCCTGGCAGGTGAGAGCGTGGCTCTACCGTGTGAGCTATCCACGAACACAAAAAAATATTCGTTTCAAACCCAAAGTCATTTCTAGATCCCTCTCTCACCCACTTCTTGAGATCGCCGATTCGTTCACCACCATCGCGAAGTAATTTTGACCAGCAGTTAAGCTTAATAGCCAATATTCTCATCACAAACATATAACATAGAAACGATTGAGACATTGAGTATGCTCCGGTGTATGGGGTGAATTTTTAATTCAGAAAAGTGAGTGGAGCAGGCACTTATGTTGGTAACAACAAGATATGAAGTGAGTAGAAAAGTGCCAGAAGACAATAGAGAATAAAAAATTTTTTTCGCGGCGGTGGTGGGGTTTGAACCTGCGACCTTATTGGTACGACAACTCCGCCTGGCAGGTGAGAGCGTGGCTCTACCGTGTGAGCTATCCACGAACACAAAAATATTCGTTTCAAACCCAAAGTCATTTCTAGATCCCTCTCTCACTTTTCTGAATTAAAAATTCACCCCATACGCCGGAGCATACTCAATGTCTCAATCGTTTCTATGTTATATGTTTGTGATGAGAATATTGGCTATTAAGCTTAACTGCTGGTCAAAATTACTTCGCGATGGTGGTGAACGAATCGGCGATCTCAAGAAGTGGGTGAGAGAGGGATCTAGAAATGACTTTGGGTTTGAAACGAATATTTTTTTGTGTTCGTGGATAGCTCACACGGTAGAGCCACGCTCTCACCTGCCAGGCGGAGTTGTCGTACCAATAAGGTCGCAGGTTCAAACCCCACCACCGCCGCGAAAAAAATTTTTTATTCTCTATTGTCTTCTGGCACTTTTCTACTCACTTCATATCTTGTTGTTACCAACATAAGTGCCTAAAACCTGTCTTCGAAGTATTGACATTATACGGACCAAGCGTGCCGTATGCGACTATTGATGACAACAAGGAAACGCCCACTCCGTCACGACTACAATAAAACCACGTCAAAGCAGATGATAATTTGGACCCAAAGATGGGAGAAAAATATCATTAATAACCTGGTGTGTAAATACTATTTGACGCTCATTTAATATTTTTAAAATGTTTGAGAAATTCGAGGAGGGCTATCTAGCATGCCTTTATAATGAATGAAGTTGGCATCACTCAGTTCTTTGTCATTTTTTTAGACAGCCAAATAGGTGGTCAATTCTCAACCCTACCCAAATCATCCTCTTAATTCACTGTTGTTTGTATTTAAATGTCATTGTTATTAATTTTGTTTGATTTCTTTAATTAAGTCATCTTTCTGCCGCCCAGAAACTCTCTACTCTTATTCCCATCAGCCCCCCTCCCTACCTTGTCCCTGTTCGATTTGTCATTCTTTCTATCTATCTATCTATCTATCTATCTATCTATCTATCTATCTATCTATCTATCTATCTATCTATCTATCTATCTATCTATCTATCTATCTGTCTGTCTATCTATCTATCTATATATATATATCTATCTATCTATCTATATATGTATGAATGAATGTCTATCTATCTAGCTAGCTATCCCTTTTTTGTCTGTCCATCTATCCTATTTACTACCCCCTCCTCTCTCTCTCACTCTCTCTCTCTCTCTCTCTCTCTCTCTCTCTCTCTCTCTCTCTCTCTCTCTCTCTCTCTTTTTCTATGTCCTTCCACTACATTTGACAACAAAGATCCAATAGACATTTGTCATAATGGTTGTCTATAGAACGTGTATCTTGAATGACAATGGGTATATTATTTCGGGAACACGATACAAAAAAAAAAAAAAGAAGAAGAAACCCCCCCCCCCCCCCCCAGCCCAAGAAAAACCCTCCAAAAAAAAAAAAAAAAACACAGTGGCATGGCTCGTGGCTCATGGCTCGTGGCTTGTGGGTGTCACGAGGAATTTAATCCAGACACACTATATTATATTCTATATCTGTGGGCTTTTTGTCTGCCAATGCTCTCTGAAGGACATTAACTGCGCCCTTTGTCCACAAAGTACCACCCGACTAAAGTGTATTCATATCGCTTTACTTGAGAAGAGACTGTGAATGTAATGCTCATTAAAAGTGGTATATATTTTGATTAAAGTACACGAGAGAGAGAGAGAGAGAGAGAGAGAGAGAGAGAGAGAGAGACAGAGAGAGAGAGAGAGAGAGAGAGAGAGAGAGATGACTGATCCGACAAAGTATTGCAGTGTTACCGGAGATACTTCATCATTCAGCTTTTTAATTCTATAGGAATGATTGTTAGTATCAATTTGCTCAACTGTACATAAAGAAGGGTGCTGCTCGTATCGATCCCCGGTGAACCCCTCCTCTATCCACTCTATCTGATTGAGTAGCTGGGTATGTTAGATCTTGTGGAAATACTTGCGATAAACTAGTGTCCTATCTAAAGTGTGACAAGCAATTACTATTGTCCGTTTCACGCTATTGAAAAAGGGATAAACTTCGGCTCTGACGGACTACAAATGATTGGCCATTAACTACGTGTTGGTCATAAAAATCACAATTAGAAAACAATTAATTATCAACAACGGTGTAGACATAACATTCATCGAGTTTTGTTTCATGGCATTGTGTAAATGAAATAATATTTCTACAGTCAGTAAACTCTGTCCATTGTTCAATTTTCACAAAAAAATACAGGTTTGTATCAAAAGAAGAAGAAAAGAAAAAGCATGCCGGAAGTGATTGATTTGTAACTTCAGTGAGAGCTCACCATCATCTCGCACGTCACCTGAGAACTGGCGAGATATCAATTTCCCGCAGCTGTCATCGCGTTGAAGGGGTGAAGTGACTCTTATGAGAAGCTGGGAACTTGGGAGGGTGATGGTGTTTGTTATAGGGGGTTTTGGAATTGGAGAAGGGTCCGGAGAAAGGTTTTGACCATCCATTCATACCTGAGAAACAAAAAAAAAAAAAAAAAAAATAAAAATGGTGGTGTTTGAGGTAGTGAGAGTGAGAGGGTGGGTTGTTGTCATTATTCTTTCTCATCACGTCTCTCAGTAGGGTCATCGAACTATTGAATGGATTATTGTTTAAAGAAGACAACAGTTATCGCCTCAGTTTTTGGAAGAAGGGATATCGTGGTCTTTTTTCTAAAATAATTGTTCTTTCAGCTTTTAGCTATTTTTGTTACAGTATCTTAGACGTCTTTTTCTGAGTTAGTTATAGGCCGACTTAAAATGGAGCGAAAGATAGAAATTGGGTCGTGCGTGAGCAAGGTGGATGGCAGATCAAACTAAGTTTGAAAGCATAATGTTTAACAATGCATTTTAAGATAAGACTGAATGAGACACCATGAATCGGATTTTTCATCCGTAGTTCTTTCTCTTATCATATCTCTTTACATATGGGACCTATCGTGTCAAACCGTTATTATATCGGAATGGACAAGATGAAGATAATTGAGAGTCGTATTAAAACAATCAAAATTAAGAATATATTTTCTTTTGACGTTTAAGATACAAAACTAATCTTCTCACCGAAGGCATTTATTTCAACAAAAATTGTACGAGTTAAGCTTTAAACTCAGATTTAAGCATCAAGTTCTCTCCGACAAAATCCCATTTTGAATTACTGGTCAAATACATCTAAAGATTGCTGAAGGTTAAAGATGGACTTACCACATGTATACAGAAAAAATGCCATTTTTGTTTGTGTTGGTTTGAGATTTTTTTTAAAAATTGTGTTTTGTCTTGTTTTGTTTTTTGTTTTGTGTGTGTGTGGTATTTGTTTTTGTTTTTTGTTTTTGTATTTGTTTGTTTGTTTGTTTTTGTTTTGAATCAACCAAAGTAAGACCAAGATCAATTTTGGTAATAAGACTGTTAAAATTAATTAAGACTATATAATTATTCGTTTGCTTATACGGTTATGACTCCTCAACAAGTTTTAAATTTGAACTTGTAAATAAATCTATACCAACAATATATTCGATCCCGAAGAGTTTTGTTCTTAATATCAAGACCACTCTATTTCTTTCCTAATCATTACCTGACATTATCTGAATTAGAAGCATCTTTGTAATGAAGGCTATAAATTCACACTTAAATTCTTTACGGGGATAATGTCTCGTGTCAATCATAAAAGAGCAACGGGCTCAATTCGAAGGCTATTATAAAACAGCACTAATTTCACGCTAACCGGGTTTTTCGGTCATGTTTTGTTAGCCGCTATTATGATAGTTTATTTTATCGCTCAAGTGAATTAATCATTTCCTCCAGTCCAGTCTCGCCAATTTCTCAAGAGTCCACGTCTGACCTAATTTGCATATTACCATCTAATTGGCAAACAGGGGAAAGGCAACGTCGTAAACCCACACTGCCGTACTCTGAATAAAAAAACGTATTAAAAATTTTGGCCAGAAAACTCGTCCTTCAAAATATCATTCGACTAAAATGACCCTTATCTTGACAATATCTCTAAAAATTGGAACTTCGTGAAGTCCCAGAATTGAGTATTTTTGCCAAGATGAGGGTCGTTTTAGTGGATCAATATTTGAAGGACAAGTTTTCCAGCCAAAATTTTAATAGATGGTTTACCAGATTACCGTAGTATAGTCCCTTATTACTTGTTCTCTAGCTAACGAGGACATGTCCGTTGAAATTTTGACTCCAATCAAAATGGGAAAATAAGGGTGAATGACCGCATAACAATATTATTATTATTATTATTATTATTATTATTATTATTATTATTATTATTATTATTATTATTATTATTATTAGTAGTAGTAGTAGTAGTAGTAGTAGTAGTAGTAGTAGTAGTAGTAGTAGTAGTAGTAGTAGTAGTAGTAGTAGTAGTAGTAGTAACAGTTCCATTTAATAACGCCTCCAAAGTGAAAAATAAATACAATAGTTTTAGAATCGAGGAAATATTATAAAGTTTGATAGTTTTAAAATGTAGAGTTGTCTCCAAAATTATATAAAGTTCGTCTAAGCCAGTCCAGTTGATTGCAACCATTCATATTGTTAGGGCTCTAACACATCTTTCTTTCTTCTCTCCCCCCCC
>NC_088363.1:28769349-28839349 GCF_034508935.2 Berghia stephanieae
CACACGTCGGTTTGACTCCAACTTTAAGGTCTCCAAAATACATCGATTGATGTTGACATTTATGAATTAAAAAAAATATTTTATGATTTTTATATCTTTCGCCCTCTCTTTAAATTTGAAAGTTGAGCAAGGAGGAAAGAATTGAAAGACTGTGATCATATAATGTGAGTGGAATGATATAAATATAAATAATGACCTGATAATTGTGATTTGCTCCATTGTGTTTGTATGATTGTGAATATGTCAAGATACGATTTGAGTGTGATCTGGAGCAAAAATTGTACGCGCCTACCTGAGTCTGGGTGTGAGAAACACAGAGAGAGAGAGAGAGAGAGAGAGAGAGAGAGAGAGAGAGAGAGCGAGAGAGAGGGAGAAAGAAAGAAAGAAAGAACGAGAGAGAGAGATTTAAGAATAGATGAGGTAGAGAGAGAGAGAGAGAAAGAGAGAGAGAGAGAGAGAGAGAGAGAGAGAGAGAGAGAGAGAGAGAGAGCTCATGTAAGGGCGAAAAACATATCATACTGCATACGCTAAAAATGGCTGCTACATAATTTATTATTGATGTGAATTATTTCAACATTCTTCCCATGACTACATTCCATGTTTTTAAATGCACATCATTGCTGTATAAAAGGCGACAAATTATTATTAAAAGATGAATTAAGTAGGAACGTTAAATGTAAAGTTTCCTTTATCAAAACGATTTTAGCAAAATTTGATTTTGTATAAATATCGTATCCTGGTTTTGATAAAACACCTCACGGAATTGTGGCACTCACATAACTTTTTTCCTAGGGTTAAGGCTTTACGGATGGTAACTTTCATGTCCTTTTTAAACTTCTTTTCTTTTTTTTTTTTTTTTTTTTTTTTGTTTTGGTACTTTTCCACTCAAAATGTGGGGTAATTTCCTTCCTTTCTTGTAATTAATAGCCATATGCTATTCATCAAAATCCATTAACTTCTTTATTACTTCATAAAATGATCTGGTGCTCTTCCTTTCCACATATTCATTTAATGTTTTAAATCCATGCCATGGAATTTGCATGCAGTACGGCACTTAAAAATCGTGCACGGACACCAGTGGTTCCATGAATTGCCTAAGGTTTGACAGCCAATGTAAATTTATTATTTGGTTCTTTTCAAAGTCGTGATATTGATGGTGATCTCAAAAAGAAAAGATAGATAAATGAATTGAATTTAAGCCTAAACTTAAAGTTAAATTTCCAATTCTGACCATTTTTTTTTTCTCTAGGCCATTCTGACATAACAAGATTGATAAATTGGATCACATGCGAAACTTTTAACTAGTCGATGTTTGTGATTCCTAGTTCCAAAAGTACAAATTTAGAATAAAGACTGGACAGTTTGCATTGTAACAACATTAAATTTTTTTCGGAGATTTTTAATTTTCATAGTTTCAAATCACTGGCTCATTCTGAATCACTGAAAAAGTTATACAAAGCCTTCGCACGAAGAGGTGATTTTTAAAACTTGCTAATCATCATTAAGAGAAAATCACAATTTGTTTTTGGTCATATTTTTAGTGTGTTTTAGAGGACAATTTTTTATCTTCGTTTCTTTATAGAAGAAAACCCGTAATGTTTTGAAAGTAAAGCTTTCCTCGTCTGAT
The DNA here is from genome assembly GCF_034508935.2 of Berghia stephanieae. Taxonomy (NCBI): domain Eukaryota; kingdom Metazoa; phylum Mollusca; class Gastropoda; order Nudibranchia; family Aeolidiidae; genus Berghia; species Berghia stephanieae. The sequence continues at coordinate 28,770,977 of NC_088363.1, forward strand.
TCCTAAGTGATTGAAATATCTTATAAAGTAAGTTTCTATCTGTGTGTCACTTGGCAGGGATTAAAAGTCACTTCCTCATTATTTACAACGACTCTAGTCTGCTCCAACAATCTTGCCAATTAAAACGATACTCTTCACATGACACGATATCAATGAAGTTTGCAGTGTTTATCACGATTCAATTCTTGTTCACAATCACAAAACGTGCATGGAGTATTCTGCCTTACTCTGGAAAAAACACATATTTTAAAATTTGGCCCGAAAACTCGACCTTCAAATATTTCGATTTAAATGACCCTCATCTTGGCAACAACAAAAAAAAAAACCCCTCTCAAACCTGGAACTTCAAGATAAGGGTTATTTAAATCGATCGATATGTGAAGGACGAGTTTTCTTGCCAAATTTTAAAATATGGGGTTTTCCAAACGCACGCAGTATTTGTCATTTATCATAGCCCTTAACCAGTTAATTGTCGTTCTCTGAAGAAACACATATTAAAAATTTAAACCAGAAATCTTGTCCTCCAAAAATCGATTAATTTAACATATTGATATTTGAAGTATACGAATTTTCTAGCCAAAACTTTTTAATGTGTGTGTGTTTTTTTTTTTTCCAGAGCAAGGCAGTATAGTTGTTAGAAGTTGACCTCTCTCTCAGGGTCGAAGTGGTCATTTCTTCATAGTCATAAGGTTCATAAGACAAGTCTACCCGATTGTATATACGTAACTTTTCGAGTAAAAATGAAATTATTTTTGAGTGCGGATGCCAAAAATTGATTTTAAAATCAAAATGATCATAAGTATAAAATTTCGGGTTTATGCATATAATGAAACTTTTAAAAAAATTATATGTAACACTAACACATAAAACCCCAAATTAAAAATAATTGACCATGCTATCAATTTTTTCAGCATCAATATCACCCAAACGTGATAACGTTTTGATTCGGTGGATCACGTATAGACCTACGGGATTGTAGTACTTGTTTCCTTTGTGAAATTTTGAGTGGCATGTGTAAATTGAAATACCTCCCTACGTGATGTGACCATAACAAGATATGAAGTGAGTAGAAAAGTGCCAGAAGACAATAGAGAATAAAAAAATTTTTCGCGGCGGTGGTGGGGTTTGAACCTGCGACCTTATTGGTACGACAACTCCGCCAGGCAGGTGAGAGCGTGGCTCTACCGTGTGAGCTATCCACGAACACAAAAATATTCGTTTCAAACCCAAAGTCATTTCTAGATCCCTCTCTCACCCACTTCTTGAGATCGCCGATTCGTTCGCCACCATCGCGAAGTAATTTTGACCAGCAGTTAAGCTCAATAGCCAATATTCTCATCACAAACATATAACATAGAAACGATTGAGACATTGAGTATGCTCCGGTGTATGGGGTGAATTTTTAATTCAGAAAAGTGAGTGGAGCAGGCACTTATGTTGGTAACAACAAGATATGATGTGACCATAACCAACTTTAGTCTGTTTCTGCTAGTCATATCAGCTGGTCTGTTTAGTTGGTGAGCGTTAAGAACGTGAGCTTTTATATTATTATATTATAATTAGCAATATCCACTAAATGTGCTTCAAGTTTTTTTTAGACTGGTCTCAGGCCAATCAACAGCAGTACTTATACATTACTCGCTGGATTCAAGCACGCCGAATCCCAGCACATTCTACAATACGACACGCTGGAACTTGGTGGCCGAATGTATTGGTCACCTCCATTGAGCATCGGATCCCAGCACGCTTATTGGATTCTCCCGAGAACGTGCCAGAATCCAACGAGTACTGTATTTAGGACATCAGGCGCTTTTACAATAAATTAGTTTATTTTCGGCAGAACCAACACCGTTATTGGCCAGATGTTATTTTACATATGTATATAGAGAGTAGATGTAAGTAAAGAGCCTTATCCAAGAACAAATGAGCGACCCTCCCACCAAGAAGAAGAAGAAGAAGAAGAAGAAGAAGAAGAAGAAGAAGAAGGAGGAGGAGGAGGAGGAGGAGGAGGAGAAGGAGGAGGAGGAGGAGGAGGAGGATGAGGAGGAGAAGGAGGAGGAGGAGGAGGAGAAGAAGAAGAAGAAGAAGAAGAAGAAGAAGAAGAAGAAGAAGAAGAAGAAGAAGAAGATGATGATGATGATGATGATGATGATGATGATGATGAGGAGGAGGAGGAGGAGGAGGAGGAGGAGGAGGAGGAGGGGGAGGGGAGGGGGAGGAGGAGGAGGAAACGAGTGCAATGATTCCTTGGTCCATTATATAATTCAATCTGTAGACAATCCAATTAGGGGAAAATTAGTTTTGTTTTGTTTTGATTTATTTTCCCATCAGTTATTTAGAAATAATTAATTGTGTTTGCCGTGATTTGATTTTGTGTGTTATGCATGACTTAAAATTATGTGAATACAGCATGTAGGAATAAAATGAAAACTATTTATTTGTCTCTGGCTTATCTATCTTTTGTGTGCACGTGTATGTGTGTGTGTGTGTGTGTGTGTGTGTGTGTGTGCGTGTGCTTTTGTGTTTGTGTATTCTTTTCTTAAGAGTGATTGTTTTTGCTTGTTTTCTTTTTCGTGAGGGGGGGGGGGGGGGGGGAGGGAGTCTTGTTGTCAAGATTGCCCAATACATCATTTGAAGCGATGTTACGTTTGAAGTAACCTTTAAAGATGAGCTACGTAATTTGGAATGCACCATCTTGCAGAAGGAACGAAATTGACGCCACTCAGCTCTTTGTTATTGTTTTTAGACAGCCATTTTTTGTGATTATTTCTCACTAAATTATATCAACCAGACTATAAACGTTCAAGGTTGCACGCAGTAATTTTGTGTTTGTACGTTACATCCTTATATCCGGCCAGTGTGTTGTGAGTGCTTTACCTAAACGCATAGCATCAATAGGAAAGATACACGCTAAAGTGTTGTGCGGTAACTAGTCAATTGTAATATTTGAATATCATCAGAATGTTGAACCTTTTTGACACAGACCGCATTTTAATAGTTTGTAAATTTAAAAAATAAAAATGAAATAAAAACAGCAACAACGACGACAATAACATATAAAGAAAGAAAGGAAGTAATGGAAAACTACGGCGGTCAACTGCCTATTGAACGTCTCAAGCCGAAGCGCTCTCCCGAAGCGCAAGTGTATCACCTACGCTGAATATTAAAATATTAGGTGCAATTGATCTGTTTGAGTTTGCTTCCATTCCATGGATCCAACGGAGTTGTGGTTCGATTGGAGTCGTGCTTGTATCCTGAATGTACAACTCACAATTCTCTTTCTCTTATAACGTCAATTTATTTATCCCATGATGTGGTGGGGTATATCCATAGCCCTACTACAGACTCCTTTAGTACGCCATGGGTATATTGCATATCGACTACTGATAACGTGTTATTCAATCAAATGTTAATCAATATGCCCACAGGCTTTAGGCCTTAGTAGGTTTGCAACAGCCAGTGCCTCTTTCTGCTAGTAAAGGAGCCCGGCAACTTCTCTCCGCTCCCAGTTTCGAGAAGAACTAGTCCCCGCTCCTTAGGAGGGAGTTTTTCCAAGTCGACTTCTATCTTATATTATTTACAACCGCATCTGGAATCAAGAAGTACTACAAAGTTTCCGGGACTTGTTTCGGCTCGCACAATTCACCGTCCATCATGCGTCTGAGAGCGGTTACCCCGCTTACCCTCTCTATTTTGTCAAGCCATCGCGGCTATGTGGTCTAGTGGTATGACTCTCGCTTTCGGATCGGAAGTCGTGGGTTCGAGCCTCGTGCTCGGCGCATAGTTGAGTCCTTGGAGAAGGCTCTTTACTCACATTCTCTCACCGTACTCAGGTGTAAAACGAGTACCTGACCGTTAACAGCGTTGTCTTTGTCCAAACAAAATTTGTAATATCGCCTAACAGGCGTCATGTCCCGTTCTAAATGTTACGTGTTGCTGTTGGCCTGGGACCCCAGTAAAGCGCTTCGAGCACGTTTAGTGGATATTGCGCTAAATAAAACAGCTCAAGTTTAAGTAGTCGTCTCCCCCGGACATCGGGGGTTGAATTGCTGACATTATGGGGCCACATTCTTTGACTGTTGTTCCAACGTTTGCGACACTATATTCATGGACTTGAGAATTGTTACATCTATCTTCTCAATGTTCTTACTTCTACTCCACACTGGAGCACAGCGCTCCGTGGCTGAATAGCATGGTGCCAGGTCGGAGGTCCTTATGGGTGTCCGGTGGGCACCCCAGATTGTTCCCACCAGCTTCCTCAGAAGATAGATGTGTTTCTCTATCTTCCGGGCAACCCGCTCGAGATGGACCCGATAGGTAAGGCTGCTGTTCAGCGTGACCCCCAGGCCCCCAGGTACTTCGGGTACGCATCACATGTGCGTAAATGGTTACCAGGTATGTAGACGGAACACTGGTGGTCTACCATGGGCAAGCCAAAATATTTCCTCGATTCAGATGTAAATGTTTACCTTGATATGAGCAGTGATGAATATAGAAGATTGTATATATATATATATATATATATATATATATATATATATATATATATATATATATATATATAAAGATGCCAAACATGCGACTTGTACTGCATGAAATATATATTAGACTGCTGGGAAAATGAATGAAGCAATGTGAAGAGCAGTGAGCACGGAGATATCGTGAAAGAGCGAAAGTGCTCTATTTCAATGTTCAAATTAAATTTATCTCTAATGTTTGGCTTTCTTTATTATTTTCTTTTTTATCACATCATCAGACTATGATCATATCTTACATCTGGTACTACCTGGCATTCCTAATTATGAATTATTTTTTTTTAAACCAAAGAATAATATATCTAATACGAATTATGATTATCATAATCTTTGGTTTAAACCGACGCGCACGCAAATATGAACACGTCGGTTTGAACGTAGATGAACACAATATTATTGGCAAGTAGGTACACGTCGACGTGCACTTATTTGCAGGTCTGATAACCCAAGTCTGATAACCCAATTCTTTATGGGCTTATTGTTGTAATTGGAATCTTTTTGAAAAAAAATGACGCAAAATATTGACCATTACAACAATGTTAAACCAGGCCCATAATTGCATATATTATATTATGTGTACGTCGGTAAACGTCGATTCTATTTCGAAAGCAGAGGCTGCTATTGTAACTAATAATGCAAGAAGCCAGTTCCATTATTTTGTCCCATTTATGATTTATTTCCTTTTGGTTTTTAATCTAATTTTAATATTTGAAGCTCTTGATACGTTCGTTCATCTATCGATTCACAACATTGAGTGATGGTTGCTTCCGTTACAAAACACACCTGCTTCCAGTCAATCCTCCTTTCTTCTTCATAATTTTATGAAGGAAGGGAGACAATTGAGAAAATAAATTAAAAGAGGGATGTAAACGAATCGCAACTAACCCAAATAAATTGATTTCCGAATAACACCCCTTTGTAAACTAAAATCTCCGAGCAGGGTTGCCAGTTTGGCATTTTAAATGCCAGATTCCAAAAATCTGGCATTTTTGAAAACCGTTTGGCATTAGAAAAATCATTTGGCATTTGGCATTTTCATTTGGCATTTTCTTTTCTTGTATATTATACTTCAACTGACACCTTTTCTTAATTAAGTTTCATAAGAAACACGAAACAGTAAGTTTTCTTAATTGTCAATAATTATTTAACTGTTTACGTATTTACCTTTCATGTTAATGTATTTCTTTTTCATTCTTAAAGTCCAACCGTGGTGTAGTGGTTTAGCACTCCACTTAGTAGTCAGTAGGTAAAAAATTACCCCAACAGGAAATTTAGTATAATTAAAAAAAAACGAAAAAAAAAGAAAAGAAAAGAAAACACGCAAGCCACCAGGATATGATAGTAAATTGTCTATCAAAAGTGAGTAGTTTTCTTAGTGGGGGTGGGAGTCAACAGACTTTGGCATTTTTTGGAGTGTTTTGGCATTTTTTGAGTCTTCCCCTGGTATTTTGTTGAAAAATAATCTGGCAACCCTGTCTCCGAGGCGGTTTGTTTTTATTGATGGAAATGACGAGAAACAACAATTTAATGACAGAGTGAACTTTTTTTGCTTGGTCTAATGCCTCAGACTAAGCGCCTTAAAGTATCTGAATGTCGAGAAGAAGAGAAAGATTCTGGATGTGAAAGCAGGTAAGATGTAAATGAGGAGATGGTCTGTCGACGGGTTCCTTCGACGTCGACGAGTCGCTTCCTCCATCCAATGGCGTTTTCCAAAAAAAGAGATTGTTTACAGATAGTGACGGTGATTGGCTTTTCTAAATCCTTCTCTTCTAATCCTTAGTAAATTTCAGTTGATTTAAACGTTGCAATTATCCCAGAAGACGCCATGGTCACATTCATAAAGCCACCCAGTAATAAAAGCAGAGAAAGAAGTGAAGGAACTCTAATCGGTCCTGAATAATGCGGCCATTTTGATTTTCTCTGGAATTTCTGGTTTCAGTCATTATTTAGATACATGAACATGAGATATCTATTGGACATTTTGTTCATTTGATTCAAGATAGTCCTGCTTATTATTTTTACTTAGATTTAAAACGGTTGCAAAATTTGCGGCTGAATTCCACATACAGGCACTTCAATGTCTAACTTGCTCACCTCCCAAAAAAGGCAAAGGAAGAAGGCTGTCGCGTTATCCCCAGCAGACACCTGTCTGGGGATAACCAAATTTCGTTATTCCCAAACAGATATTTGAAACTCCGCTCTTTTAAACAATTATCCACATTCCAGAATATGGAATGTTTCCAAATGCACATAGAAATAAGGAAAGTTAAAAAATTAATCTAACCGTACATATATGATATTATGTTACTTTTCTTTGTGTGTCATGATTGGAATCTTGATGAGGGAATGTTTTAAAGGAAAATGTATTACTATGTATTTTTATGCACTATGTGTTATAACCTATGTCGGTCAAAGGCTTCTATTAGCCTGACTACATTATCTATGAAACATTTTTAAAATGCCGACAATAAATAAATATTTGAATTGAATTGAAAAAAAAAATTAATAAAATATCAATAAAAACATAAAATTAACCAACATTAGATCAGTTGTTACTACATATACACAATATTCGTCGACTTCGAAGTGGGTGTCATGGCCAAATGGTTTAGTTGGTGGGGGGAGGATGGATGGGACATTTATCCCTTGCAACGTTCTGTAAAAAGAAGACGGAATTTATTTTTTAAAAAAAAAGAGTGGCGGAACCAGGATTTGAACCCACAACATCGATTCTGGTAAAACTTCCAGGGCAGACGACTAAACCATTCAGCCATGACACTCACTTTGAAGTCGACGCATATTGTGTATATGTAGTAACAACTGATTTAATGTTGGTTAATTTTATGTTTTTATAGATATTTTATTAACTTTCCTTATTTCTATGTGCATTCGGAAACATTCCATATTCTGGAATGTGGATAATTGTTTAAAAGAGCGGAGTTTCAAATATGTGTCTGGGGATAACGAATTTTCATTATCGATGAGTGCAGTTTAAGATAATATGAGGTTAAGAATATTTATATTTATATGGTCTTCAACTTTAATCATGAGAAGGGGATCTTGCTGGATTACACATTTTTATTTTTGGAGAGGACACATTTTTTCTTTCCAACTCACTCACTTCTGATCTTTGAGGTTGGCATTTCTGCTCTCTGGCATAATATCAGTTTGAGGAAGTGGCTCACATGGTACTTGATGTTACCATTTCTGTTTTTCGTATTTATTCCTAATCAGAGTCCCCATTGAAATTAAAGATGGCTCTATACCATCTATGATTGGGTCAGAGGAATCAGAGCTTACTGAAAATGGAGATGAAGAGGCCAAATCTCAGTCAGTTAGTAAAGTTGAACTCTCCACATCGGAAAAAGAGCCTAGCAAACGGAGCCGGAGTAAAAGTCTAGGTGATGCCATGCCTGAGGTCAACAAAATAAAAGAAGAAGCCATGAAACCTGTAAGAATCAGTGAGAGATTGAGCATCAAACGGAATCGGCTTGGTGATGAAGAAGACAGTGATTCACCAGCTCCAACTCCAAAAAGACAGAAATCTAATGGTGAGTTGGCTAAAAATAAAAAAACAAAGAGATGATAAAGAATTTATCCATTTTTTCGGAACCAAAATATTATTTATTCATCAAGTTTTCTGGCTACATATTTAATTCTTTTCTTGCAGTCACATCAGTTATTTTTCATTAGAAATAAAATTGAAATAGTCAATGTGTTTGGTTGCAAGCTTAGGAGCCATTTTTGCATGTTTGATGATATTGTGGAGCCCTTCATTAAATCCACTACCAACCTAGTTTGCTTTGCAGATTTTCACACAGGGTATCTTTACTGTAAAATTATCAAAAATGAAAATGTTCTTTCGTATGGATCAGTTTATTGAGAGTATGCCGATGACGTCACGCATTTACCATCCACGGTTACTTCCCTTGCACTAAGAGCACTGTAACTTTCTATCGCGTAGTTGTTAACATGAGAGAGAGAGAGAGAGAGAGAGAGAGAGAGAGAGATGAGAGTAGAGAGAGAGAGAGAGAGAGAGAAGAGTAGAAAGAACAGACAGAGATCGAGAGAGAGAGAGATGTGATGAGAGAAGAGGAGATGAGTGAGAAGAGAGAGAGAAAAGAGAGAGAGAGTCATAACACGAGAGCGAGAGATGGATGGGAGAGATATATTTTTAAAAATTTAATTAAAATAATAAATAAATAAGAAGAGACAGGAGGAGAGGATGAGAGAAAAGAAAAAGATAGAGCAGAGAGTGAACGAGGAGAAGAAGTAGATGAGAGAGAGAGAGAGAGAAGAGAGGTTCGTTTTATCGTGTATTCATTGAAATGGAGGGAGGCTTGGGTCTTAAGACAAAAACAATGTGAGTGAACAAAGAAAAAGGGGAGAGAGAGTTTAATAGATGACAATGACACAAGGGGTTGAGATAACGAGTGGAGGCAAATAACTCGAGGGTTGCACTCAAACAAAAGATTCAATTATAGATTTCATGTAAGTCATAAAAAAGGCAAAAATTAAAGAACCCCAAGGGTCTTGATCTCATCATTGGAACAATGCTTGGTCATTTTGCATAAATGGATACAAATGGCAAATTATATTAGATGATTTGACCACAAGGGCTTTATACATCCGTCCTAAATATCGGTTGCTCCAAAATTTCAATTATTCCTTCTTATTAAGTCTCGCCCCCCCCTCCTCTGCTTCATCGACTCAAACAGAACAACAACAATATTGACCACCAAACATTCAATTTTGAATAACGAGGCTTTTATACAATCCGTACCTATTCTTTGCTCACACCCTCTCTCCTTTTCCCCCTTTCTTTATCTACCATCTCGCTCTCTCTCCCTTTGTCTCCCTCGTGTTTCTTTCACACATCAAACACACACACACACACCACACACACACCACACCCACATACTTCGCAGTCTATCTCCTCTACATGCACGTACTCTCTCCCCCCCCCCCCCCCCCCCCCCCCCCCCCCCCGTAATGATGATGATGATGATGATGAATGATGATGATTGATGATGATGATGATGATGATGATGATGATGATATGATAATAATGAAATAAATAATAATAAATAATAAATAAAAGATAGAAAAAGATAGAAGAAGAAGAAGAAGAAGAAGAAAGAAGAAGAAGAAAGAAGAAGAAGAGAAGAAGAAGAAGAAGAAGAAGAAGAAGAAAAGAAGAAGAAGAAGAAAAAGAAGAAGAAGAAGAAAAAATAATAATAATAATGAAATAATAATAATAAATGAAAATAATAATATATAATAATAAAATAATAAAATAATAATAATAATAATAATAATAATAATAATAATAAATAATAATAATAATAATAATAATAATAATATAATAATAATAATAATAATAATAATAATAATAATAATAATAATAATAATAATAATATAATAATAATAATAATATAATAATAATAAAATAATAATAATGATATAATAAAAAACAATAATAATAAAAATAATAATAATAATAATAATAATAATAATAATAATAATAATAATAATAATAATAATAATAATAATAACAATAATAATAATAATAATGATAATAGATAGATAGATAGATAGATAGATAGATAGATAGATATGATGGTAGGTGATTGGAGGATAAGTCTTGATAAGTCTTTGTCCAGTTTTCCGATTTTATGTCGTATGGATCAATGTCTTTCACGTATTCAATTCTTTCTTAGTTGCTTTTTTTCGATGCAGTGTCATTGTTTTAAAAGGATTGGTCGCCATTTTGAGGAAATCTATGCTTCAATCAAGGGACTAAACCGTGTAAAATGTCAACAAATTAACTCCCTTAGTCTAACCGCATACTCTCAATAGTATAAGGAAGTGTATTTTAAGAATTAGTTCCCAAGGGAATACAGATGCTCTTTTATATATTCTTATTCTTCTTGATCCAGTATCAAAACAGCCAAGGAAAGCATCATCATCGGCTTCTACTGCAGTTGCAAGTGGAAGTTCCAAAAGGACAGAATCAAGTGTGCAAGCCATATCACAGAAAGTTGGCGAGAAAAAAAATCAGGAAAAGAAGCATTGGGCACCATGGACTTCTGAGGAAACAGAACTATTTTATACTTACCTTGGATTGGTGAGTCTATTAATGAAACCGTTTTTTTTCATATTCGTCATAGGCTTCCTCTCAGATTTCGATATTATGATCTATGTTGACGTAGTCCTCTGAAAATCTGACAATTTCGTTTATCAGATAGATATCATTCAGATTCATTGGCTGTCATTTTTCAGCCAATATCATTGGTCAATATTCTTTTGATTTTTTTTCATTTTGATTATTCCTTTTCATTGAAATCACAAGCTGATGTTGGTCAAATCTAAAAGATCTTTGTTTACTAGTATTATAGTATATTTTGATAAATAAAAATATAGATAAATTAATTGCAAATTTGGTGCAATGTTGATAAATTCATGAACGGTCTCAATATATCAGAGCTGCCTGAAGTCAAGTTGAGGCTTTGCTTATTATTTTATAATTGTTAATTTTTATTCATGTTTACTGATATATTTTATCCTAATAATGTCTTATGGTATTTTATTTTGTTTCATTAATGTGTATTTCAGTATGGCAAAAATTTTGATGCAATCAGTCAAAAGTTAGCTTATATAGCCAAGATGAGAGGAGTTGAGCCAAGAACCAAGCTCCAAGTTCGCTACTTTTACTATAGGGCTATGGTCAAGGTGTCCAAATTGCTTCAACAAAATGGTGGTATGTAATATCCTGAAAATAAAGCTGTTGATATTGATTTGCTGTTTTGTATCATTTAAAAGAAACAGTGGTATGAGTTGTTCTTTAAACTGAAAATATTGGAAAACAAACGAAGATGACTTTAAGTTTCCTAGTCTGTAGTTAATCAAACAATGTAAAGATTGTTTGTGGATGTCTGATGATGATGATGATGATGATGATGATTTTAATGAAAAATAATGATTTTGTATTAAAATTTGATTTTCCAACAGGTGTGAAGAACGTTGGTCAAGAGGTGTTTAACATGATTAATTTTGGTACCTTGCGAAGACGTTTAAAAGGTAGTGGTCTTTCTTATATATTTCTGTGCATGATGTGCATTGACTTTAAGAGAAAGTAAATGAATTAGACACTTTGATACTAAGCCCTTGGAAAATAGTTTTTATTCATATTTTCCACATTCCAAAGAATTTTCACCGTTGAAAAGTGTCTGTATCTAAAAATATAATACAATTGCTTGAAAGGGCTGCATGTGATTCTCAATTTTTTTTTTTTATACTTTGCCTACTAAGTCTAATAGATATTCATTCATTTTGCTTTTTTTCATGCAAGAAACAAAACAAAACTGTCAATGGTTTTAAGAATGCTTTAGATAAAGAACTAATTCCTGTAGTTAATGATTCCGATGAATTGTCATATACTACAATGTACTCTTTTGATGTTTTGAATTACATCTGTCAAAAATATGTCATCGTGTTTTGTTTTGTTTTTTTTACTAATTTTAAGTTTAAGTAATGATTAGTCATTTATAGTCATCATATTTTATAATGTTGTCCATAGTCTAAATTATTAAATTATTTTGAAATAACTTGCGAACTTTTCGAAAATTATTATTGACTTTCTAAACATTTAGACATGTGTGAACATCAACAAAGAATGTGTGATCCATATTTTCAAAATATCACCATAATTTTAACTTTTAATTGACCTAATTTTAATCTTGAACCCGATATGTAAAATGATTATTATTTTATTTTTATTTATTAATCAATTAATTAGTGTATTTATTTATTTATTTATTTATTTATTTATTCATTTATGTATTTATTAATTATATTAATTGATTTATTTAAATTACAATTATTATATCAAGGCTAAACAATATACATAATTTCGATGATGTAATGGTTTCTTACAAGCCTGATGAAGGTAATGGCAGTGATCTGGATACATGATTTGCAATCATAGATCACCTCCTACATATATCAATACAAAATTCAAAATTTCTTTCTTTAAGTCATTATAATGTCCACTATTTTTGTTTGTTTTTGTCCATTTCAGAATCCAATCCACAATTTGTTAATTGCTTAAAAGAGTTGATTCAAAAGGGGTAGGTATTGCAAGTTTCGCCAAAGTTTTGAAGAAAATAATTAAACATGATATTTGAGCTTTATCAGTGCTAAAAATTGTAGTTTAACTTTATCTTGACTGATACAATACTCTGATTTTATTTTAAAAATTAATCTTAATCTGTTGCTAATGTTACTTGCTATAAATGTCTGGTTTCTAAAATTGTTTTCCAACTTTCTTGCTCCTAATCTTGCAATTTGCCAGGTCAGTCATATAAATAATCTCTTATACGTTTTCTATTACTGTCATATTTCAAGGGAGATCTTTACATGATCCTGGGTAAATTTTATTTTTTAATTTCTTTCAGAGAGACATGCTTTTCAACTATCACTGCAAAAACTCGGAGGTTTGAATTTTTCTTATTTCCTTTTTATTTTTAGTATAGATCGACTCACCAGTTTGGGTTTTTCATGGAAACTTTAAACATTAGATTTTTTTTGTCGATATAAGATCATGGCTTCCCTCTCATAAATATTGACTACTACAATTGATCATGCCCTGGAAGTTCTCAGTCTTAGGCTAGGTAACCTTAGCAACTGCATGCACTTCTCGGCCCACAGGAGATGAAATGCTGCAGAGCAAGGGCACAGATGACTGAATTCTTTCCTCAATTTCCTGATATGCTACTGCCATGAAATCAATAATTCCTGTTTAGAGCAATATAACTGATGTTTCTCATTTCATTTTCAAATAGTATTTGTAATTGTCAGAAGTCTCCTTTCATCGTTTCTTGATGAGAATATGTTTTTGGTTCTTTTGTCAATTTTTTTTATCGTGCAATGTAGGTGGAGACTTTTGACCTCCTTTGATGGGCAAAGAGGTCACTTGTGTCCTGCCCTCTATTCCCCCAATATCTGTTTTCCCTTTCCATGATCCTTTCTTTCTTTGTTCTGGATTGAGATTGCTCTGGGGTTTTGTTTTTTTTCTTGATCCTGGCGGGGTCATATGCACTGTAAATGCTTTGAACTTTAAAAAGATAAATACATAAAGCAAACCATTTTCGTGTAATCTTGATAACACTATAAGTCTTTGATATTCAAGAGAAAGGAAGTGAATATTAGCATTTGAATATTTAAAAAATAACAATCATGTTGCCTATTTCATAATGCTTTTCGGTAAAGAATATGTTGCTTGACAATTAGCTATATCTCTCTCCTACGGAGGTAATTTCATGCAGTAGACATAATGGTGTATGTTGTTGTTGGTTCCATGGACATATTCTTATCACTTTGATTGTTATTTATATTGAATACTGAGGAAGTAATCAGCCATTTGATGGGCCATTTGCGGCTTTCAGACCTTGTTACCAATTGTATGGTCTCAATTCAGATGGATATTCTTTAACTAAACAAGAATCAGTGGGGTTGCAGTTTCCAGGAAGTGATTGTGACTTCATTACACAACTTTATTTGTAACCACATCTTACTTACACTTGTAGTCATAGAGTGCCTCTCTAGATCAAGATTGTGTATATTTCAACCTTAGATATAGATGTAGTTATATACTTTATTTTTTTTTTTTTCTTTAAATTAATTTTAAAATTTATAATGGAAGAGAATGGTGACTCAACATTAAGCACTTTTTCTACTTCTTGAAAGTGACTTTCAGGAAAATGAAATGTTCATGATATATTATTCTCATCACTACAGATCAACGAAAGTGAAGACACCAATTTGCACATACATTAAGGCTCTTAAACAAATGGAAGGTAATGCAATAACTAGATTTGCCTGGATCTCAGTTAATTTTACCATCCTTGTCCATCAATTCATCAATATTTGTTGTAGAAATTAGGAATCTAGTGTTCATGTTAGATATTGTTAAATTCGTGTGATTGACATAATAATGAAATAAGTTGTTTTAATGTCTGAATGAATTGAATTATATGTGTTTTATAAGCTGATAATAAAAAGGTGGGAGAGAGGGTTGTATACAGAGATGGAAATAACTTATTTAAAAAAATTTCTTTTTCAAATGAGTTCTTTATTTATACACACACAAAATGAGGGATTTTTTTTTCACCTTAAAGATCAGTCAAATTAACAATCTATTATGAGTATCTATATAATGGTGCATCATAGAAGTAGGGTTGAAATATCTCTATGTCTCATTTGATGTAATAGAATAAGAGTTTTAATTTATATTTTTCTATGTTTTGAAGAGAGATAAAACGAGCATTTAGAGAGATTTTTGGCACACTTTTCTATTCTTATGCTTACAGAGCAGCGTATTTTAGAAGCTGCAATATGCAAACTACCCACCCATGTGACTGTCGAGTTGACTCCCAAAAGCAACGTTGCCTGGTCTAGAGTTCAGGAATTGTCTCAGAACCCAAGGGTGCGGTTCAAACTCTCCACGAATCGCACTCTGGAGGGGGTGTTCAAATACCTCAACAGTAAATGGAAATCCTCTCGACTTAGGCTTGTATCCTTTTTCTGTCTTGTTGAATATAATGAGTTTTTCTTGCCTTATCCTATTTGATTTCACTGTTGAATTGCTTTTATAATTTGCTTTCTTTTCATCCAGGTCTTTAGGGCCCTTTTTTTTGGTATGAAAAGAGCACATTTAATGAAAATATAGAAATTAGAAACTTTTATAATAGATTTCTACCATTCCTAAATATAATTTTCAAAAAACAAATAAATTAGAAAAATAATTTACTTTACCAAAAAGATTACTTATTTATTATTTAAATGACCTTTGTGATTGTAATTGTTGTTATTGTTCTTGGTGTTGCTGTTGTCGCTGTTTTTGAGTTTTTTAAAAGTATATTTTATTCTCATATTGTTAGAATTCTTCAATATTTCAAAATTGGTAAGTCAAGAAATTCTAACCTATCCTTATGGTTATAATATTATTATTATTGTTGTTATTATTATTTATATTATTATTAATATTATTATTATTATTATTATTATTATTATTATTATTATTATTATTATTATTATTATTATTAATATTATCATTATTATTTAAAGTTTTTATTGTTGTTGTTATTATTATTAATATTACTATTACTACTACTTTTACAACTACTATTACTGCAGGGACAAACATATTTTTAAAAAAATTAAATTTGGGACAAATTTACTTTTTCTCCTTGACGCTTTATCAGAAAGAGAGCATGGGAGATAAATCAGAAACCTGTGATGATGAGTTAATTTTTCATCTCCCATCATCAATTGCGGTGAAGCCCTTCACCATGAAGCCTGTCAAGTCTCAAAATAAAGAGAGTCAATTTAAAAGCTATTTGGAACAGGTTTTCCGTAAGATATTATTTAATTTTATGTGTTATTTAATTAAGCTAATTAAGCTCTTTCAATTTTATTTCTCACATATTTCATTTTTTGAAATAACTACGGGTTTAACAAATAGTTTTGTCATTGGATATTATCCTTTATTTTACTTTGAGCAAAATTAGATAACTTATGGAGGTCGTATAAGAATTCGTCTCTCTTTAAGTAGAAAATATAGAAATAAGAAAGAAACAAATAAAAAAAATCATGAATTTTTCATTTTGTATTGTTTGTAAATTGAGCCATGTCCATTATCACCAAAATGATGAAATGTCTACAACAAACCTCATGTTTTAACTACTCAATAGTCCACTGAAATATCGCAATAGGAAAATACAACGCAGTAATTTTCAACATTGATTTATTTTGAAATTTAAGACTGTGCTTAGTTTTTATTGTTCTTGAGATTATAGATATTAGAATTGCTAAATAGTCGTATGGGAAACTGTTAATTTAAACTTGATGGAAGTATATTGCCATGTGGTCATATAAAAGGCTATTTTAAACTTGATACCACAGCTAAAGTTATTTTTAAAAATCTTGTCATCATTGACAAATCCAAGGACAGTTTTTAAACAGTTGGGAAGTGTCACCTTTTGTTCTTCTGTTCTGTAGATCTAAACATGAGATTCTAATCTCTATCTTCATAAGACTAATTTTTAGTTTGTAATTTTATCATAGGCATCTTGACCCTTGAGTTATTGATATTTAACTCCATCTCAGTGTTCACAGTGTTGTGCGTCACCTGTCTTTTCCATATGTAGTAAATGTGTTGCAATTGGCACGAAACCTCTAAAATTAAACTCGCCTGCGGATTGGAAGGTCATGGGTTTGAGTCTCACTCTGAGTGGTGCATAGTTGAGTTCTTTACTCATATTCTGTCACCATACTCGGGTGTAAAATGAGTACTTGACCGTTAACAGCGTTGTCTCTGTAGAAAAATTTATTATATCTCCTAACAGGCATCATGTCTCGTCCTACATTTCCTGTCTTACTGTTGGTTTGGGACCCCCTGTAAAGTGCTTTGAGCATGTTTAGTGGATATTGCACAATATAAATGCTCAAATTTAAATGTAACTTTGAAAGATGGAGCCTTGGACAGGTTCTCTTACTTTTGCCATTAAATTGTTTGGTATTATTAAAATTGCTTATCTATGGAGACTGCTGAGCCGTACCCAATGCCATCTACTCAAAAGATCTGTTAGGCTTCAAATACACATTTTTCATTATTTCTCATTGTGTAATTTCAAGGATGTAGAGGATAGATTAGTTATATCCATTGTGTTACATTTTATTTGTTAATGTTCATAAAGCATAAAGCTTGTTTGAGAGGAAAACGATTTTTTCACTTGACAAACTTATGGTAATAGTAATAATTAAGAGAATGAATAATGTGTTAAAAAATATTATTTTCTTATGATTTCCTTTTTCTTTTAAAAATTTCAGCCAATTTGTTAACAGCTTCTCTGTCTGATTTGGAAAAGGATGACCAATTAGAAGGTACATCTAGAATAGAGAATGGCGAGATGGAAAAAGAGAAACAGCCTCTGCAAGATGAAACAAATTGTAAAGATGAAGGGGCAGGCCTAGACCACTCTACAAAGACTGAGGCTCTTGTGAAAGACGAGCCCGACTCTGACCGCAGAAAATGTGACCCAGAGTCAAATGATGTCCAAAATTCTGGGGCCTCAAAAGAATTTTTGGTCTCTGTTTCTTATCCTAAAGATATTTTAGTCAAAGGAAATGCTTCAGACCATACTGTTAGTGAACAAAAAAGTATCACTTCTGTGTTGTTTAAATCAGAACCACATGATACTGAAGCATCAAATGGAGAATGTACAAGTAATCAATATTTAGATTTTACTCCAAGTGGACATTTGACTGTCGTATCAAAATCTATTTCAGTGACAGTACCATCATCATCCTTTGTGTCATCATCTTCGTTGCCATCATCGACTGCTTCAGGTTCATCATCTCCTTCAATGCCATTGAAACCAAACCCTCAGTCTCTAGCAAACGAGTCCTCCTCTTTACCATCGTCGCCACAAACATCAACATCATCAGTACAGTCTATTGTGCCATCAACGACATCTAAACTCGTATCATCTCCTCTACGGCAATTAACGAACGCCTTAAATTTGAAACCCATTTCAACAGCATCACCACCATCATCATCAGTATCATCGCCAACCTCATCATCTAATTTAATCTCCACACACTCGGTTTCCTCTCCCTCTTTGAATAACAAAAAGGGAGCAAGGAAAAAAATTAATTTCTGTGATACAAAAGACTCAACTATCAGTGCTAATTCAAATAATGACGATAACACTCAAACAAATTCAGATAGTCAAACATCAGACGTTCAGTTGAAAGACAAAAACGAAAGTCTAAGGAAAGAAGTGGACAAAGA
Source organism: Berghia stephanieae (assembly GCF_034508935.2). Taxonomy (NCBI): domain Eukaryota; kingdom Metazoa; phylum Mollusca; class Gastropoda; order Nudibranchia; family Aeolidiidae; genus Berghia; species Berghia stephanieae. The sequence continues at coordinate 28,789,367 of NC_088363.1, forward strand.
GTTTGAAAGAATTCATGAATTGGCCAAATCTGGATTCTTGTTGTCTAATTCAAACACAGTGACCTTGTTACATCTCTGCCTTCTACTTGGCCGTGCCTCGGTTATTCGTCTTGAATATGAGTGGGTAAAGAAACAGGGATCCCAGGCACACGATCACCCACATCCAGCTTCTTGTTTTCACTCCAACCCCATGGCTAATTCTCTGCGACGGTTGTGCCACATTGCCGCCTTGGAGCTTGCTAGTCTCAATATTAATCAAGTTAGTTCTTTTCTTTTTTTCAATTGTCATGTGAAAAAAAAAAGTGATTACACTGATGATGTTAATAATAATAATAATAATAATAATAATAATAATAATAATAATAATAATAATAATAATAATGATGATGATGATAATGATGATGATAATTATTATTATTATTATTATTATTATTATTATTATTATTATTATTATTATTATTATTATTATTATTTATTATTATTATTGATGTTACTATTATAGTCATGATAAAAATAATAATGATGATGATGATAATGTTGATCATAATGAAAGGCATTTTTAGCGCATCTCTCTCTCTCTCTCTCTCTCTCTCTCTCTCTCTCTCTCTCTCTCTCTCTCTCTCTCTCTCTCTCTCTCTCTCCCTTCCCCTCTCTCCCTCTCCCTCTCTCTCTCTCTCTCTCTCTCTCTCTCTCACCTTGGTTGCTGACCAGTGATCTTATTTATTTTTTATATGTCCTATACTACTTTATGTAAATCACTCTCCTCTTTACTATATGCTGCTGTTAAAAGAGTTGGGATTCATGTTTAACTGTTAAAAAAACCGCAACAGCATTTTCACCATCACCCTCATTAAAAGTAAAATTTTCAATTGCAATTCGTGGTGATTTTACTCTTAGATGGGTTTATGTTTGAATTACATTACCAATTCTAAAGTATTATAAAATTGCACTTTATAATGCCATTGATAGGGCTGATCATAATACAGTCGCTAAAGATTTCCTCAGTTTGGATCTTTTTAATCATATACAGAACAGTATGATTTCTCATATTTTAATATGCTTTGAGGTCCAAAATGGGATGATATGGAAATATGGAGACTGACTGCAGAAATTCAAAGTTTGAAGCAAAAAAAAAAAAAAAAGGGGGGGGGGGGGGAATCATTGAAGTGGAAGAGTTGAAGGTTATTGAATATTGTCTCCACCCAGGCGTGAACCTCAGTAGCCAGACAGATGAATGTCACAGGATTTACACTCTTTTCCTTCCCTCCTTTTGTCTGCTTTAAAAGTACTCAATAAATTCAGTGAGTGTTACGTTTGAAAGTTTGGATTGTTGAGAATAGGAGAAAACGAGCTGGAATTTTGGCACAAATAATGATATATCTTTTATGGGACAGCGTGGCTTAGTGCTACAGTCTTTGCTTCGCTTCGTACCCGAAAGCCACCGAGTTCGATCACCCGCCGCTGCGCTGTGTGGCCTTGAGCAAGTCATCTTTCTCTAGCTCAATTTGCGGCGCTGCACTGCGGCTGACGCCTGGGTTATTCCAGTCTTCCCTTGGAATAGACCCTAGAGACAAATTTCCCCTATGGGATGAATAAAGGGAATTTTTTTTTTTTTTTTAAATGGTTGATATTGGTTGGCTAGTCTTTATATCATGACGTAATTCTCTTTTTGGTCTCCCAGAAACAAATGTCCATCAGTAAAGAGAAAAATAAGTCAGATTCATCAGAGTCTGCAAACACACAAAGCAGGAAGAAGGCCAGTGTTCGTAACTATGGGACCATGACGGACCTTCGGATTACCATGCCAAGGCACACCATTCCCTTGATACCAGCTGGGCAAATCATTCATCATCACCCCCACCACCAACACCAGCACAACCCTCAAAACCACAAGATTGATTCCACTATTCAGGTACATAAAAATTGTCTTTTTTTATATCAATGGTAAAAAGGACAAAGAGAGTTATTCTATAATTTTTCAAAACTCAATAACTCTCTCTTTCTCTCTCTCTCTCTCTCTCTCTCTCTCTCTCTCTCTCTCTCTCTCTCTCTCTCTCTCTCTCTCTCTCTCTCTCCTCTCTCTCTCTCTCTCTCTCTCTCTCTCTCTCTCTCTCTCTCTCTCTCTCTCTCTCTCTCTCTCTCTCTCTCTCTCTCTCTCTCTCTCTCTCTCTCTCTCTCTCTCTCTCTTGTCAAAAACACTTAAACCTGGGACTTCCATCATGTCTCATCCTACATGTTAAGTATCGCTGCTCGCTTGGGACCCTTTAGTGTTTTGAGCTTTTAGTGGATATTGTGCTATTTAAAACCTCATCTTTTTTGTCTTTTTTATAAAGTATACTTATTAATTTAATTCACACAGCTGCCTGCTTTTCTTTTCTTTTCATCATCCAGGTGAATGGCGTAGGTGGTGAGGTGTTTAGGGTCCCTGTGGTCCCTGCTTACCGTCCTGTTATTTCCAAAGAAGCGGAAGAGAGACTGAAAATACAGCAACAGGAGGCAAAGGCTATTATGGTAAGAACAGTCTCTGTCACTCTTTGATATTGTATGCTGTCTAAGCGCATATGTTTTTGTATTTCATTTTCTATCAGGAAGGACCTCCGAAGGATCACCTTCTATGATTACTGTGAATAGAAAAATTAAAATGAATGTTTTGACACAAAAGGTAGTGACTTTACTAAAAACAAGAATTGCGATTGATTTCCGTTCTTTACAAGGGGTTGCAGGCAGGCAATTGTTAACCTCCTGTTTAATGCTATAGAAACCATGATAAAGTCTTAAGGACTTCTGCCAACACTCATTTATTTCTTTCTTGTAGTAGTAGTAGTAGAAGTTGTAGTAGTAGTAGTAGTAGTAATAGAAGGCAGCTGAAATAACAATAGAAGGAACAGCAGTAGGAGTAACAGTATAGTAACGATGTTTTTCTATTTTACATATTTCAGCAAAGTAGTATCCCAAGGAGTCGGCTTCTCAAACGACGCAATGTTCCCAGGACCAAAACCAAACCCATCATTGTTCAACGGACCCTTTTACCCAAGGTTCTTAATGAGAGGATGATTACATATATACAGGTAAAAATATTCTCTTAGACAGTGTAGAATTGGAGACAGAAAAGTTATCTTTTCTTTGAATATTTTTTCTTATTCCACCCTGTAGGTAAACTGATGGTCTAGCAGATGTATCTACTTTTACAAAAAAATTCGTAGAATAACAACATTTTGCCTTCAATTTGAGAATACATGAGTATCTCTGAAAAGGAAAGTTGATATCAGACGACATAATTTTAAGGATTTTGAAGTGTTTTAAAAAAATCTTTGTGAGGGTAAATTGTGGATTTTTAAAGTCAACTATAGTGACTACAATTTTTATCTCCCAAAAAATGTGAATTTTAAAATTTTCAAGTAGGCAGGTCTGGTGTAGGACTTGATTTCTGTCTGCCATTCTATTTTTCTTAATCAAGTCATCTTGTTAAACTCACTGTGACTAATACCTTGTATAATAGTATTCCCTAGAAAGATACATTTAAGATAAAGTTTCCGATGGGAATTTTGATATTTTAATTTTTCCTTCTTTTTTTTATTTTTTAGCCTTCAGCAAGCCATGGTCAAATTCTGGTCACAGAGGGTCCCCAGGAGTCCTGTATTCCTTTATCATCTGAAGCTATAGCACCCATTCACAATGTCATGTCTGGAAAAACTCTGGTTACAACCACCAATACGACCACAACAACACAAGGAGATGGCGATAAAGGAAGTCAACCATCCATACCAACAGGAACCAACATCTTGGAGCTTGCTGTAAAATCAGCAAATGTACGGGTGATTGCTCCTGATTCAAAATATTAAAACACACACACACACACACACACACACACACAAAATCCCATATTTTTTAAAAGATATTTTATTTGTGCCGCACCATACACATGAAATATGTGTTTCTTCTTTATTCTTTTATCATAACATATGAAAAATAAATAATTGGTTATAATGTTGTTGATGATGGTGATGGTGATTGCAGCAGCAATAGTAAAAGAACAGTTTTTAAAAAAGTACATCATTTAACACGTATAACTGTGTTCAATAGAAATGTTACTCAGTTGAATAATTGAAAGATAATCGTCACGATATATGAAGTCACAAAACATTTTTAATGATTTGTGTACAGATTATGTGAAGATAGTCTCATTCCTTTGACAATCAACTACAGTGAAATTCAAATGTAATTTTGACAGCATTTTTTTCACACTGAATTTTGTTGTCTTTTTTATCAACAGATCACAGGATCTCCCATCAAAGACGAGTCTAATTCCGGCCTCTCTAGTTTCAACGTGGAGGATGCCAGTGACACAACTAGACCAACCATGTCATCTTTGCCGTCATCTCATCCCACTCTTACCCTCACTACCAGTGAAAATGCCTCCTTATCCTTGGCAGACCAATCAAACATTAGCATATCCGACTTGGACATTTCTTTAGCATCTGCTTCAATGTCTAATAGTGAGAGTTTTAGAATTCACCCTCCCCCCAACCCCCATCTTAATTTTTGTATAAAGGAACTGGCTATGATCATATTGAGCATTCGTCAACACCTTAATCTCATCTAATTCTACTTTTTCATTCAACTTCTTCACTTTATTTTTCTTCTTGCTCTTGATTATGTTGTTGTGATTGGTTTTATTGCTGATGTTGTACCTTCATATTCCTCTTCGACTTCTTCCTTTTCTTCTTCTTCTCCTCCTCCTCCTCCTCTCCTCATCTTTTAGATTACTTCCCTATGTAAACAAATCAAATATTAAATGATAACAAGAAGAAAAGAATAATTATTCCTATGCAGTTTTACATTTTACATTCTGCTTTCAACTCCTCAGTGGGTCCAGATGCTGGAGACAAGTTCCTGGACTCTGTTCTGGAGAGATCTCAACAAGGATTTGCCGGTCTCATCACCCCAGTGACAAAGTCATCTGAAAGTTCTGCCAACCTCCAGCATCCCCCTGTTATCAGCTTAGACTCGTCTCTCTCTGCCTTTGATTTGTCAGGCATGAAAACTCCACCCCACTCTTCCTCACCCCCCTCTCCTACACCCATCATCAACTCCTCTCCAAGCAAGCTGTTGAACTCTGACCAGTCGTGGTTGGTAGGGGCGGTAAGTTTTCAAAAATAGAAAAGTTCTTAAAGATGTCAAACCTAATACGTCTTAAATTTACGATGGTTTTACTATTCTCTCAGTGGCTAATAGGATTAATGTTACTTAACCGTGTCTGTTTTTGATTGACTGTTTTCATATTTCCATAGAAGTTTTCAGTTATCCAGAGCAAAATCAGGACCCCTTCGTGACTAACTGAAGTTTGAAAAGCACTATTTATTAAGTTCATTATCATACAAATAAAAAGGGAGTTGCTTTTTGTATGCTATGGGTGGTGACAAAACACCCAAAGAGTTGCACTACCAGAGCCTTGTCCCATCTTCACATCTACATTATCAATGAGAATTCTTAGTTCAATTACATAAATGATCTCTGCATTTTGATTGGCTTTATATAACGAAAGCAATGAAAAGTGTAAGATGTTGATGTGTTCCATTTCTTTGCAGTTTCTTGTAATACTAAGCTGCTAGAAGCTGTGGACTGTAAAAAGTAATAATATTTGTTTTTATTGTTTTTGTGTTGGCTGAAGAGGGTTTTGAGCCTGAAATATTCTCTGTTTAGTATTTTGTTATTATTTGAAGTTTATTACTTCTTGCAGGATCTTGTATCATTCATTTCGTATTTAAATTTCTCTATTTTCATTAGATTGGTCATGATACTTTTGTGCTGAAAGAGAATCTTTTAATGAGTTCAAACATTAGAGCTATTAATTCCAATCAATTAGCAGGGTTCTCTTTTATGGAGAGTGTTTTGAAACAGTTTTCTATTCAGTTGTAATCATCTGTTCCACATTACAGAAATCAGAATAAAGTAAACCTGAATTTAAATTTTAAACTCTTGATTTTTTTTTTCTTTCTAGTCACCAGATGTGTCGTTGAGCTCCATCCTTGGAGAGTTTTCCTCCTTCCAAGGCAAACAAGAACCCAAGTTGAAAACACCAAGCAAGAGCTCCATGATGTCACAAGTCAGTTTGTTTGACCAGTCATCGTCTGATGCGGTAGACAACCCTGTTACAGTGGTCATACCAAAACCTAATTTTGTAAGGACTTTAAAATCAACCCTCTTATTTTACGTTGATTTTACAAAAGATTTGGATCTGGTGTTAGTTCTGGCATTGTTAATGGACTTGATTTCACAGCTACTATTTTAAAAAATATGATGATATTGATTTTTGTCTGATATTTATCACCCTTTCAACATTTTATTCTGTTTTTTTGGTATTTGTCCACCAATTGTATTAACATTGATTGGATAAGACTAGAAAACGTGAAGTCTACCACTTAGTCTTTATACAGCTGAGCCTGCCATAATGGAACTCTTTATAAGACGTAAAGCCAATGCCTTTAACGTCAATTCCTCTATTTTGACTTTCTGTATAACACCAGTACCTGTCGAATGCGAAAACAAACACTAAGATTCCACATGACAAATTTCCCTGTGTATTAAGACGGAAAGCTCTGCATCATTGATCGTTATAGTTAAATATCTTAAGTTTGCCTTTTTAAGTAAGTTTCTCTTTTGTTTTGTTTTTTTAGCTTCCACTATCAAGAAATACGATTATACATGGATATCTACTGTTAGTTGTGCATTATCTAACAGAAATGGTGTAGCAGAGTTGTTGGCATTGATATATAATCATGAGCCATGCACTTTCTGACCCTTCATAAGGAAGAATGAAAAACTTGTGTAAGAAAACCTGTCTATAATGGAATTGTTTTCCCTGTGCCCATTCAGTTCTGCCTTACATGAATTGGACTGTCATTGAAAAGCCAGGTCTAAATATATTCAGGTTTATATTGGAAAATGTTTTTAACTCGAACCAAGAAACTTTAAAACACACACCTCATTACTTTGATTTCTTTAAGCACATTTACGTATAATGCATTTTAACTAGTTATTGTTCTCAACTGAATACGTATTACGTATACTCTCACAAGACCTATGCTGTAATATCATAGTGATGATGACAGTATTATTTCAAATTTATTTTCATCACTTTCGTGAATTTCAAGGAATATCTTTTTATTTATCTCTTTATATATGTGTATTTTTCATATAGATTATTTATTTATTGGTGCCTCGTATGTTCAAGTTAATCCCATAAAGGGAAAAAGTGTTTCCATATTTTCTATCTGTATTTTTGTTTTTTGACTCAAAAATGCCATGAAGTTTTCATTTAAACATGAGCAAATTTCTCAGATAAGCTTGATTGTTATATTTTTTCCATGATGTGTTAAAATCTTTGCTGTTATGAGACCACCAAAGCCATTATATTATCATAGTGGGCAGGGAGGTACATGCTGTGTCTTCTATCCCCCCATACCCGTTTTCCAATTGTTTCCTGTCATTGTCTTGGAATGAGATTACTTAGTTTTGTCCTGATCCTTTCCTGAGTTCCTTGGCTGGGAGGAAAACAGTCGAATGTATAGTACTAATAGTTATAGTTTTGGGAGATGATATTTTTTTCTTGTAAATCATTTCTCTGTTATGCATTGTATTATGTTTAGTTTACATATTATATTATATGATTGGTAAACATTTGAGTGTATTCCTCTTAGTTGGGACCTGTGCTTGTGTCTGGATGAGACTATCAGGTGATCTCAAACTACGTACTTTGACGGTGTGCTCTTGGAATCTACATCTGTTCCCTATTTGAACCAATTCCCCTTTGTCTTACCTTTTCTTTTGTGCTTTAAGTTTAAGTCTAGAACTTTTTACTATCCCATTTTCTTTCTTTTTACTGGCGCTGATATGACCTTAATGTGTTGCAAGGTCCGTAAAACCCTTAAAAACAACAAACAACCATTATATTATACCTTTTATTATGATTTCTCAGGTTTCAGACATGTCTCTCAATTCCTTGCTTGGAGATCCATCATTGTCATCTCCTGCCATTAAAGTGGAAGGTCACGACCAACAGGTTGACAGCAGTGGAGGTCATACCTCTTTAGCTCCTCCCCATTCTTTATTTAGTGAAGTATCCCAGGATTCTTTGGCCAAACTGGATGTGAGTGTTGAGGATATGTATTTTAATGTGCAATATATGAGATAGTTATTTATTTATATCAATCATGTAAATCAACAGTATTTTTTATGTACTCTTCATGTATACAGTGGACCTCTGATACAACGGGGATAGTGGGACTAGCAAAAGATCCCCGTTGTAGCCGAGTCCCATTATATTCATGCATACAGAATTTGAAGGGAAGCAGTACTGGTGGAAATTTAAAAAAAAACAAACAAACCAAAACACAAGGAACGCATTTCAAGTTACCTCCCAAAGTGAATATCCATTTACCTTCCAAAGTGACTGTGACTTCCATTCCATTAACTCCCCCCCCCCCCCCCCCCCCAAATCACCATACCTTACCCCCTCTCTCCCAAGAAGAGAACAAAGCAACTGTTAATTCGACATTACTCCTTTGCCCTGCTTTCCGCTCATTCCAACTGCGCCACTGACATTCACTAACTGCACTTCAAAACTCAAATAGCGCAGTCCTCGCTTCAGGCTTCACGATCTCCCTTCTCATAGGGCATAGTTACCTAATCAGTCACGAGACTCACATCCCTCACTAGGCCTAAGTATATCAACACGATGATCAGATCAGTCCGTCAGGCACCTCTCGATAGCCTTTTATTTTGTCGTCGTGGATACACAAAGTACACAGAGGGACGTCAATAGTACACGCAATAACTGCAATTCTGCCACTCCCACCTCATCTCCGTTCCTATAAGTTATGTGTGCCTTTCTCTTTTCTTCTTGAGTAAGTAGTTTTTCTCAACTTGGTACTAAACTTGCAACTCACACTTCCATTGTAGCCGTGTTCCAAGAAATATTTTCTCGTTATAGCCATGCATAGTTTATATGCATTATATAGGCCGTAGAACTGGGATTTTAAAATTTCACATTGTAGTCGAGCTCCCGTTGCAAACAAGGCTGTTGTATGCAAGCTGTACTGTATCAGATTTTTTAAACAATCCATTAGTACAATCTTCTTGCATTGTCTTTTTATCTTCAATATTACTGGTGTTGTATTTTTGGTAAGATGGTGATGATAAAAGGAGATCTAAATTAAAGGAACACAAAACACAGCTTATTCGTTTTCTATTTACAACGGAAGACGTTGCTCTTTTAACACCAAAGGTTTCATACAGTCACAAGAGTTACAAAAGTGACTCGTCATTCGTACATTCATTCATTCTTAATTTCGTAATACATTACATTCCCCCAACCTTAAATAATGCTAATACAGAAATAAAAGTTAAGGTGAATATATATCTCATAAAATAAGGTGTTGCTGATTTTCTCTGCAAAATTATTAATAGTTATTTGATGGGTGAGTTTCTTATCGACTATCATAAATTTAGAAGTTGTTTGATGAGAGATAAAGAACAAGTGACGAAACAAGGTCACATAACAAATTATAAAAATAAGTGGCTCAAATCCCTTGAGCAAGAAATGGTCATGGTAAAATTACAAAGTTAACTTTTCCGGTGGTTTAATTGTTCTGTATGATCTTCTCAACACTGGTGTGGTTCGAACATTACTTTCAGATGTGGTCGGCGTCAGACTGTTTTCATCATCTGCTGACTCATCTGTGGTAGAAGTAGTAGTCGTGGGTTGTGTTGACTGATCTGCCGAGTCAACTGGTTTGCTATTCATTGCATTACTCATACCCGTTTGTTCAGTGTCTATTTCCCCTTCCCCCTCTTTAGAAAGAGATGCCCCAGCATCGAGATCAACATGAGTTGGGATAATGTGATCTGCATGAAAGCGTTTAACTTGATCAGTTTCATACATTTGAACTCTGTAAGACATGGAACCTGTTTTCGCAACAATTTTGGCAGGCAAAAATTTTGGGTCAGATGGATTGGTATTGCCCTGGTTTTTAACAAAAACATTGTCATTAATGGTAAAGTTTCTAAACTGAGAATGTTTGTCATGGTAAGTTTTCTGACAGTCCAAATTCTTTTCAACAGTTTTGTGCACCTGATCATGAATTAAATCCAAACGAGTCTTTAATTTTCTACCAAGCAACAGTTCAGCTGGGGTGAGGCCTGTAGTTGTTTGTGGTGTTGATCTGTATTTCAGAAGAAATCTGTTTACGCGTTCAGGAACACTACCATTGTTCATTTTCTTCATCGCCGACTTGAAGGTGGCAACTGCTCTTTCAGCTAGGCCGTTTGTAGATGGGTGGTATGGTGTCGATTTGATGTGTTCTATGCCGTTGAACCGAAGGAAATTTTGAAACTCTTCGCTGACAAACGATGGACCATTGTCCGAAACAATTTTATCGGGTAATCCATGAGTTGCGAACACATGACGAAGTTGAAAAATAGTATCCGCTGAGGTAATCCGTTTCATAATGCGAATTTCTAGCCATTTAGAGTGCGCATCCACAATAATTAAGAACATATGACCTAAGAATGGGCCAGCGAAATCAATGTGAAGACGACTCCAGGGCTTGGTTGGCCAGTTCCATGATTGTAGGGGTGAGTGAGCGGGTACGTTCCTAAAACTCTGGCAATTAGCACACGATTTCGCACAGAATTCGATATCCATATCAATTTTGGGCCACCACACGTAACTTCTGGCAAGCATTTTCATCTGAACGATTCCGATGTGATCCTCATGGATGAGTGAAAGAATATCCCGTTGAAGAGACGTTGGAACGATGATACGCGTACCCCACAGCAGGCATCCATTGTCGATGCTCAATTCGAGCTTGCGTGCGAAATAGGGTCTAAGTTGTTCGCTAATTGTAGTGGGCCATGGATGACCATGTGCGACGATTTGATACACCTGACGAAGTACAGGGTCGGTGGTGGTTTCCGATGCGATGGTGGTACTGGAGATGGGTAGGTTGTCGATGACCTGGAAGATCTGGTGAAGATCTTCAGGAAACGGCGTAGGTGCTGCTACTTCAGGCAGCGGTAGACGACTGAGTGCATCTGCGTTGTTGCGTTGATCTGGGACGTGTTTCAGTTGGTAGTCGTACGCGCTCAGAATGACCGCCCATCTCTGTACTCGCGATGATGCGTGGTCAGGTAATGGTTTGTTTTCTCCGAAAAGACCCAATAGTGGCTTATGGTCGGTGTTGATCGTAATATGTCGTCCAAAAACGTATTTGTGAAATTTTCGTAATCCAAAAATGATAGATAACGCTTCTTTGTTCAGTTGGGAGTAATTTCGTTCTGCTTTATCCAACGATCTGGAAACAAATGCGATAGGTTGTTCATTCCCATTGTTGAAACAGTGCAAAAGAATCGCTGATACGCCTCTTGGTGAGGCATCGCAGGTAATGACAACAGGGATGTTGGGGTCGAAATGAACCAGTAGCTCCGTGGACATTAAACACGATTTTGAATCGTCGAAGGCTGATTGCTCAGCTGATGTCCATTTCCAGGTGCTTCCTTTCTTTAGTAAATCGTATAGTGGTGCAAGACGGTGTGATATGTTGGGTAGAAATTTGGAATAGTAGTTGATCATTCCAAGGTAGGCTCGTAGTTCCTGGATTGAGGTTGGTGCAGGTGCTTTTCGTACAGCTTCAATTTTCTTAGATTGTGGAGCGATGCCATTCTTCGTGAGGCGGTATCCAAGGAAATCGATTTCATCCTGCAGGAATTCACATTTAGCCCTTTTTACGTTCAGTCCCCTTTCTTCACAGCGCTTCAACACGGCTTCAAGTGTTTCGAAGTGTTGTGCATCGTTGGCGCCAGTGAGATACAGATTGTCGAAGTAGATCACCGTGTTTGGGATATCCTTGAAGACAGATTCCATTACCCGTTGGAAGATGGCTGGGCACGAAGATATGCCATATGGTAGTCGTTTGTAGCGATAAAGACCACGATGCATGTTGATCGTCGTGACGTTTTGGCTATCAGGGTCGAGAAGAAGGTGAGTATACGCATGGCTGAAGTCGATGGTTGAAAACTTCTCACCATGTGCAAGCCTGTTGGCCAACTCTTCTATCCTCGGAATTGGATGTTCTTCCTTTGCAACCATTTTGTTGACGGTCACTTTATAATCCCCACATATGCGGAGTGTCGAATCAGATTTGAGAATGGGTACGATTGGTGTTGCCCAGTCTGAGTAATTGATCTTCTCAATGATGTTGTTATTTTCTAGACGTTGTAATTCTCTTTCAATTTTGTCCCGAAGAGCAAATGGTGGATGGCGTGCTTTTTTGAAGATGGGTGTGGCGTTTTGTTTCAGGAAGATGTGTTGGGTGTGGTTGTTTAGTAACCCAGCATTGTCGTTGAACACGTTGTATTTGGAAACCATTGATTGGAGTTCCTGTGCGTGTGTTTTAGCGTTGGTGTGGAAGATGTTGTTCCAGTTGAGTTGGATGGTCTCCAACCAGTTTCTTCCAAGTAGTGGTGGACCAGCGGTTTCAACGATGAGTAGAGGCAGGTTGGTTGCTTGCTGTTGTTGGTACTGGACATTCACTCAACATTGTCCGCAAATCTGTACGGTGTCTCCTGTATATGTTTTCAGGACAACAGTTGATGGTTTTAGAGGTGTATGTAACAATAAGTTGTCGTATGTTGTTTTCGGTAGTATAGTTGCTGATGCGCCTGTGTCAAGCTGGAATGACACTTCCTTCCCTTCGATTTGAAGCGGTATCCACACCGGTGTGTGTGTTTTTAAGTCCAGTTCCATGTTGAAAAGGTCGTATGCATTTGATTCAGGGCGATCGACATTGTGATTTTGGTCTTCTGATACATAATACGATCGATGATTCCTAGTGTCGTTTTTAGCTGTGTGTGACGATGGTTTATGATGCTGGGGTTGGTGGTTGGGTCTGTTTTTCGATTTACATACCTTGGACAGGTGCCCCACTTTGTTACAATGAAAACACTTCGCGTTGATCCATTTGCACGGAGTGCCTCGGTGGTCACTGCCGCAGCGTTGGCATTTCGATGATGTGTGAGACTGTGACGTTGAACTCGGGTTGGTGAAAGTTTTGTGTTTAGGTTTGTTGGCGTGGTCATTGTTGTTGTAGCGGTGTTGACGAAGATGGTGTATCTTATGGTCTTGGTGGGGGCCTGCTGTTAGCAAATCTCTTGTTTCTGATGTGGTCATAGCTTGGGCGATTGTGACTGCTTTCTGGAATGTGAAATCAGTCTCAGAAAGTAGTCTGCGCTGAATCTTTTCATCATTGATCCCCCTCACCAGTCGCTCGCACGTTCATCCAGTGTTGTGCCGAATTCACAGTATTCACTCAGTTGCCTCAGTGACGCAATGTATTGATTGATGGATTCTGTTGGTGCCCTGATCCTATTTTCGAACCGGGTACGTTGCACATATTTCAATGGTTTTGGCTCGAAGTGATTTTTCATCAGCTGGTAAAGTTCATCTAGTTTTAATTCTTTGATGTTTCTTGGTGTAGCCTGATTCCTTAGTAGCCTGAAGTTTGATGGACCGATAATCGTGAGGAATATTGCAGTTTGTCTATTTTCGTCTTCGATCTGATTTGCGACGAAGTATAGTTCTACTCTTTCGAAGTATTCTGAGAAGGACTTTGTGCTAACGTCAAACTGCTCTATCTGGCCGATATTCATCTTAGCTTGCTTGAAATATGGTCTAGGAAGGTTGAATCTAATCACTTACTTGTTGATCCTCGTCGCCAATGTTGTATTTTTGGTAAGATGGTGATGATAAAAGGAGATCTAAATTAATGGAACACAAAACACAGCTTATTCGTTTTCTATTTACAACGGAAGACGTTGCTCTTTTAACACCAAAGGTTTCATACAGTCACAAGAGTTACAAAAGTGACTTGTCATTCGTACATTCATTCATTATTAATTTCTTAATACATTACAACTGGGGTTTTTTTTCATCAATTTAACCGACAAGATTCTCTATATCATTTTTAAAAATCCTATATTTGTCATAAATAATTTAGATAACATTCCAAAGAAGTTTCCAGGATGAGTCGGGGGAACATTCTTCAGAGATGTCTAAGTACAGGCTTCTTGAGTTAGTAAGAAATTAAGGAGCAGGCACCAGTGTAAGATAAAGAACTGAACACGTGTGCATGAAAGGTGCCAGACAAAGCAAGAAAGAGGAATACAAGCAAAAAATCATCTTAAAAAATCAGTCGACCTCGAGGTGAACTGATTTTTTGGGACGTTTTTCTTCTTGTATTTTTCTTTCTTGCTTTGTCTGGCACCATTCATACACTCGTGTTCAGTTCTTTATTGAGGTGGGAAAGTCATCTTGTTGTCTTTTACTTTTATCAACCTATATCTAGTACCCCCTTCCCATATACCTTTTTGTCTTGGCCCTGGAGAATATTTTGTTATGCCTAGGCCCTGGCTGGTATCTTTTGTAGAAAGCAGTAGTCAGATGAATGTGTTACCACTAGAGATATGTAATTGTTAAAAATGTTTTTGTTTTTTTTAATTTATAAGTCGGAGCAGGTAATTATAATTATTGTCTCTTTCTGGGTGGAACCTTTGGTAATCTTAGACTATACACATTGACATAATGCTCATGGTTTTACTTTTTTTCCTTTATGAACTCTGTTCTTTGTCTTACTCTCTGGTGGCCACCCCTAAACATAGACTAACCCTATATCTAATATATCCTAAAGTGTCCTTTAAAATTATAAAAAACAATGGAGGCAGCCGGCTTATTTCTATTTTAAAAATTACATGTATGAAAATAAAGAAAATAATTTTGTATGTTTATTAATTTCATGATTATTGCTTTGAACAGTGAAGCCTGATGCATGACAATGAATGAAAACGAAGATTGGGAATTTATGGGTTTTGCTCTCTCCTTTTAAAGTTACAAGTTCCTGATTTATTTACTTTTAGTTTGAAGGATTTTTTTAAAGACTAAATGGAAGCCTGTCTGTGACAATCTTAATATAATATATAGAATATTTGATATAAAACAGGCAAACATTCCCGAAGTGCAAAAACCATTACTACTAAGTTAAATGTTCTGTCTAAACAATATAATCATGTTTTAAAATTGTCATGAATCAGACTTTTTAAGAGATTATTCAATTGAATGGTAGAAGAACTACCTGCATCAATACATGTTTGTAATATGTAGTTTGATGATCTTCTCTTTTAGGTGGATGTCACACTTCAAGGAATGGTCAATGACTCCAGCATGGACCTCGTCTCCAAATTTGAAAAGTTAGCAGCTCAGATGGCTGAAAATAGACAGGAACAGGAAATTAAGACTAATACAACAATGAAATAGCATGGACGTGATTTTGTCGAAGAAAATTGTGGGGACTGAATTCTTGTATGTTTTATTTATTGTAAATTTGTATCAATAGCCTCAAGGTATAACTAAAATTTGTTTTATTGTTTTTGAGTATCTAAGTATTTTGTTTTGTTTTATTGTGTTTAATTTAATAATTGTAAATATTTTGTAGATAATCAATTGTCTTTGTTAATACATTTATTTTACGAGTTTAGAATGCCATAGATTGCAAGCCATTATTACATATCCCTTTCACATTACACAATTCAAACTCTAAATCTGTCCCTTAAGGTTTTTTTTAGCAATTTTGTGGCCGCAGTGCACTTACAAAAGCTTTGAATTTGTTCCTGACCTCCCATAGTTGGCAGTGGGGTACATACTGTGTCTTCTGTCCCCTTATATCTGTTTTCCAACATGCTTTCTGTCTTTGTCTTGGAATGAGATTACTTGGTTTTGTCCTGGCCCTGGCCAGAGTCCTAGCTGGGAGGGAAACATAGTCAAATGCATAGTTATTATTTTGGGAGATGATATTCTTTTCCTTGTAAACCATCTCTCCGTTATGTATTATTATATTTGTTATTTTGAATGTATAATGTAAGCATTTGAGTGTATTCCTCTTTGTTGGATTTTGTGCTTGTGTCCGGATGAGACTTATAGGTGATCTCAAACTAAGTACATAGGTGGTATGCTCTTGGAATCTACATCTGATCCCTATTTGTTCTCAGTTCCCCTATGTCTTATTTTTTCTTGGGTGCTTTAATTGTAATTCTAGAACTTTTTACGATCCCATTTTCTTCCTTTTTACTGGCGCTGATATAACCTAAATGTGTTGCAAGCACTGTAAAACCCTTAAAAACAACAACAATCTCTCTCTCTCTCTCTCTTTCTCTCTCTCTCTCTCTCTCTCTCTCTCTCTCTCTCTCTCTCTCTCTCTCTCTCTCTCTCTCTCTATATATATATATATATATATATATATATCTATCTATCAAGTTTTCTCTTTCCGTTTATCCTTCTCTTCTTTCCCTATCATTATCTACATTCATTTACTGCTTTTTTGCTGCTGCTGCTTAATCACAGAACGTGCATATACAAATACGATTTTTCAAGCAAGCAGAATTAGGGTAATGAGATTTGCTTGTACACATGCACTTATGTTTTTTTATTGAGTTTTTATTTTTATAATTATTTGGGGGGGGGGGGGGGGGGGGGAAGAATGTGCAAAAGCAAAGAGGGGTGACAGAAATATATGAATGAGTGGAGTGTTGACTGAAATAAAGACCCCCTGTCATAACAGAATTGCTCACGGTTGGTTATTTTTCTGATGCATAAAAGTGAAATAGGAATTGAGGCACCAAAAAAAAATTAAGGGCAATAGAAGGAATTAGATATAAGTTATTTTTAAAAAATGTAATTTCAATGTAAAGTCTTAGTTACGGTGTATTCCTAGTAAAGTGCCATATAAATGCAATTTATTATTATTGATACTATTATTATTATTAGTAGTAGTAGTAGTATTAGTATTATTATTATCATTATTATTGCAAATCTTTTGCGAAATTTGTAATTTCCAATGTAAAATTTCACGATATTTTGGGCTAAAAACAGTAGGGAAAGATATGAGCTATAATGAAGTGAAATACTCATCAAACTTCTGAACAAAAAAAAATTATTTGTTTTACATTTTTTCTTGAAACACTTAGATTGATGTCATGTTTACTCAAAAGACATTATATATAGGCTATAGTTTCAGTTGGTATTTATTCTCATCCAGATTTGTATAATTTGTCATTCATGTAAGTTACATGGTTGTTGCCTTAGTTAATGCATAATATGTTTTTACCATTTTTGTTCATTAGCAATTGTATCCTAATGCCCCTTTGAAAAGTCACATAACCCGAAGAGAGGGCTTGATTGGCCGTGTAGTGTAAATTTTAGTCGTGAGATGCTTTCTAAAATCACAACTGAAGGGAGTCTTTCTTTGATTTATCTTAACATGTTGATTTTGTATACAAAGATATAAGAACCATTCATTATTCAAGTTAATTGGTCGATACAAGACTATCAGTATGTGGGTATATTATTTCATTCATTGAACTGAAGTTTTAATCCTTATAGATAATTGGGTGGGGTTCCTGGCTGAGAGGGAAATAGTCAATTGTATAGTTAAAGTTTTGGGACTCCTATAGCGGGCAGGGAGGTACATACTGTGTCTTCTATCCCCTTATATCTGTTATCTAACAGGCTTTCTGTCTTTGTCTTTGTATGAGCTTGTTTGGTTTTGGCCCGACCCTGGCCGGAGTCCTTGGCTGGGAGGGAACCAGTCAAATGCATAGTTATTATTTTGGGAGATGATATTTTATTCCTTGTAAATCATCTCTGTTATGTATTATTGTATTTGTTATTTTTAATGTATAATGAAATGTAAGCATTTGAGTGTATTCCTCTTTGTTGGATCTTGTGCTTGTGTCTGGGTGAGACTTTTAGGTGATATCAGACTAAGTACATTGATGGTATGCTCTTGGAATCTACATCTGATCCCTATTTGTTCCCAATTCCCCTTTGTCTTACTCTCTCTTGAGTGCTTTAATTGTAATTCTAGAACTTTCGACTATCCCATTTTCTTCCTTTTTACTGGGGCTGATATAACCTAAATGTGTTGCAAGCGCCTTAAAACCCTTAAAAACAAAACAAAATGTCTTGGAATGAGATTACATTTTTTTTTCCTGGCCCTTGTCGGAGTCCTGGCTGGGAGGGAAACAGTCAAATGCATAGTTATTGTATTGGGAGATGATATTTTTTCCCTTGTAAATCATCTCTCTGTTATGTATTATTATATTTGTTATTTTTAATGTATAATGTAAGCATTTGAGTGTATTTCTCTTTGTTGGATTGTGTGCTTGTGTCCGGATGAGACTTATAGGTCTTCCATAGTGTGCAGGGGGGTCCATACTGTGTCTTCTCTCCCCCTATGTCTGTTTTCCAACATGCTTTCTGTCTTTGTCTTGGAATGAGATTACTTGGTTTTGTCCTGGCACTGGCCGGAGTCCTGGCTGGGAGGGAAACAGTCAAATGCATAGTTATTGTTTTGAGAGATGATATTTTTTTCCTTGTAAATCATCTCTCTGTTATGTATTATTATATTTATTTTTAATGTATAATGTGCGGGTGGTTGGATGGGATCATCACCCTTGAATCATATACCTATGATGTTCGCATGGGTGTACGATCCGATAGTGATGTCGTTTCTTCTTCTCTTTACTAGCCTATCCTGCTTCTTTGGTTTGTGATTGTATTTTTGACAGGGGATATTTTTTTTCCTGTAAATCCTCTGCCTGTTTGTTCTTGGTTATTTATAATTTAGCTTATGATATCTTTAGGTTATGATTTTGATTGACATTTGTACTATTTTTGTTGGATTGCTTGTTTTTTTGTTTCAGCGGTCTCTCATATAACCTCAATTGTGTTGGAAGAGACCTAAAGCAACAAACAAACAAAAAACAAACAAAAATGTATAATGTAAGCATTTGAGTGTATTCCTCTTTGTTGGAGTTTGTGCTTGTGTCCGGATGAATCTTATAGGTGATTTCAAGCTAAGTACATTGGTGGTATGCTCTTGGATTCTACATCTGATCCCTATTTGTTCCCAGTTCCCCTTTGTCTTACTTTCTTTTGGGTGCTTTAATTGTAATTCTAGAACTTTTTACGATCCCATTTGCTTCCTTTTTACTGGCGCTGATATAACCTAAATGTGTTGCAAGCGCTGTAAAACCCTTAAAAACAAATAAACAAAACAAGACTTATAGGTGATCTCAAACAAAGTACATTGGTGGTATGCTCTTGGAATCTACATCTGATCCCTATTCGTTCCCATTAGCCTTTGTCTTACTTTCTCTTGGGTGCTTTAATTGTAATTCTAGAACTTTTTACTATCCCATTTTCTTCCCTTTTACTGGTGCTGATATAACCTAAATGTGTTGCAAGCGCCGTAAAACCCTTAAAAACAACAAACAAGTTTTGGGAGATGATATTATTTTCCTTGAAAATCATCTCCCTGTTTTGTATTGATATATTTTTTGTTTTGAATGTAGATAATGCACGCATTTGAGTATGTTCCTCTTGGTGGGATCCTGTGCGAGACTTTGAAGTGATCTCGAACTATGCACGCTGATAGTATGCTCTTGGATCTAAATTTATTTCCTATTTGTACCATTTCCCTTTGTCTAACTTTTCTTGTGTGCTTTTAATTGTAAATGTAGAATTTTTTGACTATCCCATTCACTTCCATTTGACTGGTGCTGAAATGACCTAATTATGTCGCAAGCGCCGTAAAACCCTTAAAAACAAATCTTACAGATAATGAGTGTCCTTTGGAAAGGCATGTCAACATTTTAATAACTTTGTTCATGCCGTCACTGTGGTATACATTTTTCCTGGAGATAGAATTTGCTGTGGTGAAACACTCAAAAGATCTGGGGTTTTTTGGGGGTTTTTTTGTTACGAATGTAGCATAAGATTTAGATATTTGATTCCCTCTCAACACTTTTATGGTTTGATTCTATGGAAGCTGCATCTCATTAAAAAAAAAAGAAGAGAAAGGCAGGCCTCAAAGCTGTATATCTTCAATTCACTCTAGATGTTCATTGTATATTGTCCTTATGAATATAATTATTTTTTAGATGTATAATATTGTTGTGAATACCCTCAGAATAAGCGCCTTATTGAGATTATATTATTCTTTCATCTTCTCTCAGGTTGGAGAGTTGACTTTCCAGGGTAGTAATAAACTGAATAATAAACTGCTAGAAGCTGTGGGCTGTAAAAAGTAATGTATCAAAAGGGTCTATTTCAGTTTCAAAACATAACCAAATATAAACATGGAACATTTTGGGCTCATGAACCCTTCTTCAGAGACTTTTATGTGATCTCAAACTAAGTACTTTGATAGTGTGCTCTTGGGATCTACATCTGTTTCCTATTTGAACCAATTCCCCTTTGTCTTACCTTTCTTGGGTGCTTTAATTGCAATTCCAGAACTTTTTACTATCGCATTTTCTTCCTTTTTACTGGCGTTGATATGACCTTAATGAGTTGCAAGCTCCGAAAAACCCTTAAAACAAAACAAAATTTCTTCAGCCAATAATAAAAATGGTAAAAACGTTAATACATCACTTAAAATACGGACAGATGGCAGAAGAATATACATCACGTCTTGCTGGCAAGATGACTTAGTTCATTTGTATAAAACATTGTCATGACATATGTCACAGATATGACTTTTGGTCTTCGTAAACTATCCCTTTTGCTCTGCTTGTGTGTAAGTGAGACGTTTTAAAATTGAAAGAAGTCACTTCATCTTCCCAAAAGCTGCAGACTCTCTTAGGTGTGTTGAATATGGTCATAACTTATGACATTTTGAATAGCCTCAGCCTAGACGTATTCTCATCATATTTATAATTTTTTACTTTATTGAAAATCTCTACTAATTTGAGTATGTTCTTCTTGGCTTCAGTTCTGTACCACATATTAGCGCATCTGAACTCATGACCAAATCTCTTTTGATTATCTGGATGGGGTTCTTGACCTCCCATAGTGGGCAGGGGGGTACATACTGAGTCTTCTATCCCCTTATATCTGTTTTCCATCATGCTTTCTGTCTTGGCCTTGGAATGAGATTACTTGGTTTTGTCCTGGCCCTGCGGGTGGTTGGATGGGAGCATCACCATTGAATCATATACCTATGATGTTCGCATGCGTGTACGATCCGAAAGTGATGTCGTTTCTTCTTCTCTTTACTAGCCTATCCTGCTTCTTTGGTTTGTGATTGTATTTTTGACAGGGGATATTTTTTTTTCTGTAAATCTTCTGCCTGTTTGTTCTTGGTTATTTAATTTAGCTTATGATAATGATATCTTTAGGTTATGATTTTGATTTACATTTGTACTATTTTTGTTAGATTGCTTGTTTTTTTGTTTCCGCGGTCTCTCATATAACCTCAATTGTGTTGGAAGAGACCTAAAGCAACAAACAAACAAACAAAAAAATGTCCTGGCCCTGGACGGAGTCCTAGCTGGGAGGGAAACAGTCAAATGCCTAGTTATTGTTTTGGGAGATGATATTTTTTTCCTTGTAAATCATCTCTGTTATGTATTATTATATTTGTTATTTTTATTTTGAATGTATAATTATAATGTAAGCATTTGAGTGTATTCCTCTTTGTTGGATTTTGTGCTTGTGTCGGGATGAGACTTATAGTTGATCTCAAACTAAGTACATTGGTGGTATGCTCTTGGAATCTACATCTGATTCCTATTTGTTCCCAGTTCCCCTATGTCTTACTTTTACTTGGGTGCTTTAATTGTAATTCTAGTACTTTTTACTATCCCATTTTCTTCCTTTTTACTGGCGCTGGTATAACCTAAATGTGTTGCAAGTGCCGTAAAACCCTTAAAAACAAACAAACAAAACAGACATTTAGATGATCTCAAAGTAAGTTCACTGATGGTAGTCTGCTCTTGAAATCTACATCTTTTTTTCCCTATTTGAACCAATTCCCCTTTGTCTTACTTTTTATTGAGTTCTTTAATTGTAATTCTAGAACTTTTTACTATCCCATTTTCTTCCTTTTTACTGGCGCTGATATGACCTAAATGTGTTGCATGCGCCGTAAAACCTTTAAAATCAAAACTAAACAAATTATCTGATTCATTAGGGATTAGAGGTCGTATCATTTCATGTTGTAGCTGAAGGTTGTTATATTTTTATCATAATTCTAAAAAGATAGATACTAGAAATAGTAATAAGTTGAAACCCTGAAATGAGGGGGTGGGGTAATGCAAAGTTTTTGAAAATATGTTTATGATTTATGCCCATTCTTAAATAAAGTAATCTCTGTTTTCCCATTGTTCATGACCTTTTATGAGTTACTGTTTCATTTTTTTTTCACCCATTTTTAATTTTACAGGCTCCCCCCAAATCCCTCATTCAAACTGCATTGTAGTTGAACGTCAGGAAATGTAAAAGTATTTTAAATGTGCATAAATTAAATGGATAATCGGGGATTCTAAAATCGCCCTTTGCCAAACTCCCATTGTACCCAAGGTTGTTCCAAGTGATAACATTCAGGAAAGGCATGGGAAAGGTTTTTGTAAATGCAACTCCAATTCATGGACAAGGAAACATGATGTGTGGGGGTCCATTTCAAATAGAAATGGTTTCGTAGTTAGCATTTTATACTTTATGGAAGAGTGGAGAACTATACCAATTGCTTAACTATGGGTACCTCAATGTGTACAGTCCTTGCCTCAAATTATGCCACAGAAGGGTCTAGGAGTTTTGAAGTTTGAGCATCTAATGGTGGCCATCAGTACCACTGTACGTTGATATTTCAATTTGTTGGAATGATATATGTTTAACTTTATAAACCATTGAAGGGAGTACATAGTAACGTAGCCATTTTATTACTTTTCAGTTAGGGCATTTTGAAATTTCTTTTTTTATGTTTTTGTTGCTTATGTAATTTTGCAGATTACACAATTTTCTATTACTAAATATAATTGCACACAGTATCAACGGGACTTAAAACATTGTTTGGGATGTTTATTAGTCAAAACTTAATAAAAAAAGAAAAAAAAGTAAGAAAACTAAAAATTTAATGTTGGTGTCACCAGTATGATGTGAATCCACTAATTCCTCCCTCTCTCTCTCCCCCCCCCCCCCCCCCCACACACACACACACAAATTTGCGTTGTTTGTACTTGAAGCACTGTTTTTGAAACTAGGAAATTATTATCCTTAAACCATTTCCATATTTCTGGTGAAATGACTTGATTTGACTTTTTGCTGTAAAGATATGTTCTGTTTCGAATTCTAAACCTGCATCTGCTTAACAGAGAAAACCTCCCCATAGTGGGCAGGAAGGAACTTGCTGTGTCTTCTTTCCCTTGTATCTGTTTTCCAATTGCTTTCTGTCTTTGTCTTGGAATGAGATTACAGTACTTAGTTTTCCCTGAGCCTGACCGGAGTCCTTGGAATCTACATCGTTTCCCTATTTTTGAACCATTCCCCTTTGTCTTACTTTTTCCTCAATTCCTTTTAATTGTACATCTAGAATGTTTTTGGTATTCAATTTTCTTCCTTTTTACTGGCGCTGATATGACCTAGATGCCATAAAACCCTGAAAAAACAAACAAACAAACAACAGAGAAAACCTCCAGATGCTATAACGCCTCTAACTTTTCTTGATTGTGAAGTAACATACATTAACAATTCCATCTTCTAAAGTGTTTGATTATATCGTGCCAGAGGTTGTCAGCCCAGGTTTAGTACTTGTTGAGTGTTGTTCATTTTTTATTGTAAATTCCATCAACTTTACCTCTAACTTGAATACCATTCTAGTCTGAAGGGAGAATTAATGACGCTTTGAATTTATACCATTTACGTATTTCTTGTAAATTCATAACTTAAATATTAAGTCATGTTGACAAAATGCTTGCTGTTTATCTACCTCTTAATTGATTAGATTTAATCCAAAAACAATAACTCCCATTTTAAAATGTATGAGTCTTCCCACACAACAACAGTTTATGATTAGATTGTGAGGTAAACGTTGGTAAAAAACACAAGTAAAAAGTTATTACCATTATTCCATCCAGCTTCGAATCACTTGTATATCTTTGTATTTACATTGAGGGCATCTACGTACGTCCTAAAAATATGACTGGATGTCACCATATTCTAAATTGCCCAGCTTGACCTTACCTTACCTTACCCGGGTTCCATCTCTTTCCAGAGGTCGGATGTCATGGCTTTCCATCCTTCACGGTCCATTGCAGCCTCGTTACAGTCTGCCATGCGCCGTCCTGTAGCTTCCTTAATGCCATCTGTCCAGGATTTCCTTTGTCTTCCTCTGCCTCTCTTTCCTTCAATTCTTCCCTCCATTATCCTTTTTTCGAGACTATCATGTCTTCGCATATGTCCAAAATATGACAGCTTTTTGTGCTTCACAGTCAAAAGAAGTTCTTTTTGTTTTTGGCCCATTAGGTCGAGGACTTCGATGTTTGTTTTTCTTGCTGTCCAAGGTATTTTCAGTATTCTCCTGTACGTCCACATCTCAAAAGCTTCAATACGTTGTTCTGTCTGTGCGGTTAGTGTCCACGTTTCACAACCATAAAAGAAAATGGACCACACATAGCATTTGGTGCATCTCATTCGTGTTCTGATGGAGATATTTGTGTTGTTGAGGATTGGCTTTAGTTTCATGAACGCATTTTTAGCCAGCATTATTCGTCTCCTGATC
Organism: Berghia stephanieae; assembly: GCF_034508935.2. Taxonomy (NCBI): domain Eukaryota; kingdom Metazoa; phylum Mollusca; class Gastropoda; order Nudibranchia; family Aeolidiidae; genus Berghia; species Berghia stephanieae. Next base: position 28,814,035 of record NC_088363.1, read on the forward strand.
TCTTTGTCAGACTTTGCATCGGATGTTACCAACTGCCCCAAGTACGTGAACTCCTTTACTTGTTCCACTGGACACTCTTCTATTTCTATATCTATGTCTATGGGCTCTTTTCTTTTTTGTTATCACCATTGTTTTTGTCTTCTTCGCATTCATGAACAGCCCCTTTTCTTTACTCTCTTCGTTCACTTTTGAAATTAGCTTCTGTAGGTCTTCCTTACTTTCCGCCAACAGGACAGTATCGTCAGCGTAACGTAAATTGTTGATGTTGTGGCCACCAACCTTCAACCCTTGTGCTGTTTCTACTTGCCGAAAAATAGACTCTGTGTATAAATTAAACAAGCAAGGAGACATAACACATCCCTGGCGCACTCCTTTCTTGATTTCAATTGCATCTGTTGTATCTGCCTGCACTTTTATCTGAGCCTTTTGCTGCCAGTACAGATTAGTGATTAGAGCCACATCATTCTCTTCCACACCTATTGCCACAAGGTCCTGGATAAGTTTCTGATGACTAACAGAATCAAATGCCTTTGAGTAGTCGATAAAACAGGCATATATGTCTTTTTGGACCTCTAAGTATTTTTCTGACAGGATTTTTAAGTCGAAAATTGCCTCCCTGGTGCCACTGTTCTTTTTGAATCCAGTTTGCTGTTCTGAAATCTCACGATCTACTTTTGACGAGATTCTTTTCAGGATTATTGTCAGGAGGAGTTTCAGTAGATGGCGCATAAGACTGATTGTTCTGTAGTCCGAACACTCAATTGCACCCGCTTTCTTGGGTAGCAGTATGAAGATAGAAGTGCGAAGGTCTTCTGGGATGTGCGTTGACTCGTATATTTCATTCATAAGGTCCGTTATCACATCAACACCAAATTCACCCAGTGCTTGCAGCATTTCTGTTGACACCCCATCTATTCCATTTGCCTTCCCTGTTTTCATGCAGTATAGGGCTTTCTCTATTTCTGATCTTAGGATTGTGGGTCCCCTTAGAAAGGACTGTATATGGTTGTCACCTCTGTCCGCATTGAATAGCTCCTCCACGTATTCTTTCCATCTATTGGCGATTTCTTCCACCTCAAAGAGGAGTCTACCTGATTTATCTTTGATGCAACCGCCAGATGGAGCGTTTTTATATGTGAATTTCTTGATTTCAGCAAACATTGGTCCAGGGTTTCTCTCATGTGATAGCTTCTCAATACGGTGGCACTTTTCATCAAGCCAGTCTTCTTTAGCCTGGATACACTTTTTCTTTACTGATTTGTCCAGTTCATTGTACCTAGGGGTGCCCTTTGAATGTTTCCGTTCTCTCATAAGATTCAAAATCTCATTCGTCATCCATTCTTTCTTTGCCTCTTTAGATTTTTTGTTTAGCATTTTCTCGTTTGTAGTTGTTATTGCACCTTTAAGAGAGGACCATTGTTTATCAATTCTACTCTTATACGTTTCTTCTGTTTCTTTATTTGTGTCTTCTTGTTCTTCCATAAGACAAAAATACGTATTTTCTACTTCTACAGCATATTTCGCTCTTAGCTCCTCGTTTCTAAGTTCAGCTAGGTCGTACTTTATGTGTTCGTCCCTTTTCTGTTTGGGAATTTTTAATTTAACTTTTATTTTCACCATGATGGGAACATGGTCCGATCCAATGTCAGCACCCGGGAAAGTTTTACATTGGGTCACACAGTTTTTGAATCTGGTTTTGATGAGAAAATAATCTATTTGGTTTCTGTATATATCTCCTGGGCTCTTCCAAGTGTATAGGCGCCTCTTTGGTTGTTTGAATATGGTGTTTATTATTGTCATGTCGTGGGACTCGCAAAATTGGACCAGACGTTCACCCCTCTCGTTGGACTCTCCTAGACCACAACTTCCCATGCATGGTGAGATTGCTGCGTTTCCAACTTTCACATTGAAATCCCCCATTACGACAACAATGTCCCTTGATTTTATGCATTTGAGGGCCTTGTTTACATTTTCATAATGTGCCTCGACCTCCTTATCTGGGTGATCACGTCACAAGCATCTCTAACACTATATCTCTGACTAGCCATGACTAACTATGAATGATACGTGGTAAGGTTTCCCCCTTTTCCACGGTGGTAGCCGCTATCTAATTTTGTCTCAGACGCGCCTCTTTGTCTACCACAGACTTGCTGTCTACGCCTACTTTTACCTAACCATATCCAGACTTTGTGCACTAAAAGGTGAGACATTACCTATTCTACCCTACTACGCGAGTCACTCAATGTCGTTTCGCAGGTCAGTCGAGACCTGGTCCCGGGGTGTGGCCGCTGCGTGCACTACAGCTTCTAGGAGCCAGACATGAGCTAGATATGCAGGTGTGGACCAGTGGATCCTGACCATCCGAAGATGCGACTGTCTCTCACCGAAAGGTACTACCACTCCCTCCATACCCTACACCCCCAGCTTGACCTAATTGTCTGTAAATAGCAGTCTGATCATAAATACAGTGGAACCTCAGTATAATAGGCCTCGATATAATAGGTGACCGGTTATAAAAGGGATCTTTAAAATCTCCTTTTTTTTTTTTCTCTCTCTCTGCCTTAAATTTTTTTTACTGGCGACAGCAGGACTTTTAAGAGCCTTATCCACGCGAAGCCCACTCAATATCTCAAAATACAATTAAATAGATTACATAACGCTCAGGTAAACCTACAACTAAAGGCAAACGAGAGCGAGGCAAGGGCTCGTTCATAAAAGCTGTGTGTGTGTGTGTGTGTATAGGCTACTTACTACTCTGTGCTACATCATTTAAATAGTGATATTAGGCCATTTGGGGTATTTTCCTTGAAATCTGACATAACTGGACTCGGTTATAACCATCAGTTATACCGATGTTCCACTGTACTGTAACGATTGAAGGCTTTTACTTTCATCTATATAAAAATGAGTGAATAAAGGGTCCTATTGCTCAACATATTCTTGACAACTGCAAATGATACTTTCAGTTAAATGGAATCTGCTTATAGAAAACGTTTATAGAGGGCTACCACTACCATGCAGAGACTATGATTTGGTACAGTAGGATCTTTTAACCAAAGCCGGGCTAAAAACAAGACTATCTTGTGGAGAGAGATTTTGAACAAAAAGCCCTACTGCTGTGATCTCAAGACATTTTTGAAAACAGATGATCTGCTAACACTTTTTTTTAAATTTACGAGTAAGTGTCGATTCTTGTAAAAATTGTAAAATTTTTTATCAATATTCGAATTTGTATAGTTTTTAAAGTGGAAAATCTTTACAGCCCCCATCATGTTGCTGATTAAACGTCTTTAGCTTTTTCAAACTAAAGAAATAAAGTTAAACATACATATCAGATAAAATTGGATTTTAGCCCTTGATCGTTGTCTCAAATCAGCACATAATTCAGTCAGACTAACCTTCCAAAGGTTGTCAATATCAGGCTTTTAAAAAAATTTTTATGCTTTTATTTTTTTTAAAATAATAAAAAATAGCTTCTTAGTTTTATCAAAATGATAAGCTGGGCCTTGAGTTGTGGCTTCAATTTAACCTGTTCAAGAATATTTTTTTTTCTAGACATTTATGTTGAGATTGTTTAATATTATACGACACTTAAACTTAAATGTTTTTGTAAGAGTTTACAGGTTACAGGTTTATATTTATATTATATTTTCACTAATGGAATAAAAATCCTCACTGTTATTAAGTTCTCTTTCTCTTTTTTTATTGATTATATTTGGCAGTTCCTTTTATCCCCTATATCATCATTTGTCCTTTCCATGCTTCTTTGTGTCCTTGTTCTAGAATGAGATAATTTGATTTAATCCGACTATACCTGCTGTCTTACTTAGATGTTTGATTTTTTATATGGGTTTTACAGCGCTTTCAACACTATTTTTTACAATTAGGCCATTTAAGCGGCAGTATGTTTTGTTTATGTGCAGCTATGTGGTCTTGTGGTATGATACTCTCTTTAGGATCAGAAGGTCCTGGGTTCGAGCCTCGCTTGGCGCAAAGTTGAGTCCTTGGAAAAGACTTTATTCACATTCTCTCACCTTACTCAAGTGTAAAGTGAGTACCTAGCTGTTAACAGCATTGTCTCTGTCGGAAGAAAATGTAATATTGCCTAATAGGTGTCATATCATATTGCGCGATATAAAAAGCAAAAAAATTTATAGGTTTTACAGTACTTTCGACACTAGTAGGTCATATCAACGTCAGTAAAAAGGAAGATGAAAAAGGAAAAGTTTTAGATCTGAAGCTAATAATATAAAAGGCACTGGTTCAAATAAAAGAATTGAAATTGCCACGAACAATCCACCAATGTGACTTATGACATTACCAAAAAAGTCCCATCCAGGCACAGGTAAAGAATCTCGGTATGAAAGATCACACTCAAAGATGTACTGTGCATTCAAACAATAATTATAAAAGTATAACAGAGATGATTTACAGTAAAAAAAAATCATCTCTCAAAAAAGGATGCTATACATTTGACTGCCTCTTTCCCAGGACCAGGAAAAAAAAACAAAAAACCCGAGCAATCTCTAGAAAAACAGAGCAAAATGGAAAGGGAAAACAGATATGGGGGATAGAAGATACTGCAAGTGACCTTGCCCACCACAGGGACCCTTTCATCGCTCTTCAGTATAACATGTTTTTTTTTTGCTAACTGATATGCACTTGGTAATCATCTGCTGATTGTACCCATGGGATCATGTGGGAATTTGTGATGATCTGAAACTAAACATATGGATGGATTGCTTTTGGATCCATTTCCGTCTGTTTGAACCAACCTCCCTTGTCGTGGTTGCTTTTAAGTGCAGATTTGATCTTTCCTTTTACTGACGCTAAAATGGTCTAAGAGTAAGAGTGTTGCAAGTGCTGTAAAAACCTTGAAAGAAAACAAGGCAGTTGATCCTAAACACCCACATTCACTTTCTCCCCCCCCCCCCCCCCCCCCCCTCTTCAAGGCAAGAGTATATAGATAGTATGCGCTTGGATAAGAAGCTCACAACATTGCCATCCAGAAATATAACGAACCAATACACACAATTATGTCTAATCTTGGCCGTTTACAGTCTGATTAATACAGTTTAGTGAGAATTACTCATAAACGTGGACGGAAAAAAACAATAACAAAGACCTGAGTGACATCTTCATTCTATCTATACTTAGTTGTTTTTGTTTTTAAAGTTTTTACGGCGCTTGCAACACATTTAGGTCATATCAGCACCAGTACAAAGGATGAAAATGGGATAGTAAAAACATTCTCGATGTACAATTAAAAGGACTTGAGGAAAAAGTAAAACAAAGTGGGAATAGGTTCAAATAGGGAACAGAAGTAGATTCCAAGATCGCACTATCACTATCAGTGCACTTAGTTTGAGATCACCTAATTGGCTCAACCAGACACTAGCACAAAGTCCCCACTAAGAGGAATACATTCAAATGTTTACAAATCATATGTTAAGAAATTTTTTAAAAATAACTATATAAGAGAGATGATTTACAATGAAAAAAATATCAAAAACTATACATTCGACTGGTTCCCTCCCAGTCCCAGCCACGGTCAGGACAAAACCTAAGTAATCTGATTCCAAGACAAAGACAGAAAGACATTGGAAAACAGATAAAGGGGGATGGAGGACACAGCAAGTACCTTCCTGCCCACTATGGGAGGTCGGAAACCCCACCCAGAAGTTGTTTTCAATAGTGATATTACATGTATTGCCATGATATGATATTAAAAACAGAAAATATATACCATTTGCATAACAGAGAGATAATTTACAATGAAAAAGAAAAATAATCTCCCAAAACTATAACTATACATTTGACTGGACAAAACCAAGCGATATCATTCCAAGACAAAAACAGAAAACAAATCAGAAAACGGATGTAGGGGATAAAAGACATAATAAGTGCCTCCCTGCCCACCATGGGAAGACTAAAGACCCTACCCAGATACCCTCAGTTGGATGGATGAATGCTTCTATTCTTCACAAAGAATATGCATGTTATCCTGTCAACTCCTATTTCGCTTTTTCAAACATTGAATACAATGAAGTTATTACAAGAAGACGGGATAAAAGATTTCTAATTATTTAAAATTAAATCAAATTGAGCTCTGTTAGTGGATGAAACCAGTTTTATTCATATACATTATAACATAATCTATTTCATAATCTTAAAGACCATTATAAGTCATCATGAAAAAGTGATATTTACATAAACCTATCAAGTATCTATATGTTCACTGCCCGTCTCTAGAAAAACATGTTTTTAAAAATTTGGCCACAAGACGCGTCCTTCAAATATCGATCAACTTAAAGGGTCCTCATCTTGGAAAAAAATGCTCAAACCTGGGACTTCGAAAAGTCCCAGGTTTGAGCAATTTTGTCATGAAGGTCATTTAAATCGATCGATATTTGAAAAACGCATTTTCTGGCCAAATCTTTAAGTACATGTTTTCCCAGAGTACAGCAGTTAACGGTTAAGAACACAATGGCAGTAAACAATGCCAGTGCTAATCAGATTCATACTATACAAGAATTGAGTTGAACAACATAAAGGTTTTTATTCCCAAAACATAACGTTACAGTGATACAAAATCACTTTCCATAATATTATAAGGTTTGAACTGATGGGGGGTAACAAATAGGATATCGGTATCAGCAGTTTTGCTTTCAAAGGAACGTTAATGCTGAAAATTGGTGTACTGTGCGAGAAGGTTACAACTGGAACAGTTATGTGGTCATACAAATATGATAACATAGAACCAATGATACAATGAAAGATACCATTTTTTATAAATTCATTATGGCCTTTCTATATGACAGTGTCCAAACTTTTAAAAGAAACAACAGTGATTTAACTATTTCAGTCTTCGGCAAAGACAATTACAGACTTGTCACAGACTAAATTAAAAAAAAAAAAAAAAAAATCAAAATTTGAGTAAAACAATATGTATCAACTCAAAATGCAAAAGTTTCCACATTAATTTAGGTGAATTATTACATTCGTTTAATTTGATAACACTGGGCAAAATATCAACTTATTCAATAACTTTGCCCAAAAATTTTGATTGAAAAAATCCCAATCGGGAGGAACAGATCCTATTTGTCCACCAAAAATTCTTTAAATAATTGTTAAGTCTATTAGAGGCAGGTCTGCAATTACAGAGGAAGCTATGAAACAAAGGAAAGAAGACATGTACTCAACTAAGGGAGCTAGATGACAAGAGCAAAACAGGAGCCTGACAGTTTTATTGGTTTCGTACCATTGGACTGAGTAATCCTCAATTCTAGCGCACTAAGACAAAAATGCAGGACTACTTGTATCCACTTCGTGTATAGATAAGATCCTAGTCTGTGTTAAAAATAAAAACACATATATGGATGTCACAGAAGTTGCTCGTATTTGTGCTAATTTCCGGTTCACCTCACGATCAGTCCATGATTGATAAAGAGACAATTTTATGGATCTCAGATATTTCCTACAAATAATTGTCAATGTTTTCAATTAAATTATATCTTTCTGCCCAGTTGCCAACCTCATCCATAATATATATATGGGTATATGATGCAGCTCAATACAAGGCTGAGGAGTAGGATTGTTGGTTGGATGGTTTGAATAAATTGAATAAACGTGGTCAAATGACGAAAACACAAAACACTTTTCTATTTCTTTTTTCCACTGCCAAAAAAACAACTTTTGACAGTCATGTTAAGCTGTTCGATCCTCTGCATGTGCGGATGTGCGTAAAAAATGAAATATGTCACCTTGTGTAGTAAGCTGTTTATATTTACCTATCTTGTTTACAGCAAACCTTGAGACACCCAATAAAACGGTGCCAGCCTAGAACTGCTGTTATGCACTGCAAGGAACATAGTTGATTTAATTTGCCTAAAAACGAATATGTACCAGTCACTATTTGAAAACTCATAAATTTCAGAAGGTATTGCGCTTCACAATTTTGTTTTATCTGTACTTTTATATATTGGATGGTACTTTCTTTTAATTCTTAAAAAAAAAAGTGATGATATATGATAATACAATAAATGTCAAGGCATATATATATTGTCATACATATTATGTGTGTGCGCGCGTTATAAATCGTTCACTCAGACAACCGTTTGAGAGGCACAATCATTTTTGTAACATGAAACAAAATACATAAGCAATAACAATCATAGTTAATGCTCTACATTTCAAACAAAAATAGCAAAATCAAATACAGTGTCGATAATCATAATTTATTAATGCCCTAAATTCTTAACAAATAATATATCTGTACAATAATGGCAGGTAACACGAAGGTTGCATCAATTGTGGCACCCTCCTCTTCACCCATAATTGCACATTGCCACTAGATAGTACTACCGATAATAAATGTAAGAAAAAAAAGTATGTTTATAAATTTTTTTAGTTGTATTTTATTTTTTGGTTTTGGTTTTGTTTGTTTTAAGGAATTTTAAGATGCTTGGAACTCTGTCATTGCTGTACCGGTAAAAAAAAAAAAGGCAGATGATTTTAAATCTAACAGTGGTTTTTACTCTGCAAATTTAATATGAGACAATGGGTATTGGCTCTGACAGGGATTAAAAGTGCAATCTATCGCGATCAAACAGACCCAGCTACCCAATCGCTAGTGGGTGGACAGGCACTGTATTAAGCAGATCATAAAATAAAAGGATAAGAGAAGAAAAGAATTAAAATTTTTTTTAAATCACAGCAGAATCATCTTGCATTACATACAACAATAAATCAATTATCACAACTTTCACTCTTGTTCATGCAATCTGAGCTTCAATTATCAACATACTAGATTGCTTGCTAGTTAGACATAAACAAAATCAAAAAACACTCTTACCCATTGCAAGCTATCTGACAGTGGCATAGAGGAGAGCCATTTATATTCTTTTACTGCATAAAAAAAAAACAGCAATCAATTGAAACCTATTGACTTGTTGCTCAAAATGCAGTTTTCAGAGCTGCCAACCCCATCTGATTAGAATGTGTACAATGGGACCTCAAAATGGAGATTTCATAAAAATGGGTACAATAAGGTATACTTACATAACGCCATACCGCACAAGCTCAATTACAGCAACAATGATGTTCCCAAGACTATAATCCAATCCTTTCAGAATTCTACCTCCCAGCATGAAGATCATAATTGGTCAAAAATACGATCCAGCAAGCTTAAGATAACAGCGATACGAGCATCCAGGCTATTAAAACTAAAGAAAACTGAAGTGACTCTGTACACTGAAAATGGGTGTAATCTTGGGGGAAATGCGTACAAGCGTACAATTGCTGAAAATGCGTACAATTCCGCATTTTTTGCGGTAGGTTGGCAGCTCTGAGTTTTAGTTTAGTCTTTATTCATTTGGAAAATATGATTCTTACAACACTTCTGCTTTCAGAGAATTTTGACGCACGGAAAATGTTGAATAAACAAAATGGTTAAAAATGGAAACTACTAATTAAATATGCAAATGTATCATTCAGGTTTTTTTTTAAAAAAGGTACATCTCATTTTACAGATATGTCTATTTGATAAATAAATCTTTTGATGATTTCCAAAATTTTACCTTCAGTTCCATATGAATGTTATCACCAGCCCAGCCTATTGCCTATATTTCTATGAGGTAAGATAAAAAAAAACAAAAACAAGGACAACTAAAAGACCAGAAATCAACTTCTTTAAAATATTATGTTTCTTTTGAACATAAATAGTTTTAAGATGTTGCCCTGGATACTATCTCATTAAACTGAAACATTTTCACACCATGTAATATGCTCACTCTCTCAACAATCGGGCCCCTCATGCAGTCAATCCTTAGAAATTGAAAGCAATATCCTTTTATACATTTACATAGAAGTATTACTAAATAACACATTTTATTCACTGTAATAAAAACAATAATGAGCATTGCAGCTAACTTTCATTATTTGTCATAATGGTCTCAGCAACAGCTGTAGCCAAGATTGTCAATGCCTTTCAGATTAATGCCCCCCCCCCCCCCCTCTTCTAATCCTCCATCACCGCCCATCCAAGCAGTTTTTCAAAATCTTCCAAACTCCAAAAGTCAACTGTTATTTTCTTCATTCTATTGCCATAGGACAGATAACATAAGATCTCACTCTTTTCTAAATTTTGAATTAATTTTCCTTTCCAGTCAGAGCTCCTCTGATCAGGGTTGCAATTCAGGAGGTAAAAAATTGACTGAACTTTTACGCAAACACACTGACAGACCCCTTACTGAGCACTGGACTCCAGTAAAAAGGTATTATGTACTTGCTCCCCCACCCCCCCCCCCCCCCCTCCATCTCGCAGGTATTTGAAAGTAGACTGTGGGTTTATAACATACTGAATTTCGTAAATATACGGAAAATTGGCAACCTTGTCTGATCCTTCTTGTTTCATGCCTGTCTTTTGTTTACAACTTAAATAAATCTCAGTTCATTTTTATCTAAAAATCTAATGCAATCTTTAGGATGAGGAGCTTTCAACAAGAGGTCTATAATTCAATTCAAAATCAAGTGACTATTTTGACTCTCTCGAGTTCACCATAATTGAAAATCAAACAACTTTGTTCTGTTTTCCATTCATATGAACCAAAGAGAATTAATTCAGATAACTGTCTTCCGGTCATACCAATATTTCTTAAGTCAATAAGTTGAAATTCATTGCTAGTGTTTCATTTTCGGAGGTGTGTAAAAAGACTGCGTTGGTTTCCGTGGACCATTTCCTTTCCCATAGCCTCCCTGGCCTCCTCTGGTGAATTGCATAGGTGGTACATAATGGCCTTCGTCTCCAAAACACATGGGGTTAAATTCAGCACCTCTAGACATGTTGCCGCCAGAGGATGAATGGTGATGGTAACCCTGAAAATATTAAAACAAACACAAAAAGGAAATTGTTTAAAACCAATTCACTGCTTTGAAAAAAAAAAAAATTCATTGGATTCAATCTTAATAAAAACAAAATCTATCAGATGTAAATCTTTAATACATATGAGGCTAGTTGTTTCTCACCAAATTTGAACACAAGTAGAGGCTACTCATAATGTAAACAAAAAAAAAATGTCATAGAGCTCTTCAACATTGTTGGATCAAAAAGAAATCAATTATTAACAATTCCTGTGTATGGAGTGTCACGAAAATTATAACAGAAATAATTTGTGGAAAACTCATTTCCATTTTGTTAAACATAGCTCTTGGCTCATAATCATACAAGTATGAAGCAAAATATTCGTAATTTATGTAAAATCACAATGAAAATAGGAGCTTGTGGGGGGGGGGGGGTGTTTGGTGCTTTTGCAACACTAAAGACATTAATATCAACACCAATAAAAGTGTTGAAATAGTCTAAAGATTGTCAGACGAAGGCAACTAATTCAAACAGGTTCCAAGCTCATTCAATCCACGGGATAGAATACTATCGGAAGTTCTGTCAGTTCAGCTGTTAGAGCACAATTTCATATGCAAAGGGAACTTTATCTGTCAATAATGCAGACGAGGCTCTTGCTGACCCCTCAGTGATTTGGTACTTGGGTCTTAGATCTTGTGTAAAGTACATTGCAAACTATCATCGTATCCAAAAAATAGCAAACTTTACAACTCTGATATACTCAACTGGCCATGCAACTCTGAAGGTTTGCTCATTTTTCTTTTCTAAGTATAAAAATAATAGAGAGATGGTTTCAAAGGAAAAAATATCTCCCACAAAAAGATACTTCTATTTCCCTCCCAGCAAAAGATCTTAGACGACAAGGCCCGGGCAAGACCAAATGGTCACAATTTAAAACACAGAACTAGACCACAAAACTTTGAGAAAGGGTTCAAAAGCATTAGAAGTTATACCTCCACAACTCACAGGGTAAGTTAAATACAGTAATTAATATTTTCACAGGTATAAAAAGCAAAATCTCACACAGTGCTGCCAACCCTAGCCCATGATAATGGAAGAGCAAAAATGAGAAAAGTTTTTGTTAAATGCGTACAATCCTGTAAAAACAATAATTAATGCTAAATCTGCGATGGGCAATTAAGACCATACCAGCAATATTATAATCGATATTTAAATTAATGAATCAACTTACTCTTCAGAGACTATATAAATGATATTGACTTCTAGAATCCATGTATAAATCTGATATTAGTTCAAGCTCCTTATATGAACTTCTAGGTCAAGAAACAGATTAAAGAGATTAAGTAATTAAAAAGCATGCATGAATGTTAAAAAATAATAATAAACAATAGAAATTTAATACTTCATATAATCCTCAGCAAAATGCATACAATGAATGAAAATGCGTAAGAATACACATTTCTTAACATAAGGTTAGCACCACGGTAACACATTAAAAATGTTTTAGCTGGAAAAAGAAAACAATAAAAATATAGCTCACCCATTGTCCACCTCCACCTCCTCCATCCATCAGTCCTTGACCTTGCATGGGTCGCACCTCAGACACTCGAACTTCCTCATCATTTCCATAATCTAAGTAGTGAACTATAATAGTTGTGCCTGGTGGTCCTAATGCAAGCACCTCTGCCTTGTAATACTAATTATAGGAGATAAATAAAAACTGTCAATATTAAAATTAGAGACATTGCTTAGCGTTTTCGTAATATTCGCCACAAAAATACCCCAATAATAATGATTTGGAAAAACTAAGAAAGATATTCATTTACATCAGTTCCTCTTGGTTAAATAATAAAAATAAACAAAAAAAAATATGATGATTTGGCATCAACATTATAGTACTGATCGCTTTTTAAAGTGACGAAAAAGTGCGGACAAAATGTTGACTTTGTTCACGCTTTAAAAAAACTCTATTGGCCCTAGATCAACACTTTTTGCTTTATGTTTCATAATAAAACTCTAGAGAAACTGATTAAAATACAAATATCTTGCTTAGTTTTTCCAACAAACTTAGTATTGGGGTAATTTTGTGGTGAATATTACGAAAACGAATTTTTGGCACAGCCTCAAACACATATACTTTTTTTTTTAAACGTTTAAGGCATGAGGGCAACTGGATCTAATTTTTCAATAAAATATAACAAGCAAATGTCATATCAGGGTCACACTACAAAACTTAAGACAAACTTTGGACTGATGGAATCTAAATAACACATTGAGAAATTAGGGAGCAGGCACAGGTGTAAGATAAAAAGATCTTTTATACACGCTTGTTCAGTTCTAAATAAAAATGACAGTGACACTATTATATAAAACCCATTATACTTAATGCGAGGTTCATAATTATGATCAGAATAAAATATAATTTGAAAGAGATGTGCCATATTGTACTTGATTTACCTTCATCTGACTTTATACTTCTATAAATTATATCTTCTTGACATTCTGTGTTTGTTTTTCATTTAGATATTCTGTTATGAAAACTATTTTACCATTTATTTTTTTGTAGGTTTCTTTTTGTGTGTATATATTGGGATTGAGGGGGGGGGGGGGGGGGGTAGGCTTCTTTGAAGTTTACTTCAAACATAAAATTGATTTCCCTTCTTTTTATCAGTTCTTGAAAATATCAAGGCATGGTGTCCACCTATACATGAAACTTACCTTGTTATCCTCCCAGTATTTAGCCATACAAAGGTCCCCCACTTGAAACAACCAACTTGACCCATCTCCATCAGGAAACTGCAACAAGAAATCGTGTGATAAAAAAAAAATTAGAACATTATTTTCATTTATTTACTTATTGATTTAAAAAAATATAATTTTTTGGGGGGTTTAAATTTAGTACTATGGGTTAAAAGGCTCTTGTAAAACTTGAAGATCTTATAGCAAAGGCTCACAATATTAATGATACCACTATCTACATCAAGAGATGATAAATTTTTGGCCCAAAGGCTAGAAAATATTTGTTTTTAACTTTACAAAGCACACTACAATATCTTTGTTACTGCGACATAGTGGAATGCAGTTTATAAATTAAGGTTGTGAATATCCAACAACTTGCAAAACATAGTCTATGTACACAAAGGAAAAATAGTAACTTAAAAATAATTTGAACAATTGCCTTACGAGTTGATCATCACCCTTGCTTATTGTAATGTTTTACCTATCTTTCTATGATAAGATGACATCTAAAAACATAAATGAAGATAGAAAAAAAAAAAAAAGAGAGAGAGAGAGAGAGAGAGAGAGAGAGAGAGAGAGAGAGAGAGAGAGAGAGAGAGAGAGAGAGAGGGGAGAGAGGAGAGAGGAGAGAGAGAGAGAGAGAGACAAGTAAAAATGCAGACAAGATTTTATTTGGAGCCTCCTTCTCCTTATCACCAAGAAATAATTGAGAGGCTAGTTCTTTACATCTGTCAGGAAGTACTTTGTAAAAGACATACATCCTCCCAAAAGGGTAGGAAGTGATTGCTATTGTTCCTTTAACATTTATAGAAACCTGGATAAACTCAGGCCCCATGGGTCTTATGCCTCTCAAACACTACCTTTTGTTACAGAACAGAAAGAAAAAAGATTTTCTATTTTTTCTCACCTGTCTATCCATTCTTGGTTTAGGGTTAAAGTGTTGACCCCTACTGTCTTGCCAAGGTGGTGGGTGATATGGCTGGTCTTGATGTTGTTGCTGACGGTAGTTCTGGTATGGATTCATGCCATTACGGTTATTATACCTATTGTTTGAACCCCTATCCGCTGGATGTCTGTCACTGTTGGATTCGTAATAATGACCTTGATTCCTCGGGTTGTTATAATAATTCTGCTGATCTGCTGGATGTCTGTCACGGTCGGATTCGTAATAATGCCCTTGATTTCGAGGGTTGTTATAATAATTCTGCTGATTAGAAGAGTTTGAATACCTATGATGATCTTGTTGTTGCTCATGATGATGCTGATGCTGATGTGACTGTACAGACGATGTGTCCTTGATATCTGATGCATTTTCTTTACGATGGGTGTAATGATCTCTGGAGGGCTTATCGTAATTCGTATTAGAAGAAGACTCAACATTTTTGCTGTTTTGCGTGGTGTTATAAGATTGTCTTTGATTTCTACCTTGATAATCTGATGAGCGAGAGGGTGGAGAGGAATAAGATTTGCCAAATCTACTCTGTTGGTTGTAGTTATGGTTATTGTTTTCCCCCAGTGGTTGTCTTGAGTCAGACTGTTGATCCTTCTGTCTAGAATCATACTCATCTTTATCTCCTCTGTTATGAGATTCTACCCTCTGCTTAGCAAAGCGCGGTGGTAGGGTAGTGTGTTGTCGCCTATCACCTCCATTATCATCACCTGGTGAATTAGATTCTGAATACCCTTTATTTGGTGATCTACTATCACCACCAACATCACGATGAGAGTAATTGGATGACGGTCTGTTGTGATATTTCGATGATGATGATGTTGATTCTGTTGAAGAAGAAAATCCCTGTGAGGTATTGGGCCTCCCAACCTGTTTTCTATTGATGCTGTTTGTATGCTTGAACACAGGGTCTTGAGACCCTATTGAGTTATACTTTGAATTGTGGTTGGAGCTTGATGCATTTGTTGTAGTTGTGTAGGAGGATGATGTAGATAATGGTGCTGACTGTTTTGAAAAACTACCTGAAGGTTTCTCGGCTTTTTCAGTCTTCTTTGAATCTGAAAAAAATGATAAATCATTACATTTCAATGAGCTTTGTCTCATTATGTACACATAACAATCATGCAATAATCAAAAGATAAATGGAACAAGATTTAAATCCTTTCAAAGAAAATATAACTGGAATTAGAGCTGGTTCCAAGAAAAGTAAAGACTACAATAATAAATACAAAACCCCAAAAACGAGCAATGAGATTGCCGTTCCATTGCGGTACTATGAGGATGTCGTAAAAACAAACAAGATAATTCCATCACTCAAAAAATTTCAATTCACATAAGGAGTCGATCTTTAGTCTTCAGATATTCTTCAATGTGATTACAATGCAGGACAGCGTAATTTCGCCAGGGTGATATTAGCAAGTAGAAAACCAAAAAAGCTTACCAAACTTCTCTGCTTTGTCTTGCAAACAAACAAAAAGAAAATCAAAAGGGCCAGAATCCATCCAAGGAACAGCGGAGGTCTGTTACATCTGGTGGAAAGTACATTGCAATAGACTAGCAACCCAACAGAGGGATAATAAGAAATGCTAATGCCTTTTTAACGCCATAGAAACTGGGATAAACTCCCAAGTCATAGGCTGTATGGCTCTTGAGGAACTACTTTCAAAAAAACAAAAAAGTATGGTGTATGACATTTGGGAGGAAGACATAATGATAAAGATTCAACAGCAACACTAAATGTACCTTCTTTCAATAAAAGCTTAGCCTCTATAAAGTCAAACAGTGTAGCTGGTCCACTCGGTCGGTTGACATAATTATCCTCATCATCATCATCATCTCGTTGGTCCCTGTTGCCTCTTCTTCTATCACCACGACCGTCACCTCCTTTTGGACCTGAAGTTGTTTTACATATCAATAGTATGAATGTCTGATCAAAAACTAGTATGGATCCGTAATTTCTAGAAATCAGGGATGACAAATGGCTTTTGAAAAAGAAACAACCCTGGAGTCACTTTAATAATAATAATAATAATAATAATAATAATAATAATAATAATATAATAATAATAATAATAATAATAATAATAATAATAATAATAATAATAATAATAATAATAACAACAACGAGGAGACCCCAAAATACAGAAAATGAGGGTATTATCTTTCAATTGCAACAAGGGGATTCCCTGCAACAATGCTGTCTAATACAATAAATGTATACCTAAAGACCAGTCTAAAAATAAACTAACAATTAACTGAAAATCTTGACAACCTGCACACGACCAAAAGATGTTGAGATTCATAACTTTCGATAAAAGCATCTCTCATTTTTGTAACAAAGACAAGCCTACTAAGTCAAGAAAGTTAGGTGCCCTATTGTAAGACACTTACCAGGCCTTGCCCTATCTTGGAACCGTCCCCCCATGCCTCCACGTTGTGGACCTGACACAAGACTGTTGATGGCTTCCTGTACATTCCCTCCACTCATTTTCAGTGCACTGTTGGCATCCTGGGCTGAAAAACCCATCTCCATTATCCGCGCTACATCCTTATCCTTCACTAACTGTGGACAAAACATAAAATAATCAAATTAAAATTTTCCCAGGCCTCAATAAAACAAAAAAAAAAAAAAAATTCTCACTCAAACCCAAATAAAATAAACATTCTCATCTATATAGAATATCACACACATATCACAACCAATGAGAGCAATATTACACAAGAAGGGGAAACCAAGCATACTGCATCTAATTAATCCTTCAAGATCAACCCAAGCCTTAAATTGCATCCAAATGCTAAACAATCACATAAATAATATTGATATGTGCTGAGCAATCATGTGAACGATTCACCATCCAATTTACTCTATGCCTAACTGTGCAATTAAATTTAAAAATTTACAAATGCCAATGTTGACAACAGACTTGGCATTTGATTGATAGAAGTTAAGATTGACAGCATGTGATGTTCAAAAATTTCGACATCTCACTCGACTGAATAAAACTCTTTATCCAAAGACATGTCGACGCAATCAAATTCTCACAAAAAGTGACTTATCCAAGAGCCAATCAGGAGGACAAGGTTAGTAAATCTTGATTGGCAAATGCTATTTTATTGCTCCATTTGAAAGAAAAAGAAAATAAAATAAAGATTCCTAAAATTTAACAAATCAGTAGCTTAATTCTTCCTTACCACAAAGAACATTTTTTAAAAGTTTCTTGAGTTAATATATGCATCACAATTCACATTTGCTTCTGCTTCTATCAAAATGTTAAAAAGACGGAAACAAGAAAAAAAAAAAAAAAGGAATACGAATAATGTGAAAAAAGAAACTTTCATAAAAGGTCACTATATAAACACATTATTACCTGTTTCTGTCCTCCAAATGAACTCTTGGCCCCCTGCCCACTCGATTTAGCCTGTAGAGCCTGTTGAATAGTAGCCTGTCTTTGCTGGAGAAATTTATCATCGCTTGCTGATGCATCTTTGTCTTTTTCAGAAGCCAAAGATTTGAAATCTAGACAAATAAAAGCATAACAGATTCTTTAAAAGGAAATGTTCTTTTGAGAATAACTTGTGAAAAAAGTAAATTAATACAGTTCAAGACTTTTGTAATTAACCAGTTAACTGCCGTACTCTGGAAAGATATAAATTAAAAAATTAGGCCAGAAAACTTGTCCTTCAAACATCGATCAATCTAAATTTTCTCATCTTGGCAAAAACTCTCAAATGTGGGACTTCTTGAGGTCTTTAACAAGTTTTGGCAAGATTAGCATGGGTGCCAGCAGGAAGAAGTGCTGAAACCTGAAACTAAAATCTCGACACTTTGCCAAACCTGAAAATGTTCCTACTGAAAATGCGGCCTAAACTTTTCTCTTATTTCATCACTGTTTTTATACCGAGGCCTTGACCAAAGAGAGTTCCGGCTTCACGAATCAACCTCCATACACTGAAAAGGTGGCTGAATCATGTTTTCGAATTTTTACAGATCATTTTAACACTGAAACCTTCGGGATATCGCGAAACCGGAATTCCGGCATGAACCGGAAAACTGGCACCCATGAAGATTAGTCATCTAAATCGATCAATATTTGAAGGATGAGTTTTCTGGCCTAATATTTAAATACAGTTTTTCTAGAGAACTGCAATTAACTGGTCAATCTATGGTATAAACAATTAGGCAGTGGCATCATAAAGCTGCTTTTTCTATAATATATGTTTCTATAATATATGTAAATACAAAACATTTGATTCGAATTTGAACCAATAATTGAGATAATAAAAATGCAATAAAGGCTCTTCGCAATGTCCAGCAGGTTTTTACCTTTCTTAGTTAAAATCGGTTCACTTTTATTAATCTTGGATCCAAAGGGTACAAATGGTGGAGGACCTCCATCCTGCAATTTGTTGCGGATCAAGGTCTGCTGTGCTAGGGTCTGAAACAAAAGTGTACAAGTTTGTTTTGTTTTGTTTGTTTGTCTTTTTCTTTCTGGGGGGTTGGAAGCACATTCCAACTTGGATCAAATGATAAACAGTTTCATTTATTTCATTTTGTTAAATGTTGAAAGTAAAACAGAAAAATAAACAAAAAACAAAACAGGGGTGAATGAAAGTTGGATGCACCCATTTAAAAAAAGAATCAGATTATCGTCAAATGATTCAGACTTGCAAACCCTTATTCTAAAAAAAATATTTTAAGACAAACCAATTTCCACCCTAAACTAATCTGACAGCTCACTGAATAATACTATTATCACCAGCAAATTACCGCGAAAAGCTCGTTAAGTGATTAATAATGAAATATAAATGTAAAAGCTTCAATTCAATGGTGAATAAGAAGAAAAGGAAAAAAGACTTAGATGAAAGTAAAAATATACACATAAATCTGGGACAGTTGGCAGTCTAATGATTGCCAACTCACATCCCTGGAAAAAAAAACAAAACAAAACAAAACAAAGAGAATACTTGAATAACAGAGTTCAGCTGCTAAAGAAATTACAGGACTATCAAAAATTGCAAAACAAAAATTTAACGAGAGCAATCTGAATAATATTTTATAATGGTCTATGATGACTGTATGAAAAAAATAACTTTTTTTTTTTTGCTTTTTAAGCTCTAACTTTTGTACCTTTTTCAACTCCCAAGGAGCGACCAGATTCTCCACATTTCCTCCAAGGAATTTTACATTTTTGCTTGTCAGTAACAGGAAGTCTCTCTCAACCTCTACTGGCCCAGACAGAAGAATTTTACTACCGGGTGGAGTGTTAGGTCTGAAATTAACAAAATAATTACAAAATAGGTATTTGAAAAAAAAAAAACCCAAACAAACAAACAATCAAACAAATATAGGCAATAATAGTCTCAAGACATTCAGCGATATTGTGAAAGCTGACACAATGAGCAAAAGGGAATTTGAAATTCAACACATGCATATCATGTTTTTATTTTTCTTTGTTTTTAAGAGTTTTACAGTGCTTGCAACACATTTAGGGCATTTCAGTGCCACTAAAAAGGGAAATATGCGATCATGAAAAAATTCTAAGATTACATGTAAAGGTACCCAAGAAAAAGAAAGATAAAGGGGAATAGTTTAAATAGGGAAAAGTTGTAGATTCCAAGAGCACACCACCAGTGTAGTTTGAGATCACCTCAAAGTCTCATCCAGACACTAGCACAGAATTCCACCAATGTGAATACTCTCACATGTTTACAGAATTTATCCCAAAAGAAAACATAACTAACGATACATAACAGAGAGAAAATTTAAAAGAAAAAAAAAATCATCTCCCAAAACCAATACTGTACATTTAACTGTTTCCCTCTCAGCCAATCACTCTGACAAGAGCCAGAACAAAACCAAGCAATCCCATTTCAAGACAAAGACAGAAAGCAACTCGGATAACAGGTATAAGGGGATAGAAGAAACAGCAAGTGACCTTCTGCCCACCACGGGAGACATGCATATCAATGACATACCCAATTCCCTTGATAGCCTCCAGAGTAACACCAGAGCACGTTGTACGTCCATCAGTTAAAGACACGCGGCAAAGTCGAGGAGCTGTCTGAGATTCCTCATTCTCTTTAGGTGCAGAAACAACTCGAATCTTTGACACCTGCAATACTGCAGGACCCTCCAACTGAGAAATAGGCATTGATAAAATCATGTTATAAAGCAGGAACTGCTTGGCACTAAATCAGGAAGAAGAAAAAAACCCATTATAAATACAATTCCATATGTATGGCTTTTATCCAACGCTGACTATTTCATGCTATGCTTTAAAATGTTGCAATAATATTAGCAGTTTAAGATACAAATATATAGTAGTACTTAATATCTTCCTTTATAACAAATAAATCGTAAGACTCATAATCATCATTTGAAACATAGTTAATTAAAACAAGAGGAAATGAAATTCAGACTCACACAATCAACTCTTCCTTTATTGATATCTTCAGGAAGCCATTTGCTTCCTATATCTTTCAAATCAAACTGTAGGAAAAGTTTAGTTAAATACATGTCAGTCCAACATCAAAGATTAATAAATCAAAGTAAAAATCAGATTAAGCAGACATTTGTGAATGTGGAGAGGGGAAGCAGGATGCCACAAATGTTTTGCAGGACTGTACAAAGTAAAATGAGCAAAGGGCGACTATTTGGCCCGAGAGGACGACACTAAAATCAAAGCTCTATGGGTCTCAATACAAGCTTGGGAAGACCACAGCATTCCCGCATCTTGTTGACCTTCAGCCATAAAGACATCATGAGGGAAAAGAAGAAGAAGAAGAAGAAGAAGAAGAAGAAGAAGAAGAAGAAGAAGAAGAAGAAGAAGAAGAAGAAGAAGAAGAAGAAGAAGAAGAAGAAGAAGAAGAAGATTGTGTAGATTTTAACACCTTACACAGACAAATAAATGGACAAGCAATGTATAGGGAAACCTTTGCAATGAAACGCATGGAAACTTACATCAGTCTAATTATCTTTTAACAGTAAATTATTATACGTGTATCCTCATAAAATAAAGGTACAAAAATATCCCTTACAACTTACATTGCCTTCTTTTAAAAAGAAAAAAAAACACCATTTAAAAAAAAACATGATATAAAATAAAGCAAAATACCTGAACTGAACCAATATTGGAAACTGTTAAGGTTTGGATATTTCTGTTTAATTCTAAGAAAAATAGTCAAACAGGCAAGGGAAAGAGATTGATCCCAGGTGAAGTTGAATTTTCTTTCTGACACCTCCCATCCATCCGTGATTGGATAGCTGGGCCTGATAGATCTGGTAGTAAGTTCTTTGTGACAGACTAACAACTTCTTATCCAAAAGTAGCAAGCAATTACTCTCGTCCTTTCACAGAAACAGAAACTGGGATAAACTCCAACTCCTAGAGCCTAATGGCTCAAAAGGACTACAACTTTATTTAAAAAGTGACAATAGAAATAATGTATTTAATATATATATATTATTATTATATATATATATTATATATATATATATATATATATATATATATATATATTTATATTATTATAACACATATATGATCAGTTAAACCCACTGCAAATTATAATTATATAATTAAAACAACTTACATCAAGAGCTCTTTTGATAATTGTATCACTTTGGTGTATTTTCCCTTCATCACAGCACTTTGCCAATCCATCATTCGACAAATGCCTGAATGGAGAAAAAAAAAGAAAAAGAAAAGGATTCTGAATTAATTCTTACAAAGTGGTAATTCAAGGTAGCTCTGATTAAAGCCAATGAAAGTGTCCAATAAAAATTATAAATTCAAAGCTCTATTTTGGAACTTCATTACCAGAAAGTCAAGCAAAATTAATGACTTCAAAGTCAACCAATTTCTCAGCTCCTCTAAACTTAAAAATTTATATAAAAATATGTGAAACACGACTTTTTTATAACTTTAGAATTCAACTTCAACTCGTTTATCAATGACTTTAATCTAGGCTCCATTTGTACTTCTTGTCTGGTGTGGTCAAATTTGGGGCGAACACTTAGGCCTAGGGATTCGCCCACGATATAAACAAATTCCCTAAGTATTTTGGATGCGGCTAATATCGGAGTGGCTGGTCCCCGACGAGGAAGTTCAGTTTGCGGGTGTGCCATGCACTGCATAGGTGGAATGCAGTGCCACGGTTTTTGAAGTGTTCATCTTCAGGTACCACTTGTCGAAGTAGGATTTGAGTCTGGTGACATCCTTGCTGAGTACTCTCTCGAGACGGGTCTTACTTTACTTTGAGTAACGAGTGCCCAGTCGTCCGCATATCCCAGCCTCAGGGAGGAAGTGTTTGACATGTAAACGTTAAACAACATTGGCGCTAGTACCGAACCCTGAGGGACCCCATTCTTCAGTTTCCTAACTTTACTCGTAGCATCTCCCAGTGCGATGTGGAATTGTCTTTCCCCAAAGATTGAAGAGGACAACTTCAAAGTCTTTTTGCACCTTATGATCTTTGCAAGTTTGAGCATTAATCCTTCGCACCAGACCGTATCGTACGCCGCCGATAGGTCTATAAATACAGCACCTGTTTGCTGTTTTATCTCGAACCCTGCCTCAATATGCTCTGTAAGGGCAATGACCTGTTCCGTGGTGCACCTCCCTTCCCAGAAGCCTGCCTGCTCGGATGGCAGGGTAGCGTCTAGGACCAGCCCCCATCGGTTTTATAGGATCGCTCCAACAATTTGTAAAGACAGCTCAGTAGAGATACGTGTCTGTAACTGTCGGCCTCCTTCGCCAGTTTCCCATACCATTATCACCGTATAATGGTGAAAATAGCGGCTTCCTTTAATAAATGAAAATGAGAAAATGTGTCTGAATAACAAAAAGGCCAGGCTTTTGGTTATTGCCAGACAGGGTCCAGGTTTTTTTTTATTATTGGCTGACTGGTGTCTGACAATAATCAGTTTTCTTTATTGGCAGACATGTCCGTGTCCTGAGAATAACGACAGCCTTAATTTTAAGTTTGGAGTCTTGGACTTGACTTGGGACTTTGGAACACTTTCAAACTGACTTTACTCTATTATTAGTAGGTAGGCCATCATCTGGCAATTGTTTGTAAACAAAGCAAGATGGTGGTAGGGACCTCTCTCCTTAACCAATGCCAATTTATCTTTGTGCCAAATTTAAATTGTCACATAATATGAAAAGGTATCTAGGAGTTGACAGCTAAAGGAGAGTGAGAGGGTTGCAGAGTTGCAGGGGAGTAAGTGAAAGTTGTGTGAGGAGGAGAGGAGAGGGGAACGGGGAACTGAGCAAGTGGCGAGTTGACTGCTACAATTCAAAAAGCATGAACGAGTGCATAAGAGGTGAAGAGATATAAACTGCACTCGTAAAATGAAACTATGTTTGTTTTCAAACAATAAGATATACCTATATGTCACTAAGTTTGTTGGATCTATTAATTTCTTACTTACCATCCTTGTCGATCAAGTTCGGCAGCAGCCATTTTGATAAGAGTTGCAGTGAATGCCTCCACACAATTTGATTGGCTGGGAAATCATGTAGGGTTGACCAAGACTTTAGTCATTGACTACTACTGATTTTATGGTCCAAGTTCTACATGTTTGCAGGTCTGATAACCTAAATTATTATGGGCAATCGTGTACGGTCGCGGAAACTTTGTCACAACGCACCGTTCAACCAAATGCTCTGCGGTTTCGGGCTCTTGACAACAACGGGTACATGTTGGACAGGTGGCAATCCCCAACTGATGAAGTGAACGTGCCCATGAGACAAGTTCTCGACCGAAACCGATTGGCTGCCACCAAGGATATCATATAGGCCTAAGTAGACTCTGGTTGCCAGAGTGCATTTTCAAGTGAGCTACCACCAAAATTACTAAAACAAAGTAAGTCCTTAAGAGCTTCATGGCCATAGTGTCGAAACTTATCCCAGTGTGCGTAGAGTGAAGTGGCCGAGCAATGCATTTACTAACTCATCCCTCCGAATGGGGCGCTCAGGGAAATAACCTGGGCTCAAACACGGCAAAAAATTTCCCAGTTGCTCCGTGCGCCATTGTTTTTGCAGTCCCCGACCCCTTTAGAAGCCTGACGACCCAGGTTAAGAACAGATATAGAAGGGACCAGGCAGAGGAGTTGATTTGTTGTTGTTGTTGTATACCACTGAATGGATTTGGTTTGTTTTGTTTTTAAGGGTTTTACGGCGCTTGCAACACATTAACGTCATCTCAGCGCCAGTAAAAAGGAAGAAAATGGGATAGTAAAAAGTTTTGGAACTACAATTAGAGCACCCAAGACAAAGTAAGTCTTAATCAGGACAAACTTGCAAATCTTCAGCAAGAATAAGACTCAACTTTTGATTTTGTTACTCAAGTGAAATATTATATCCACAACTACAACCAACATTGTATAGTCCATGGTAACATAGAACCGAATGGGCACGGGGGGAAAAGCCATTCCATTATAGATAGTATGCGCTTGGCTAAGAAACTCACAAGATTACCATCCGGAAGTATAACGGACCAACACACAAAACTATGTGTAACCTTTAAGTGTATAGTCTGGTTAATACCGTTTAGTGAGAATTACTCATAATCGTGGATGGTAAAAATCAATAACAAAGACCTGAGTTACGTCAACTTCGATCTATCTATAGACAGGTTTTTGTCATTGATGTTGTTGAGGTCTATAATTGACGTTAGGCGGAGGTTGGCGTTTGGGAAATCTTTTGAGACCGTTGTTGAGTGCCCAGATGACTGGGCGTCCATTTCAGGTCCCAAATTGGT
>NC_088363.1:28841849-28849349 GCF_034508935.2 Berghia stephanieae
ATAAGCAGACACTCACAGCCACTCACATACTCCATCGCCGTTTCGCATACACTTCGCCATAAGTTCCAATTCCAATGTCACGCGCCATGATTATTGTTGGCCACCATTGTAAATAAATGTTGTGATACAGTAATCCCCCCCCCTCCCCTCCAACACACACACACACACACACACACACACACTCACACAAACAAACACCAACTCATTGTAACATATCAACAGAGTAAAAAATAATAAAGTTCTCTTTATTCATCCTCAAGCAGAAATTTATCTTAGGGTCTATTCTAAGGGAAGACTGGAATCACCTAGAGGTCAGCCGCAACACAGCGCCACAAATTGTGTTACGGAGAGGTGGCTTGCTAAAGACCATATAACATGGTGGATATTGGAGCTATGTATCTTGCGGGTACGAAGCAAAGGCCATACCCCTGAGGCACATCGCCTCTTACCCTTTCCCCCTCCTCTCCATAAAATGCAATGGCAATGTACGGTTTTCTCGAACTACTGTTTCCTCGAACGCTTTTGCTTGTCCCGATGAGTTCGAGGATATATATATATATATATATATATATATATATATATATATATATATATATATATATATGTATCACACGCTCTTGCTCTTTCTCGGTCTCTCTACTCCCCCTTCACCCCCCCCCCCCCCCCCCAAACCCCCCCCCCCCCAAATAAACAAACAAACAAAAAAAATGTTGAACTACGACGAGGACGACGACGACGACGACGATGGTGATAATGATGATGATAATGATGTCGCTGCTGCTGCTGCTGCTGCTGCTGCTGCTGCTGCTGATGATGATGATGATGATGATGATGATGATGATGATGATGATGATACTGATGATGATAATGATAATGAAGACGATGATTATTATCATTATTGTTATCATTATTATGTGATGATGATGATGATGATGATGATGATGATGGTGATGATGGTGATGATGATGATGATGATGATGATGATGATGATGGTGATGACGATGATGACGATGATGTTATTGGGTTATTGTTAGAAAAAAACAGTTGTTTTAATTGGAAAACTGAAAAGTGTTCATGCATGAGACTGTGTGTTTAATCAATATGAGTCCTGCGTTTTGATTACTTCACAACCAGTCATAGTATTAGTATATTAAGGGGTTATCACATCTCACACGTAGCTTTTTAAACAATGTGTCATATATAGAAATAATTTCTCCGTGTTAACTACCGTACCTTAAAGCCATATCCACATTGTCATACAATTACCGGTAGCATTAGGTTCAGTTAGTTGATCACCCCTTTGGATGAGTAAAGTTATCCGATTTTAGTTTGTAGTATACCGTTAAGTCACCTCTATAAATAAACAAAACGCTATTTTATGTCATCGTCGCTAAAAAAACACATGATATTACTAAACTGATAATGTAATATTTACGTCATATGGAGAACTTAATCGGGTTTAAACTTAAAAGCACGCTGGTTATTCTTAAACTCGTGTAGAAAATTGCCCTGTCATGTCTTTACTTTTTGATGTCATTTTTTTGTGACCTCGAAATCGTTGATCACGCCAGCACGAAGGTATTGAAGATCGTTATTGTGGTCAATAGATAGAATGCGCTTCGCCGAGGAGTTCACAACATTGCCATCCGGAAGTATAACGGACCAACACACAACTCTGTGTAACCATGAACTTTTATAGTCTGGTTAATACAGTTTAGTGAGAACAACTCACAAACGCGGATGGCAAAAACAATAACAAAGGCCTGAGTGACGTCATCTGCATACTATCTATAACCATTTTGTCTTTGCGCTTGCCGTACTTTTAACATATAAATGACACGGCTTCAGCCTGATAATGTAACCGCGTCTTTAGAGAATTAAGGCCATCTGTATCCACCGCCCACGAGTTGTTTACATTTTCATTAAAACAAATCACATCTACACACCTCGCAAAATTTTATCTTCAGTTTGCGGCGATTCTCGGCTTGGTGAGGTTGGGAAACCGTAATCTCATTTTCTTACTAACTTATAGGCCTATATTTTGTATTTTTACTAATCAACACCCCTTTTTGATGGTACCGTCGAGTTTTTATATGTATTGTATTATAATTATTTGTATTGTATTATTCCCATGACTAATCACCAGTTTCTAGATCATTTCAGAGTTCACAGAAGTTGGAAGACGACAGAGGACAGGACCGGATTCATTTTGTAAGATTTCATCTAGAATGGTACGTTTTCAGGGGCTTTTTTCAATTTCGTTCGTCATTTTCTTGGACTCCAACATTATCCCACCACCTGTGTCTAATCACTATTAATTGTTTGAGTTTCAGATGGACCATCCAGGAAGACAACGAAATTTCAAGGGAGTCGACATCATCTCCAGGTAAGAAATTTAATCTTTTTATCGTGATTTAAAAAAAAATCATGTTTGAATTTTACAAACTGAAATAGTAGATACCGATATGCCACCTTAGATTGCCTTCAGCATTCATCAACATGAGGTATTTTATGAAAGTGAATAGATTCATGGAGATAATTCATATTCGAGAGATTAACTTGTAAAAAACAAAAAAAAAAAAAACCACATCTAAGTTATTGTTAATTACATTAGGTGGTGAGACTGCATTTCTTTCAAAACATAATTTCTTCAATAATCTATTTATATATAAATTCAAAATATTAACAAGAATTACGTTTTTCAAAAATTCACTACAGGACGGAATCAAGAGACCGGATTGGATCGTGTATTCTTCAAAGGATTGGATTCGTAACGGAGACTTCATCACGAGGTAGGAATTATATTTCTCTCTCTCTCCTCTCCCCCCCCCCCCCCTCTCTCTCTCCTCTCTCTCTCTCTCCCTCTCCCTCTCTCTCTCCCTCTCCTCCCCCCCCCTTCTCTCTCTCTATCTCTTTCTCTCCCTCTTTCCATCTCTCTCTCTCTCTCTCTCTCTCTCTCTCTCTCTCTCTCTCTCTCTTTCTTTCTTTCTCTTGGCTCAGTTTACCGGGGAAAGAGTTGTAGGGCAAGGACATGATATTTTAATAATTATTGCTTAACAATTAATTTGACAATGATTTGATAAATGATAAAGATTTATATAGTACGAGTACGACAACTTTTTAACAGCTGTAGACTGTAAACTCCTACTGTAGAAAAAAAATTAAAATTACACGATAAAAGAAATCACAAGGCACCAAGGTTGCCAGTTTGGCATTTTAAATGCAAGATATGAAGTGAGTAGAAAAGTGCCAGAAGACAATAGAGAATAAAAAATTTTTTTCGCGGCGGTCGTGGGGTTTGAACCTGCGACCTTATTGGTACGACAACTCCGCCTGGCAGGTGAGAGCGTGGCTCTACCGTGTGAGCTATCCACGAACACAAAAATATTCGTTTCAAACCCAAAGTCATTTCTAGATCCCTCTCTCACCCACTTCTTGAGATCGCCGATTCGTTCGCCACCATCGCGAAGTAATTTTGACCAGCAGTTAAGCTTAATAGCCAATATTCTCATCACAAACATATAACATAGAAACGATTGAGACATTGAGTATGCTCCGGTGTATGGGGTGAATTTTTAATTCAGAAAAGTGAGTGGAGCAGGCACTTATGTTGGTAACAACAAGATATGAAGTGAGTAGAAAAGTGCCAGAAGACAATAGAGAATAAAAAATTTTTTTCGCGGCGGTCGTGGGGTTTGAACCTGCGACCTTATTGGTACGACAACTCCGCCTGGCAGGTGAGAGCGTGGCTCTACCGTGTGAGCTATCCACGAACACAAAAATATTCGTTTCAAACCCAAAGTCATTTCTAGATCCCTCTCTCACCCACTTCTTGAGATCGCCGATTCGTTCGCCACCATCGCGAAGTAATTTTGACCAGCAGTTAAGCTTAATAGCCAATATTCTCATCACAAACATATAACATAGAAACGATTGAGACATTGAGTATGCTCCGGTGTATGGGGTGAATTTTTAATTCAGAAAAGTGAGTGGAGCAGGCACTTATGTTGGTAACAACAAGATATGAAGTGAGTAGAAAAGTGCCAGAAGACAATAGAGAATGTTACCAACATAAGTGCCTGCTCCACTCACTTTTCTGAATTAAAAATTCACCCCATACACCGGAGCATACTCAATGTCTCAATCGTTTCTATGTTATATGTTTGTGATGAGAATATTGGCTATTAAGCTTAACTGCTGGTCAAAATTACTTCGCGATGGTGGCGAACGAATCGGCGATCTCAAGAAGTGGGTGAGAGAGGGATCTAGAAATGACTTTGGGTTTGAAACGAATATTTTTGTGTTCGTGGATAGCTCACACGGTAGAGCCACGCTCTCACCTGCCAGGCGGAGTTGTCGTACCAATAAGGTCGCAGGTTCAAACCCCACGACCGCCGCGAAAAAAATTTTTTATTCTCTATTGTCTTCTGGCACTTTTCTACTCACTTCATATCTTGTTGTTACCAACATAAGTGCCTGCTCCACTCACTTTTCTGAATTAAAAATTCACCCCATACACCGGAGCATACTCAATGTCTCAATCGTTTCTATGTTATATGTTTGTGATGAGAATATTGGCTATTAAGCTTAACTGCTGGTCAAAATTACTTCGCGATGGTGGCGAACGAATCGGCGATCTCAAGAAGTGGGTGAGAGAGGGATCTAGAAATGACTTTGGGTTTGAAACGAATATTTTTGTGTTCGTGGATAGCTCACACGGTAGAGCCACGCTCTCACCTGCCAGGCGGAGTTGTCGTACCAATAAGGTCGCAGGTTCAAACCCCACGACCGCCGCGAAAAAAATTTTTTATTCTCTATTGTCTTCTGGCACTTTTCTACTCACTTCATATCTTGTTGTTACCAACATAAGTGCCTGCTCCACTCACTTTTCTGCATTTTAAATGCCAGATTCCAAAAATCTGGCATTTTTGAAAACCGTTTGGCATTAGAAAATTCATTTGGCATTTGGCATTTTCATTTGGCATTTTCTTTTCTTGTATATTATACTTCAAATGACACCTTTACTCTGCACTTGAACCAGATTCAACAGAAAACATCATAAGAAACACGAAACAGTAAGTTTTCGTAATTGTCAATAATCATTTAACTGTTTACGTATTTACCTTTCATGTTAATGTATTTCTTTTTCATTCTTAAGATCCAACCGTGGTGTAGTGGTATAGCACTCCACTTAGTAGTCAGTAGGTAAAAAATTACCCCAACAGGAAATTTAGTATAATTAAAAAAAAAAAAAGAAAAAAAAAGAAAGGAAAACACGCAAGCCACCAGGATATGGTAGTAAATTGTCTATCAAAAGTGAGTAGTTTTCTTAGTGGGGGTGGGAGTCAACAGACTTTGGCATTTTTTTGAGTGTTTTGGCTTTTTTTGAGTCTTCCCCTGGCATTTTGTTGAAAAATAATCTGGCAACCCTGCAAGGCACCAAGTGATCAAAGATGAAACTATTCAAAACTTATGGCACATATCAATGTAATATTATAATTTGCTGGCTGATGATCATATAGTAGATTTGTCTATAATATTTTTGAGGACTTTCCTTTAAATATATGGTAATTTTATTCGTTTGCGTTGTGTTGTAGATGTTAAATACAGTCGAGATACCTAGGCCTAGTGCTCTAGACTCTAAATATCTAAGTCTAATTTCTTACACTACAGATACTAGACGTCTACGCTTACAGTTAAAGCTTTATTCGTTGTAGTAAATTCATTCCGAATCCAAATAAAATAAAATGGATGGATTTCAATTTCAGGGTCCGTAATATCGAACCAAATTGGTCACCCCAAATTATCTGTACACGCCCATACACAATTCCATTATCCATAGTCCATCCATACGCTTCACTACAGTGTGTCACATAACTATACTATAACGCCGTCACATAAAGCCTTTTCATAGCGCTCTTTTTCACGGTGTATTGAATTTTTTTATATAATAAAAAAATCTTGCACTAGACTAGACATAAAAATCGACATTCATACAAATCTGCTGAACTGAATTCATCTGAATGAGTATAATCCACATTAACGGTTTTTTTCAAAAGTAAATTGAATTTGAAAGCATTGAATTCAATAGCTTTTAACAGCCTCATAAGCCAAATATTTTAAACTTTGTCAGCTGCGTAGTGTAATATGAGTCAAGATTGGAGGTCAAAATAATTGAGTTATGCCCCTTTGTATTTTAAGAACTGAGATTCTTTGCAGGTGATTTTTACAATGAAGCACCTCAAAATACAAGGAAAGCTTTCATGTGCTTATAGAAATAGTGAAATAACGATAAGTATTCAATTGTAAGCTTCAATTTATAGACAAAGACAGATACTGTCTTACAATTCAATACTTACCGTTATTTTTTTCTTCGAGCTTCAATCAGCACCTTAATTTTCGAAATAGTGTATCTGCACAATATATCAAACTTTGAAAAAAATCCCAGCCGACAATTTGATGTATACGGCAATTGTAGAATGAACAAATCTAATTTATGACTGTTTTGTTAGACTCCGATTTCACCATTTTCTGATCCATTGTTTGGAATCCACAAACAAAGAGTTTTACAAACTGAAATGATAGATTCCAGTATTCCACCTTAGATTGCCTTCAGCATTAACCAACATTTGGTATTTACAGAAGTGACAATTTTTCTCCTGATAATTCATTTTCAAGAGTTTGATTTTATTTTTTTCATTGGCGAGGTCAAAAAATTATTAGTTACTATTATCATTAAGTGCAAGGCTGCATATCTTTCAAAACATTCTTTGCTCATTATCTGTTTACAAATTCAAAACATAATCAAGAAATACATCTTTTATTTTTAATTCACTAAAGGACGGCATGAAGATACAGGATTACATCGTGTATTCATCATAAGATTGTATTCGTAATGGAGATCCAATCTTGAGGTAGGTATTCCATTTAGTTCTCTCTCTCTCTCTCTCTCTCTCTCTCTCTCTCTCTCTCTCTCTCTCTCTCTCTCTTTTCTTTCTCTCTCTCTCTCTCTCTCTCTCTCTCTCTTTCTTTCTCTCTCTCTCTCTCTCTCTCTCTCTCTCTCTCTCTCAAACCTTCTGTATCTCTCTGTCTCTCTCTATCTCTTTTTCTATCTGTCTCTCTGTTGGCTTAGTTAACTGGTGAAGTAAAATACTAGCGAAAGAGTGAAAATAGAAAGGCTTCATATGGGAACAAATCAATGGACGTTTCGGGTACAAACCCTTCGTCAGCACAACAATACACAAATAAATGTGGAAAACAAATAAAATATTATAATGAAAAATAACTTGTATCGCCTCAACCCCCCCCCCCCCTCCCCTTTTTCATTTGTAAATTTTTTTTTCCTGTTGACGTTGTTGCTTTGTTTGTTTGTTTGTATTTTTTGTTTGTTTTTGTTGTTTTTTTTTCTCTCCTCTCCCCTATTTTCTATCTATCTATCTATCTATCTGTCTATCCATCTCTATCTATCTATTTATCTGAATATTCCACTTTACTATCGCT
>NC_088363.1:28851849-28864349 GCF_034508935.2 Berghia stephanieae
TTTCTTCCTTTTTACTGGCGCTGATATTACCTAAATGTGTGGCAAGCGCCGTAAATCCCTTAAAAACGAACATACTACAACTACTACAAGCACCACCACCATTACTACTACTACTACTACTACTACTACTACTACTACTACTACTACTACTACTACTAACTACTATACTACTCTAACTACTACTACTACATACTACTAACTACTACTACTACTAATACTACTACTACTAACTACTATCAACTACTACACTACTACTACACTACTACATACTACTATACTACTACTACATACTACTACTACTACTACTACTACTACTACTACTACCTACACTACTACTACTACTACTACTACTACTACTACTACTACTACTACTACTACTACTACTATCTACTACTACTACTACTACTACTACTCTACTACTACTACTACTACTACTACTACTACTACTACTACTACTACTACTACTACTACTACTACTACTACTACTATACTACTACTACTAATCTACTATACTATACTACTTACTAACTACTACTAATAATCTACTACTATACTCAACTAATCCTATACTACTACTAAATCAGTGATGCCAAATCCAGTCTCCGGAAAAAAACTCTGGTCGGGAGCCAAAAATTTCGGTAGCGGGCAACTTCCGTCAAATTCCGGTGAGGTCAATTTGTTCCAAGGATACCCCCCCTTCCAAACACTTCATCATCATCACTGCCACTACTATTACAACCATCGTCACTACTTCTACAACCACCACCACCACATCATCATTACCACTGCTACTACAACCACCACCACCACATCATCATCACCGCTACCACTACTACTACAACCACCACCACCACCACCACATCATCATCACTTCCACTGCTACTACAACTACCACCACCACCATATCATCACTACAACCACCACCACTACAACATCATCATTATTACTACCACTACTACTACAACTACCAGCCCCAACACAACCACCATATCATCATTACCACTTCTACTTGTAACACGCCTGACCGGCGAGTCTTGTTTTTGTTGGCTCTTTCATTTACGTGTTTTGAGTGATTTTTATCTGACATTTCGCCTGGATTTTAATACCATCTGATTTGTGATAGTCTTGTGGTTTTATTGATATACATTTTAACGATTTCTAACAGAGGATTTTTCTAAAATTTTAAAATTTAAGTATGGATTTTCCAAAGTCGAACATAGTTTTAAACTGCTATTTGTTTACAGCCATATTGGAAACTTTATTCACTGTGCTATATTTTACAACTTTTAACAACTACCGTGTACATCGATCTATTTATAATACTAATTTTGTGAACAGACTCAGAGGGGGTAGACGAAAACAACTCCCTATAACCACCGTCATTGGTCATCGGCCAACCCCACGCCCGCTCCCCCTACGACCTCGATCCTCGCTTCAATTTATCAACACTCGTCCCCCATCCAATCTAATCACTTCAATGAGTAATCCTCACCGTTCCTTGTCAAATGTCAACACTGTCCGTGACAGTCAGTATGAAATTAACGACCACCATGACAACAACTCGCAGCAACAGCACCGTCTTGAGCAACAACAACAACAACAACAACAACAACAACAACAACCTGCACGTAGTGATCATACCAGTTTAAAAATTGGATTACTAAATGTTAGATCGTGTCGTAATAAAACTCAAGACATAATCGACATTATTGAAGATCATAAAATTAATATTTTTGTCATCTTGGAAACATGGCTTAATCATTCATATGATGATCCAATTATGAAAGCAATTACACCCGAAGGCTTTTGTATTAAATCATTTCCACGCATTGGGAGGAAAGGAGGTGGTATTGCAATTATTTACAACTTGTCACTCTTTGACAAGATATCATTTCACCATGATAATTTTAGAAGTTTTGAATACGCTGGATTTGCCATTCATGAAAATAATTTTAAAAAGTCGTTTCACTGTGTCTACCGCCCACCACCAAGCCAACAAAACAAAATATCAACAATTGATTTTTTATCTGAGTTCGGAGAATTTATGTCTATGCAATCCATTAACAAAAAGCATAATATTTTTATGGGTGATTTTAACATTGATTATTTCGGAAACAAAAATGAATCGAAAGTATTTCGGGAGATTATTGACACAAACAACTATATTCAACTTGTAAGCGGTCCTACAAACAACCATGGCCACACAATAGATCATGTCATTACAGACATTGAACATTCTCTCTCTTCACCTGTCTCAAATATTGATAAATTAATCTCTGACCATCATTTAATTGTGTTTTGCGTTTTATTTCCAATGAAGCACGAAGTAAAAAAGATGATAACATCTCGTAATTTGAAGAATATAAACATGAACATTTTTAAACAAGACCTTGACCATAACGTTAAAAATAAACATGATGCGAATGGTCTCCACGAGTCAATTGTTGGTACGGTGGACAAGCATGCTCCCTTAACAACTAGAGCAGTAAAAGTGAGACGTCAAGCACCCTGGTATAATACCGAAATAAAATTGAATGGATTAGCCAGGAGGCGGGCAGAAAGAAAATGGCTCAAGTCCAGAGATGCTGTCGATAAGAAGCGATACATCGCGGCTAGAAACGATGCAAAAGCCGTCAATTTCAGGGCCAAAAAGAAATTCTATGAAGAAAGCCTCAAAAACGTGGGATGTTCGAGACAATTCTTTGCCTTGACCAAGGAACTGCTGGGACAACAGACGCAACCAGCTCTCCCATCTTTAATCGATCGTGCAGATCTACCAACTCGCTTTGGTCAATATTTTAAAGAAAAAACGGATACCATCAGGAAGGAACTCTCGTCTGAATCGATCCCTACAACATTTGACAAGTTTCATGGTGATTCGTTAACACATTTTTCAAAGATTACTGAAGCTGACTTACGTGATTGCATTATGCCGTCTTCAACTAAAAGTTGTGATTTAGACCCCTTAAATACTGCCATTTTAAAAAAATGCATTGATGTAATTTTAACACCATTTACATGTATTGTTAATAATTCGTTGCAGTCAGGTGCTGTACCAGACATTTACAAAGTTGCTCATGTCAAACCCCTTTTGAAAAAACCTGATCTCGATAAAGAGAACTTAAAAAACTATCGCCCTGTCTCTAATCTTCCTTTTCTCTCTAAGATCTTAGAAAAGCTTGTTTTGAAACAATTACTGTCTCATCTTAAAAATAATTGTCTTGAAGAAAAATTTCAGTCTGCTTATAGGCAACATCATTCGACGGAAACCGCACTTGTTAGGGTTGTTAATGATCTCCTCTCTGTTATAGACAATGGTTCATGTTCTTTGCTGAATTTGCTTGACCTATCGTCTGCTTTTGATACTATTGATCACAATCTTCTTCTCAAACGTCTTGAAATTACTTATGGCGTGTCTGGTGCAGCGCTTGATTGGTTTAGGTCATATTTGTTTAATCGTAAACAGATTATTACGGTGGATGAATATAGATCGGAGGAAATCTTTCTTGATTGTGGGGTTCCCCAGGGTTCAGTACTTGGACCCGTTCTTTTTGTTTTGTACGTTGGCCCTCTGTCTAAAATCATCAGAAGTTTTGGTCTGTCTTACCATCAATACGCTGATGATACGCAATTGTACTGCGTTTCCAATATGAGAAATTTACAAGAAGTATCAGCCAATAGTAAAAATTGTATCCAAAGTGTTAAGAAATGGATGAATGAGAACAGACTGAAACTGAATGATGATAAGACGGGGTGCTGTATGTGGGGAACAGGAAGTGGAAAAGTGGAACAGATTTGAAGTTGGGGGATGCCTCTATTCAAATTGTTGACAAAGTGAAAAACCTTGGCACATTCTTAGACTCTGGACTGTCGATGGAGCATCAGGTTAATAATTTGGTTAGATCTCTCTTTTTCCAACTAAAAAAGATTGCTTCCATTAGACGGTTCATATCTGAGGATGTGACCAAGCACCTGGTTGTGTCCCTCGTACTATCGAAATTGGATTATTGTAATGCTCTGTTGTTTGGCGTTTCGCAATACAATCTGAAACGTCTTCAGATTGTCCAAAACAGCGCTGCCAGACTAGTATTTATGAAGCGTAGGTGCGACTCTGCCGGACCTCTACTTCATGACCTGCATTGGCTGCCTGTTGAGAAAAGAATTAAATTCAAAGCTTGTGTTTTAGTGTATCGTTGTCTTGAAGGTACTGCCCCTTCCTACCTTTCAGAACTAATTGAAAGATATTCAAAACCCCGCCCCTTACGTTCGGCCAGTGATTCCACAAAACTAGTTGTCCCTCGAATTCGGAAAAATGCTGGAATGAGATCCTTTTCTCATTTCGGACCCTCTATTTGGAACGCCTTACCGCAGAGCATTCGTGAAAAAGAATCTTTGTCTATTTTTAAACGTTCGCTTAAAACATATTTGTTTCGATTTTAGTAGATGGTATGAGAAGCAAGATAGG
Source organism: Berghia stephanieae (assembly GCF_034508935.2). NCBI lineage: Eukaryota > Metazoa > Mollusca > Gastropoda > Nudibranchia > Aeolidiidae > Berghia > Berghia stephanieae. The sequence goes on from NC_088363.1 coordinate 28,856,315, forward strand.
TTTGGTTTGTGTTGTGTGTTGTATTGTGTGTGTGTGTATGTGTGTGTGTGTGTGCTTGTGTGTGTGAATGAGTATGTTTCAGCCAAAGTAATTTGTAATTTAAGCGCTTAGAGTCTGGTGTCTCGGAGTTATAGCGCTATATAAGTTTTCAGCATTATTATTATTATTACTACTACAACCACCACCACTACTACAACCACCACCACCACATCATCTTTACCACTACTACTACAACAACCACCACCACTACATTATCATCACTACCACGAGTACTACTATAACCACCACATCATCATTATCACTACTACTACAACCACCACCACCACCACATCATCACTACCACTACTACTACAACCACCTCCACCACATCATCATCACTGCAACTACCACTACTACTACAACCACCACCACATCATCATTACCACTACTACTACAACCACCACCACCACATCATCACTACCACTACTACTACAACCACCACCACCACCACATCATTATCACTACTACCACAACCACCACCACCACATCATCACTACCACTACTACTACAACCACCACTACCACATCATCATCACTACCATTTGTACTACAACCACCACCACCACATCATATCACTACCACTACTACTACAAGCACCACCATATCATCATCACTATCATTTGTACTACAACCACCACCACCACATCATCATCCCTACCACTACTACTACAACCACCACCACCACCACATCATCATCACTACCATTGCTACTACGACTACCACCACCACATCATCATCACCACAACTACTACTACTACTACAACAACCACCACTGCAACATCATCATTACTACCACTACTTCTACAACCACCATCACCACATCATCACTACCACTACTACTACAACCACCACATCATCATTACCACATCTACTACTACAACCACCATCACCACATCATCACCACCACTACTACTGCAACCATCACCATCACCACATCATCATTACCACTACTACGACTACAACCACAACCACTACATTATCATCACTACCAGGACTACTACTACAACCACCACTACCACATCATCATCACTACCATTTGTACTACAACCACCATCACCACTAACATCAACATCACGACCACAACACTACAACCACTATGCCATTACCACATCATCATCACTACAACTACTACTTCAACCACCACGACCACATCATCATCACTACCACTATTACTACAACCACAAACACCACCTCATCCTCACTACCACCAGTATACTACAGGAAACTTTGGGATTGTATTTGGCAATGTGTTTATATAACATTCCAATTCCTTTCTTTTGTGCGCGGAAATTCCTCATTCGGCATTGATATTCCTATGAGTGGTGTCTGAAACTCCTGTGAGCCAAATTTAAAGTTGGTGTCTCTGACTACTACTACTACTACTACTTACTACTACTACTACTACTACATACTACTACTACTACTACTACTACTACATACTACTACTACTACTACTACTACTACTTACTATACTAACTACACACACTACTACTACTACTACTACTACTACTACTACTACTACTACTAACTACTAACTACTACTAATACTACTACACTACTAATACTAACTAAACTATCTACTTACTACTACTACTACTTACATACTACTACCACTACTACAACTACTCACAATACTACTAACTACACTAACTCTACTCACCACTACACAATCATTAATACCACTGTTCTACATATCTAACATCAATACACTATCCACTATCCACCACCACACATACATACATCACACATACTACTACAATCACACCACCATCATCATCTACTGCACAACCCACCACGACATCATCTATCAATACACTTGTTCTACAACTATCAACACCACATCATCATTATGCTACCACTACAACCACCACTACATAATCCACCACAATACTACTAAAACCACCATATCATCATTACCACCACTGCAACAACCACCACCACCACATATCGTAATAACACTTTACACACCACCACACCACCACATCATCATTTCACCATCTACTACAATTACACCTCCGACACATCATACACTTTCTACCTACAACACAACCACCCACTCATCACTTACTGACACCACCAGTACAACCACCTACATATCATCACCACACCACGACCACTGCACATCACCACAACTACAACCACTACTTCCAACACATTATCATCACTACCACTACTACCACAACCACAACCACCACATCATCAATACCAGTACGACTACAACCGTCACCGCCACATCAACCTTTCTACCACTACTACTACAACCACCACCGCCACTCATCCTCCTCTCTACAACCACCACCACATCATCATCACTACTGCTACAGCCACCACCATCAGCACCACTACCACTGCTATTACTACAACCACCGCCTCCACATCATTATCACTACTTCCAATACAACTACAATCACAAGCACATTATCATCATACCACTACTACTACTACTACAAATGCAGTCAACTCCACCTCATCATCATTACAACTACTACTACATGCACCAAAACATAATCTTCACTACAAATACAACCACTGCTACCACATCATTATCACTACTACTACTACTACACTACTACTACTACTACTAAGACAGGGGGTAAATATTTTCATCGAGGCAGTAATTGCAAATAATAGCGTGCAATATGTGTTTTGATCATCTTTTTTGTGCACCATGAATGATATCAATCAATGTCATATTGTTGGTGTTAAATAGGCCTCTCACAAAATAGTATGTATATAATACTAAGACTAGGCCTCTCACAAAAGATTATGTTTATTATACTAAGAACAGGCCTTTTATAAAATATTATGTATATACTGAGACTAGGCCTCTCACAAAATATGTATATACTCAGACTAGGCCTCTCACAAAATATGTATATACTAAGACTAGGCCTTTCACAAAATAGTACGTATAACCTAAGACAAGTTCTCTCGCAAAATAGTTTGTATATACTAAGACTACAAACGACTTAGTTGAAGCAAACCTTGAAAATCTTGAAAGATAGAAAGCCCCAGGATTAGACAAGAATCAACAAAAGTTGAACTAGATGTGAAGTCAAAGAACTGATTTTTTTTTCCTGCATTTTATGATCTGTTACTTTTTGTCACAGATATTTGACGTCATCGAGCTCCAGGAATCGAGATTGGCCATATGTGGGCGGTAGGGGCGGTGGCCAGCAGGGATGGTGAGGTCATGGAGAATGATTGTGGTATTCAGCGGAGTAATGGGATGGGTTATATTGGAGGGCCCCGGGGATTGTAATGGCAGTGATCAAGATGTTGGAGGAGTTGTTGGTGGCGAGGTGATGATGGGGATGTAGATGGTGGAGCAACAATAGTGACATTGTTGGTGAAGGTGGCATTGTTGGGTGACGGATGATGGAAATCATGATGGGAGGGTTGTGGTGGTGAAGGGATGATGATGGGAAGTGATGATGATGGCAATGGTTGTGAAGGGAGGTAATGGTGGAGGAAGTGATGATGGTGGTATTGGTGGGGTTGTAGTGATTGTGATGTAGAGATTGTGTTCGTCGAGGAAGGTGGTGGTGGATGGAAGTTGTGGGGAGGATGAGGATGCTGGAGGTAGATTCAGTGATAAAGTGAAGGTGGTGGTGTGGTTCTGGACTTGGGTTTGAGTTGATTCCAACTGGTTAGGGCCGGGTGAGTTACATTCGTGTTCTTTGTTGACAAGATGATTGTGGTTGGCATTCGCATGGATTTGAAATACAGATAAGTGTGCTTCTACCGGTGGGGGTGTATTTGTTTGTGTTTCATGTCCATACCCAAGTGCAGTAGGCGGACTGGAGGCCTACAGGAAGCCCGAATGTGTTTGGGCAGAATGTTGATTTACAATTGTCTTGAAGACGGGATAGGGATGTGATTTGTTTGACTCTTTCTGGATGGGTCACCTTGACCCTGGGTTTGGAACTGTGCCATTTACTGGATCTTTATTGTTGAACCTGCTTCTATCATTTTCGCCAAGCCATGGCTTTCACTTATTACCACTAACCTCACACCATGGTCTCTTCTATCACAACCCCTATGACTCTACCATTACTTCCCATCATCCCTTCCAAAGCTATCACCTCCCAACACAACCATTGCCATCAGAATCGCCTCCCATCATCATCATCTTCACCACCATAGCCCTGCCGGAGTGATTTCCATCATCACGTCACCTGCCTTGCCATTTTCACCATCATTGTCACTGCTGCTGCTTCCATCATTTACATCCCTGCCATCACTTTTATATCAACAATACTTTCTTCATCTTGAGCTCTGCTGGTGCAATCTCTGCCGATCTGACCCTGAAAATTACTCTTAGAACGTCATGATCATTTGAAGTGGCTTTATCGTCCCTGCCACCTTGCAAGGCAAGCAAGACAAGCAAGGCAAGCAAGTCAAGCAAGTCAAGCCATCAATGGTGACTCTTATCACCATTGCCACTTTCACCATCAATGGTGACTATCATCACCATTGCCTCTTTCACTATCAATGGTGACTCTTATCACCATTGCCTCTTTCACCATCAATGGTGACTCTTATCACCATTGCCTCTTTCACCATCAATGGTGACTCTTATCACCATTGCCTCTTTCACCATCAATGGTGACTCTCATCACCATTGCCTCTTTCACCATCAATGGTGAATCTTATCACCATTGCCTCTTTCACCATCAATGGTGACTCTTATCACCATTGACTCTGTCACCATCAATGGTGACTCTTATCACCATTGCCTCTTTCACTGTCAATGGTGACTCTTATCACCATTGCCTCTTTCACCATCAATGGTGACACTCATCACCATTGCTCCTTTCATCGCGTCCTTTCCAATTTTTGTCAAGCCTATATTATACACTCAAGCACTTAAAGAATTTCATTCACCGTTAATAAGATTTAAATGCCCAATCTTTAACTTCAGATATGGTAAACTTTCAGTTGTTTTTGTCGTATTTTTTCAAGTTGCAGTGTTGTCATTTTTCTTTAATCTTAATTTTTTGTTCACAATATTTCATCAACTCTCAACATGACATATGGGAATATCTATTACAATTACCTTGTAGTTGGTTAGAAAGATAATTTTCTTAAGAAAAGTCATCTCATCAAAATTAAAAGAAATTTTTTTCCTGTCTCAGAATTTTCAATGGCCATTTTAATGTTAATGACTCGCGTACTGTATAAAATAGCTTTCATTTTGTATAAAGTTTTGATAAATGTACTTTCATTACAACCAACATTCAGTTTACCTTATTTTAATCTCTTATTCATGTATCATTCATTGCCTATAAGTTTTATTGTCTAATAATTTAAAGTCATATCAATGTCTGGTTTTATTGGAATGTAATTTCAAACTCATTTAATACTTTAACATTATTTATGCAAACATAACAGTAGCTTTTTAAAAACAGAACAATTCATTTATTTAATATTGATTAGCTTGAGTATATTATTTCTGTACACGTAAAATGCTTACTACTTAAAGAAGTGATTTGTTTCTAGAAACCTCTCTGTTTAAACATTACACAGATCGCTTGACATATCATTCTATAGATATATTCTAATACCCTTTTAATTTTGCGATGCCTATACACTTTTGATTTATTAGCAATGATACAAAAGTAATAATAGTTTTTCTTAAAAGAAAGGTAAGAGTGATGCACTTATTACAAAATATTAATAATACGTTAAGTTTTTATAAAACATGGTTTTAATTTCTTTAATAGTCATCATTATTCAAGTAATAAATTTCTTAGTCAGCCGTAGTAATTTGATAATTTGTTATTTTAGTATTTAGTTAGAATGCACATGTTGATAAAATATGTTACAGTTTGTTTAAAAAACAAACAGGTTCAAGAACGCTTTTGTTATCATTATATACATAATCTGAAATTCAGGTGTTTCGTATATTTCTTTTATAAATTTAATGTTATAACTATTATTGTCATTTGTATAAAATGTGTGATATGTTACCTAACTATAAATATATAAATATTTTGCAAAATGTTCTTTAGATAATGCCCTTTTAATTTTGTCATGACAACACTTTTTTATCATGTAGTTTGTTAATTTTAATAGAAATATATTTTATTATTACATCATTTATATCAAGTAATTTAATATTAATTTCACTCTTTATTATAGCAGTCATAGATTTATAACAAATGAAGCATAACATTCAAAACTTAAAAGAGTTTTAAAATACTAGAATTTATTTTCTTTTTCTTTAAATATGATCCATCAAGTTTTCAAATATTTGATATTACGGCCAAGCAATCATTATTAAAGTAAACAATAATTTGAATGTATTTATCTGGATTGATATGTAATTGATCTTTGTTTGTAGGAAAATGCATTATCATTTTTTTCTTTTTCAGAGATTATTAAAATCATAGTCCATTTCTAAAATTTCGTTCTTAGATTTTATATTAACTTGTAGTTGAATAGGACTTTGTGCTACTGATTTTCTTATACACCCTAATTGAGTAATGTTGTTTTTCATTTGTCACATGTCATCGTAAGTAACGCTTGATAGAATTTTAATTTATTCGCAATCATATGAAAATAGCCGTAACAATAATGAATTTTTATGATTAAGCATTGTTTTAATTTTGATTTTTAAAATATCCCATCGTTTTCAAAAAACAATAATGATATGGTTGACATCAACTCACACATTTTCATTTAGGAATATGTTTTACAATTATCTTGTGGTTGGATAGGTTTTGTTTTGTCATACAGATAGTGAAATCGTCTCATCAACGTTGCGCTTTAATAATAATGCATCTACCATTCATTTCTCCTAACATTATACAGTTTGATATCTTATCCACACAAAATTACATCACAATATCATCATGTTCTTGTACATGTTTTATAATCTCGTGCTTTATAATCATATCATATATGTTGAGTTTCAATGGAATATAATTTTGAATTTGTTTTATACTTTCTGGCAGTTGTACAAATATGACATAAGCGATTCACAAAAGGAATAGATACTTCATTTATTTAATATTGAAATATTTTTGTATAATGTTAATACTTAATGCTTAGAGAAGAAATTATTGTTGATATAAAAATTATATTCTTTTATCTGAGAAAGAAATTACAAGCTCAACAATTTTACACAGCGGGTGGTTGGATGGGAGCATCACCCTTGAATCATATACCTATGATGTTCGCATGGGTGTACGATCCGATAGTGATGTCGTTTCTTCTTCTCTTTACTAGCCTATCCTGCTTCTTTGGTTTGTGATTGTATTTTTGACAGGGGATATTTTTTTTTCTGTAAATCCTCTGCCTGTTTGTTCTTGGTTATTTATCATTTAGCTTATGATATCTTTAGGTTATGCTTTTGATTGACATTTGTACTATTTTTGTTAGATTGCTTGTTTTTTTGTTTCAGCGGTCTCTCATATAACCTCAATTGTGTTGGAAGAGACCTAAAGCAACAAACAAAAAAAATTTTTACACAAATCCGTTATTTACATTATCATTGTAAAAATATATTCTCATATATAGATTTGATCTTCTAATATTTTTTTTGATCCATCAATTTTCAAACGATAAATTTCTCAGCCAGCCATTATTACTAAATAAACATCAGAGAGAGAGAGAGAGAGAGAGAGAGAGACAGAGAGAGAGAGAGAGAGAGAGGGAGAGAGAGAGAGAGAGAGAGAGAGAGGGAGAGAGAGAGAGAGAGAAAGAGAGAAAGAATGTATATTCACACTTTTCACGCCAAAACAACATTAGCTATATGACAAGTGGGGTATAGAATTTAGCTTGAATAAGTTAAGGAATAGAAACAAAAAGATCCATTGTTTTCGAATATATGATGTCATGGCCAAGATTATATAAATAAGCAAGTATTTTGTTGTTTTTATTTGAATTCAACATGTAGTTTACCTTCCTTTTTTCTTCAAATAATGAACATCTCAGTCGCCCAATCATTAATTGGTAAAATAGAGTAGTTTAGAAGTAACATATATTGCCAG
>NC_088363.1:28869349-28879349 GCF_034508935.2 Berghia stephanieae
GGAAGCTTGTTGTAAAAATAATTAATGCAGTTGTGAAATGATAAACACTTCTGCTAAAAGGAATACAGTTTTGTCCTTTCCAACGTTTTGAAATTATGATGTATTATAGAAGAAACCATATTTTTTGTGGTTTGATTAATTGGAGATGACACATTTTCATGTGAGTGAATCCAAAGTTAGATATTAAGTGAAAAGAGTAAAAGTCCATATCCTGAAATTACAAATGCAGTAGTTACGTAATGTGCACTTCTGCTAAAGATAAAATGAATTTGTCATTTTCAAAATGTTAAACTTTTTTTCTCCTTTCTTTCACACTTTTCCATACCAGCCAAATTTACCCTAAACTGTTTTGAGGAAAAGGTTCACCAATATGATTTTGATATCCATTCACCTCATTTTGTATGTTTTAATGATGATTGCCTAATTTATAACATGGATATATAAACCTTTATAAAATTTCTAAACATTTTCTTTTTTTGGTGTTGTATAAATTTTATGACCACTCGTCCCCCTCCTCCTCCCCACATCTCTTCCTCGTCCCGCGCTTCTCCTTCTCCCATCCCTCATCTTATTCTTCTTTTTCTTTTTTTTTCTTGTTCTTGTTCTTGTTCTTCTTCTTCTTCTTCTTCTTCTTCTTCTTCTTCTTCTTCTTCTTCTTCTTCTTCTTCTTCTTGTTCTTGTTCTTGTTCTTGTTCTTGTTCTTGTTCTTGTTTTTGTTCTTCTTCTTCTTCTTCTTCTTCTTCTTCTTCTTCTTCTTCTTCTTCTTCTTCTTCTTCTTCTTCTTCTTCTTCTTCTTCTTCTTCTTATTCTTCTTATTCTTCTCCTGCTTCTTCTTCTTCCTCTTCTTTTTCTTTATTTTTATTCTTCTTTTACATTCTTCCCAATCTCTTCCTCTTCCCATCCTTCTCCTCCTCCCCTGCCTCTTTTTCTTCTTCTTCTTCTTCTTCTTCTTCTTCTTCTTCTTCTTCTTCTTCTTCTTCTTCTTCTTCTTCTTCTTATTCTTCTTATTCTTCTCCTGCCACTTCTTCTTCCTCTTCTTCTTTTTCTTTATTTTTATTCTTCTTTTACATTCTTCCCAATCTCTTCCTCTTCCCATCCTTCTCCTCCTCCCCTGCCTCTTTTTCTTCTTCTTCTTCTTCTTCTTCTTCTTCTTCTTCTTCTTCTTCTTCTTCTTCTTCTTCTTCTTCTTCTTCTTCTTCTTTAGTTTAGACATTAACATTTTGAATATTGCAAATATTGCTCTAGTCATATATTGTATCAATATTTTGAACATTTCTTTTTCTGTCTTTTGTTATATTTTTTGGCACCATCTAAATGGTTATTACACATAGAACTTATAGAATAACTGCCTCACTCTTACATAAAATTTTAATTCGTGATATGTAAATATGTGTTTATAAACGTCTAATTGTGTTTGTGACAAATATGTTATCTCATTGATTTTTTTAGAGCTTAACTCCCGCAAACAAAAGAAAGATCTGTCTTTCGCCATAATTTTGTATCACTTGTGAATAAATTCAATTATCAGATTATTACATAAATCAGTTTAGATCAAATTCAACATCACTTCCTGAAGTAAAAGAACTCAATTTTAATTTATTCCCTAATTCCCACTTATGGCTTGATAAACATAGGTATGGCTTTTTAAATAATAGCAAAATGAGGATTCTTATCCGGATCTGTATTGAATCTGTTGCAAGCGCCGTAAAACCCTTAAAATCAAAAAAACAATTATTGAATCTGAAGCTCTAGCTAAATGCAGCTACTGGACTCTGAGTTGTCGACTATGAATATGTTATGACTTTTCAACATTATATCTGTATTTATATTCTTTTTTTTTTTTTGGTCATGTTATGACACAAATCGGTGACTTGTCAACTCAAAACATTAATAGATATAAAAATGTTGATGCCGTAAATAATAAATGAACAAAAAACAATTATTACCAAACAGGTATGAATTAAAAGTTGAATATTTTCTTGGCTGAAGCACTGGGGTATAAATACATTTTTATTCAACTAAAATTGAATACGTATTTCTCACCTAACCTCTGAAGACAAAATTAAAAAGAGAGGAAATGAAACTAAGTACTGGTTTCCAATATTTTGATATGTCAATCTTATTACAAACCACTCTCTATTGAGATTTTATGGATTCAAAGGGATCCTATATTTGATCTTAATACATTTCTCCATACCAGCGTTGACATTTTAAAAGTCGTCTTGAGGAACCTTTGCATTAAAATTGAGAACTCAACATTGTTTTCTTAGATTTGAATTTAAAGATTCACGTGTTCAATTTTTCATTCTTGAATTCTTTAGGATGGGGAAAGGGGGGGGGGGGGGGGGGGGGGAAGGAGAATTGTGCTTCTCCAGCTGACTGTTGTGTCCCACGTCCGTTCTCATCTTTCCTATTTCTTTATTTTTCCCCGGACGGGGTCTTCTGACCTCCATGGTGGAAAGAGAGGTCACTCACTGTGTCTTTTATCTCTTATCTCTTTCCCTTTCCATGTTGCTCTCTCATGGTGATCAGGTCACTTGCTGTGTCTTCTATCCCCCTATACATATATGTTTTATGAGTTGCTTTCTGTCCTTGCCTTTGTCTTGGAATGGGTTTACTTGGTTCTGTCTTGATCCTCTCCGGAATCCTTGGCTGAGAGGGAAATAGTCAAAAGTATGCAAGGATTTTCATTGTAAATATCCTCTCTCTTTTATGGACTGATTGTTACATTTTTGTGTTGAAAATATCTTTTAAACATTTGAATGAGACTTTTAGGTACATTGATGGTATGCTTTTGGAATTTCTTGGATACTTTAATTTTTTCACTATCCCATTTCTTTCCTTTTTTTTTATTACTGGCGCTGGTATAACCTAAATGTTTTGCAAGCGCCATGAAACCCTTTTTCTGGATTGAGATTGCTTGGTGTTTTTTCCCTGGTTATGTCCGAAATCTTTAGCTGGGAGGGAGACTGTCAAATGTATAGTACCCTTTTAAAGAGATATTTTATTCCATTGTTAATCATCTCACTGTTATTATTGTGTGATCCTATCATTATTAGTTTTGGATGGTTGGCTAGGTGGTCTTCAGATTGGAAGGCACAGAGCTCGATTCCTACTCTGAGCGGCGTATAGTTGAATCCTTAGAAAAGCTCTCTACTCACATTCTCTCACCGTACTCAGATGTACAATGAGTACATGGCTCTTAACAACGTTGTTTCTGTCCGAAATAATTGTATTAATGCCTAACCGGCGTTATATATCGTCCTACTTGTTGCTGTTGGCAAGGGACACATTATAAAACGATTAGAGCGTGCTTAGTGGATACTGCACTGTTATAGTATAGTATAATAATATAGTGGTCAGAAGTAATTTTATTTTGTCGACCCCAGGAATGTCTTGGTGGATTTCGTTCCATGCCATGCATTAATCTTGTGAGTAGCATTATGTGTATAGTAACATATTATGATAGGGACACGATATGATGGTGTATACATCTACTGATAATTTGCATAAGACATCTTTTTTCGCTTTAATATTCATTGTGTTAACCAGTAAAACACTGAAAAAAACATGAATTCAAAAATTTGGCCTTGGTCCTTCAAATATCGATAGATTTAAATGAATTCTTTTGGCAAAAACTCTCAAACCTGGGACCTCACATGGGTCCTTTAAATCGATGAATATGTGAAGGAAGAGTTTTCTGGCCAAATTTTTAAAAGCATGTTTTACTAGAGGTAGAAAGTTAATTGGTTAACAAAATACCATAGGAACTATCAGTTCAACGAGCAAAATGTAACTATTACGATCGGAACAATCGTATTTATTTTTAGACATATCATCTGGTAATCTGTGTGCTCAACTGTTTTAAAATAAATGAAGTAACAAAATTCGACTTTTGCCTTTTTATCAAAAGTAAAATCAATAAGGACAATACAATGCTGATTTGTATTTTCAAATTATTCAATTTAAAAAATCAAATAACAACAGAAAGAAAAGAAGAAAAAAAAACATTAAACGTTCAAAGCATGACATCTATTATACATACATATATATATATATATATATATATATATATATATATATATATATATATATATATATATAATAGATAGATAGATAGATAGATAAAAAGATATATATATATATATATATATATATATATATAGATAAAAGATATATATATATATATATCTTTTATCTATCTATATATTATATATATAAGAAGAGACAGAGAGAGAGAGAGAGAGAGAGAGAGAGAGAGAGAGAGAGAGAGAGAGAGAGAGAGAGAGAGAGAGAGAGAGAGAGAGAGAGAGGGTGTGGGGATGTTTGGTTCTGAGTCGAAGGCAAAACAAAAAAAAAATCATGATATTATAAGTGTTTTATTGCAATGTTTTATATATCATCAAAACTAAAATGTTATTATAATGCACTTCGTTACAAAAAAAAAAAAATCGAGGGTAGTGGTAGATGTGATGATGATGATGATGATGATGAGATGATGATTATGATGATGATGATGACGATGATGATGATGATGATGATCACGACGATGATGATGATGATAACGAAGCTGATGATGGTGATGGTGGTGGTGATGATGATGATGATGATGATGATGATGATAATGATGATGATGATGATGATGATGATGATAATAATGATAATAATAATAATAATAATAATAATAATAATAATAATAATAATAATAATGATGATGATGATGATGATGATGATGGTGATGATGATGATGATGATCATGCTGCAATGATGATGACACTGATAACAAAGGCGATGCCAAGACACTCTGACAAAGATTATTCAATTAAAGATGACAGTTTCGTAGACAAAACTCATTGTTCCATTCCGACACCCAGGTATTATATTCGGTCAGATTGGCACCCCTTTTAACCCTTAGTCTTGGTGATAAGTAAGTGTCTTCTCCACATTTCATGTTGTCCAATATGTCCATCGCGCTTTGCAGCCGGTAAGACATCATCAAACGTCTTTGAAACGGTAAGCTGCTCATACTAGGCATGCTGTGAGATCTCTGACGGGGTGTGAAAGTACTGCAGATATCGTCTTCATCGCCATCATCATCATAATCACCAAGAAATTGTCTATTAACCGAGTCTCGACCGTTCTTTTCGAGTGAGATAGAAAGACGTCTGAGGCTCCTTAGAACTTTTTTAGCGTCTTCATAGTCTTGGTGCTCTGAATTAATGCTGAGCGAATCTTGGATGACTGACGGGGATAAATTGTCTTCAAGTTGGGTCATAAAACTACTTCCTCCTTTTTCAAGTTCACTTCCAAATTCCCCATTTTCAGTCTGCTCGTCGTCATCGTCGTCTTCATCGCCAGCATCATCAAGAAATCCCAATGTGTTTTTAGCTTTAATGTCAACTGATATATTTTTTGGAGTTTTGTTTCTCTTCAAAAGTGGGTTATGATCAGGAAGCGATTTGGACAATTTCCTGTAAAGTTTATCTTCGTACCCTTTCATCAGAGAATATTGAGCTTCCGGGGACATAAACGATGAAAAACGTGGCTTTTTCGGCATTTCTACCATAAAGTCAGCAAGAGTACGGATGGTCTTCGATGGAGGAGATCTATTGTCAGTTGGAATATTGTGGTATCGATTCCTCAAGGCTTTGCCGTATTTTAGAAGGATATCAACCTTTCTTCTTGTGCCTGCAAACGCAGGGTTGGACATTCGTCGATCCCACAAGCAGTCTAATGGCATAGAGTATCGTCGCCTATTTCTATTTAAATAGCCATCACTCACGAAGGACTGTGCCAGATTTTCAAAACTTCCATTGGGGCTTTCAGTTTTTGCTCTGTCTAAAGCTTTTCTCCATTTGATTACCTCAACTTTTTTGTCTGACATCTCTTTATCATACATTATATTTTCTGATTTGTGAAATGACTCTGTGGATGAAATTGAACTATTTGATACCCGAAACCCATTTTTGTTAATTCTTCCCTTTTCTGGTAGGGCTGACACAGAAGCTTCTCTGCATCTCTGTATAGGTGGAATTGTGGAATTGCGGGATCTACTTGAGTCGGTTTCTTTTTTTTCACTGCAGATTGAAAATGACGAACAAGAAATTAAAGAAATAATCATGATAATAAAATCATAATAAATAAAGTTTTATCCAAATAAAATAACACCCAACATTTTACGTTATTCTCTCTAAATGCCAGTTATATTTCAAGTCAGTTAAATTAAAATGCCCCATAATAAAATGACAACAAAGAATAAAACAGATCAACAAAATTCCTTTAAAAAATACAGGGTAATTTAATAAAATGTGAACATTAGGATATGAGCATATAAGCACATCTTCATTATCGCCAAAACGTCCATCAAGTGTTTACAGTTTATTGAATCACCTTGTACTGCGAGTTTTATAATGTATCAACTATGAAACCGGTTAGGTCACGTCGAAAGACTCAGTGACTAAAGGTGAACAAACAAAAATACAAGCGAATATTGACTGGTAAAAGAGGATAATGGCGCCCAAAAGAAGATTGAATAATGCCTTATTAGATGCGTTCGACAACGACTGGATATTGCAGCCAACTGAAATTGAAAGAGAGAGTCATTGTGGTTTGTCCAGTAAGGGATCTACGTGGAAAGTCTGATCTAGGTATCAGAGAGTCATAGATAACAAATGCGTAACCTTTCAAATAGCTGAGAATTGACAGCCTCATGAAGCATTGACAACAGGGATCCAATTTTGAAGGTAAAACTACGCGTTACAATATAAAGGTTTATTTCATATTATTCTTCACAGTAAGAAAGTCCTATGGAGCCATAATGTCCGGAACTGGTGCATGTAATGGGCTCTTTATCAAGGCCGGTGGTGCGATGGTGGAAAGACTGTAAGATCCCGCAAAGGATCTCTCGCGGCTATCCAAAAACAGAAACGCAAAGACAAGGAAAGCGAACTTCCTCGTGTGACTATCGAGGGTGTACAATTAGAAAATGCCTACTCATTTGAATACCTTGGTAGTCGTATCCAGTGCGATGGTGATGAGAGGGCTGATGTTGAATACAGAATGTCAATAGCATAAACAACATTGAACTCTCTATCCCATATGTGGTCCGATCACCGTCTGTCCCGCAGAAAGAAAATCAGGTCGTATGCCTCTAGTGTTTGCACTGTCTTCACACATGGTTGCGAGGCTTGGCGACTTACATAGGGTGTAACTAAAACTGTGAATGGCTTCAACAGCCGATGCCGTTCCATCATTACGGGAGAGGACTACAGAGAAACTGCAAAACGCCCCGAATTCGACCTGGTAGCTATAGAGATGAGACGTATGCTCCGCTTTGCGGGACATATCTTCCATATGGACGCAGACTGCCTCCTGTGCCGAACTTTTATTACCTACTTGAAGAGCTCGAAAACTAGACCAGCAGGCACTCTACTACATGGGCTAGATTCTGTGCCCATTGACGAAGTTGTGGTTCTAGCCAGGAACAGACGTGCTTAATCCCGATATGTGGATTCCATGTGACCGTGACACTTTTATGCGGATGTAGCATAGCACCTTATAGGTGCCGTACTAATGTACAATGCAACTCATACATACATCTGGCGCCTTGTTGCCAGATTCATCTGCGCGCACACACAGCCTTTATTACCTGACATTGTTTGGTCGTTGGTGAATCAAAATATTCCTCTCGATTTATGTTAATTTTCACAATAAAGTGTTATAATAATTAAAATAGATGAGTGTCTGTTCGTAATAGCCTTTATTTCACCCCAAATTTTTCGGGTTCTCCACTAGAATAATAAAATCAACCAATCAATCACCCGCTATAACCTGATGATTGTCTCTTTGGAGTGAATAGCCCCTGCACAATCGGGAACCTCAGTCCTTCATTGGTATTGGTGCCAATAAATATGTAGTTCTAAATTGTGATTTGATTATCTTCTGAAATAGCCTTATCCTTCTGTGATTAAAAATAAAAATATTTTTCTTCTTTTAACGCTAGATGTTCGTGACAAAGAACGGTAACCCCCAAGGCGACATAAGTCCCATTATTCACTTTGAGAATACCAATTTGGGGATCGTAACCTACATTGTGGTTTAAATTATTGCAAATCTGGTTTAACTTGTATGGTAAAATAAGAGGAGTAAAAATGACTCTTTTAAAAGTAAACACCGTTTCGGCCTTTGGCCTTCTTCAGGTAAACAAGAAAAGGAAATATGTTACATTACATTGGCATTTCTAAGAGCCATTTTTACTCCCTTTATTTTACTAAACATCTTATTGACTCATTTAGGCATATCTAGATTTTGGTATTCAAATCTGGTTTACAGCGGCTTTACTCATTTTACACCTGATCACGGGGAAAATGTGAGTAAAAATCCTGTTCCAAAGACTCAACTTTGCCATACCCAAAGCGGCCTTAAATCAGGAATGTCCAGGTCCAAAGGCGTGTGCCACACCATTAGACCACAAAGCCGTACAAATAGTTAGAATGGTAGTGAGGATATAAAACAAGAACTTTACCTGCTAAAACTTGCTCGTCTTGATGTCACGTCACTGATCTTTCTCCTTTTGAGTTTCCTGCGAACATAACGATTAATTATTGGTGTCATATCATGCGGTCTTGAAAGTCACGACTCTTGATAAGATAGAATGAACATTAAGTCTCACCCTTTTGTTAAGTTTCAAATATCTTAGTTTAACACAGCTTTTATTATTTTACGGTTTTACAAAAGATGTAACTATGTTGTAAAGTCTTCCTGTGATGAAAACGTGATGAAAAGAGAAAAGATGATTCGATGTAGTTTCGAATCATCAATTTATCTTTACAAAGCGATAATTTTTTTTCTTCTTTAGTTGAATTATACAAGCGATTTGGATGCCAAAATGAATTTGCAGCAACATTACCCGCTTATGTTATATCACTATTTAATGCAAAACTTATGTCATTACCATAAAGCCACTACAAACATCACCACATCATTCATCACCACAAAATATATAATAATAATTACAACAATCACAACCACCACAACCGCTGCCGCAACTTCCTCATCCACCATCACAACCACCACCAGTTACAACAATGACAAAAGCAACGACAACAAGTACGCTCACAGCTTACTTACTTTACAGTGTGTGGACAAGCAAGCTTAGATTCTAGTTTTTGCAGATGTAATGCTTTGCAAGGGGAGCTTTGAGACAGCCTTTCCTTGTCAGGGTCTTGCTTTGCGTCAATCGTTCCAACTTTTCTCGTTTTAATATATTTTGGACGCTGTTTGAATGGATAAATGATATGATTCTTTAGTATCTGTCACATAAAACAAAAAGGAATCATTGTATATAGAGCAATATCCATTAAAATGTGCCCAATCGCTTTATAAGAATTCCAAGCCAACGCCAACACTGAACATTAGGGTAGGACATAAGACTGGCCAGGTACTTTCCAAAAATTCAATTTCAATCCAAACTCAGCTATACTTATTCCCTTCACTAAAGATCGTAAGCCGAGTGAAAAATAAATGATGAGCATTGCTTTACGTAATGGATGTCGTTTTGAATTAAAAGAAGTTTTAGACTATTAAAAAGTTATGAACAAAAAACAAAAACAAAAAAGTATATAAAATTATTAAAAGAAAAGAATACAAAAGGAATAATGATTTTAAAAAAAAGAATAAAATATTAAAATCATACTATCTAGAATTGATTGGTTAAAATAAAAAGACATGAATAATATCTTATTATAGTAAAGGAAAGAAACAAACGTCTTTTACTTTTTCCTCTGCAACAATACCTCAGTAACGCCTTCTGGGATGGTGTTGAATCTTGGTCGAGGTGATGGATGTATTTCGTCACCGTTAATTGGTGGAAGCACTTTGAACGAGGAGGCAGTTCCATCAGGCAAGTGACCAAGGGTTTCCACCGCATTGTCTGGCTCTTCCACCTCAGGCAACTCTGATAGAGTGTTGGAGAAAGATGGTCGACGGAGTTTGTGACCTC
>NC_088363.1:28881849-28946849 GCF_034508935.2 Berghia stephanieae
ATCTCCAGACTTCAACTATGCTCAAAGCGCTTCACAGTGTTTCATTTATTTCCCCACTAGGCGATATGGAAACATATTTCCATTTTGTACAATACCAGTCGCCTGTCAGGCGTCCGTTTTGTACAAATACTCTTACAATATCCGTCACCGCGTATTGAAAGGTACTCATTCACGCCTATGTGTTAAGTGTCTTACTCAAAGACATAACGTCCGGACCAGCATTTTCCACTATCACTGTCGCCATCCGGCCACTGACCATGCTTGACATCGTTTGATCTTTGTGATAAGTCGAGACACCGTATCGCTGAGCTATCGAGCCTCAAAGGAAGAATATTTTGCACATCTATCCACCAAAGGGTTCATGGTAGCACTTCGATGACAAGTATCGTAATCGTCTGGTATCGATTCAGCACAGCAGCGGGGCAATCAAAAGGCGCGTCGTCGACCATTGACCGACCGGAAGGTGGGATTTCGAATCCCGGAAGGAATACTTCAACCCTTTTTTTTTCTTGACTTTTGATTTCTGAACAAAATGGGTGTCCGCGTCTTAATCCATTGCATATATAGAACGAAGATGACGTCACTCTGGTGTTTGTTACTGTTTTTTGCCATCCGCGTTTATGGATAATTCTCACTAAACTGTATTACCCAGACTATAAATGTTCATGGTTACGCATAGTTTTGTGTGTTGGTCCGTTAGACTTCTGGATGGAAATATGGGCTTCTTAGCTAAACGCATACTGTCTATAAGAACTAAATGCAAGTAACTTACATTATTTATGTGGTCTAGTGGTATGACATTCGCTTTCGGATCGGAAGGTCCTGGGTTCGAGCTTCGCTCGGCGCATTGTTGAGTTCTTGGAGAAGGCTCTATACTCACATTCTCTCACCGTACTCAGATGTAAAATGAGTCCCTGGCCGTTAACAGCGTTGTCTCTGTCCGAAAAAAATGTAATATCCCCTAACAGGCGTCATGTCCTCTATGTTAAATGTTGCTGTTGACCAGGGACCCCTTGTAAATGCGCTTTGAGCACATTTAGTGGATATTACGCTATATAAAAGCGCATTTAAATTTTATTGTTGAGTGAAATTCAGTATAATAATTATATAAATAAATTGGGAAAGGCAATGAAACCAATATTTGGCTTAAAACTGCAATTATATGTTTTCAACCTTTAAGAGACTTTAATTAAATCATCAAGTAATTTGGCATCATAGCGTTACTAAAGTTCGCTGATACAGTCAACATAATGTATATGAAGAGTGCATCGACCATGGTAGCACTACCCCGATTGCAAGAGCTCAATCCAAATCTTCTGATCCGACAGCTGTCATAAACTCAGTACAATAATGCAAAATAATATGGAATTAACTTAAGTATTATTCTAATCTTTCTCCGACATTTAAATACAATATAGATAATAATATTTATGAATGATTGATGACACTGTTGAAGCAAGTACCGGGAGTCCATCGTGAAATTATCCTTGGCAGGTCAATGTATACATTCCCTAACCGTTTCTCAGTATGAAATGATACTGGCCGTTAACAGCGTTGTCTTTGTCCGAAAAATTGTAATATCGCCTAACAGGCGTCATGTCCTACATGTTAAATGTTACTGTTGACCAGGGACCCCTTGTAAAGCGCTTTGAGCACATTTAGTGGATATTGCTCTATATAAAAGCGCAATTATTAATGTTGTGATTTGTTTTGAGGAAATTCAGCTTGAGATTCTTATTAATATTGGGAAACGGGGGGAAAAACTCCAATTTTGCCAGCCTGTAATTCATCTTCTTATTTTTTTTTAATAACTAGAGCTTTAATATAGGGCAATATCCACTAAATTTGCTCAAAGCGCTTTACAAAGGGTCCCTGACCAACAGCAACACGTAACATGTAGAACGAGACATGACGCGTGTTAGACAACTACGCGCCGAGCGAGGCTCGAACCCAGGACCTTCCGATCCGACAGCGAGTGTCATAACACTAGACCACATAGCCGCACAACATTATTATGTCGAGTTACTTACAGTAATTCCTAATACTTCTAGACACTGTTAAATCACCAAATAGATAATATTTTTGAATGATTGAGAATTTTTGAAGAAAATACACAGGAGGTCCATCTAGAGATTATTCTTGCAGGTCAATGATACTCCCTAACGTTTTCTTCCAGTATGAAACGATTTACAATTGTTCACATTATTGCACTGGTTTACTGAGGTATGTTCTAGACATAAATATGACGGCAGGATTCCGTCCATTTCACCCACCAGAGCCCTTAGATATGAACGTTTATTGGTCTTACTGGTCAAAGGGAGACGTAACGTAACAGTCGGTCTCCGTTAATCTCTGTCAACTGAATTGATATTATAGAAAAGCTGTGGAGTGGTTGGCCTAACGATTTTGCCTTTCGAATACACACACACACAATCACACACACACAAACACACACACAACCACATACACACTCACACACAGACATAAACACACACACTTATATGTGACTCACCGCTTTAAATCGGTATTATATAGGTTCTGAAAATTGATTATATGTATATATATATATTATATAATATATATATATATATATATATATATATATATATATATATGAAACAATGCTTAGTTTATGTTTATCTAAAAACAATAGCTGTAGTTTCTTAAAATGACAAAAAATATATTTAAATATCCCTTAATTTGTGTCATTTTTTCTTTAAAATCGGGTTTTACCACTCTTATCACCCCGACATTATACTGATTTGAGACAATGGGTCACATATTATAAACCGTGTCAGTCAAGCTATGTTGAGTATGAATGCGTGGGTAGAATCAGTGCCGTTGAACTTTCTTGTACTTATTATCAGCTTTATTGGGTATTCATTTTTTCATTAGCCATTCAGGCAACGCAGGTTGATGCAAAAGAAAGTTAAGAAACAATTTTTCTTAAACTCAGTAGAGTAGGAAGTGATTGATTACATCATTCTCAACACCTTCTTCGCCGTTCTTAAGAGACATTTAAATTGCATTACGGCAATATAATAATGCGCAAGGGACTTAAGAAACGTGCAATCACTTAATGAACCTTTAAGACATGAATCAGAAACACTACACTTTGGTAACTAATTCTCAGTCGACGTTATTTTAAATCCCCTGTGTTTGTTTTTATCCGTGACGGGACGCGATTTTACAACGTTACACGTATGTTGCCAGTCAATTTGTGTTGATTCAGCTCTTTGGTCAACTAAAATAACTTCTGTTATGTCACGGTTCCTAATTCACAAAGAAGCTTTTTATTATAATACTATAACATAAAATAACATTATCGTGGCAGAAGTTAATTAGACCAAAAGAACACTGAATACTCTGTGAAAAGGAAAACTACATTTGAAAAGATTCATTGATATGACATTAACGTTTTGAGGATAACAATGCCAAGCATTTCAAAATGTACTAATTTAAGTGACAAATTAGGGAGTAGGTACTCATCATCATTGCCTTTTTCACCATGGGTTAGGGTATAGGCCACAGACAAACAGTTTCCGTCCCTCTCTACCTTGAGCTAACTTTTTAAAAAACCTAGTTCCATGTCTTATCACTTCTCTGTATATCAGCTTCTGTAATTCTTCTCCGTGTTCCCGGTGGCCTTCCCCTTGATCTTCTGCCCTGAGGATTCCAGTCCAATACTTTCTTTGTTATAGTGGAGTCATTCTCTCTAAGGGTGTGTCCAGTCCACCTCCATTGTCTTCTTCCTATTTCCTCTCCCACTGGCCTCTGTTGTGTTCTTTTCCATACTTCTTCGTTCTTAATTCTAATTCTATTCATCCATTTTTATTCTGAGTAGCTTACGCATGCACCTGTTTACGAGAATCTGTGCCCTCCTTATGAATGCCTGTGATGCTTCCAAGTTTCACATCCATACAGTAGGACTGACTTCACAAATCTAAGATAAATAAATATCTGAAAAAGTATGTATGAAATAGTGCCCGACAAGTTATAAAAATAAATACAAGAAATAACTATTCCAGATAAGTCTTATATTTATATTTCTGCTGTGTCTGACACTGTTTCATACACACATTTTCAAATCATATAATAATGACCAGCCATTGTTTAAACTCACTGAGTTCCCAATCAATGGCCGTTTTGAAGTTAGTTAAGCTTTATAGTCTTTAGTTTTGAATTTCGATATATTCCAAATAACGTTAACGTATTAAAATAATTTTTCTCATAATTTTTCTGTGGACAATAATATATGTTAGTGACAGCTCTTGTCTCAACAACAACAATATAGACTTTGGAAAACTTCGTAACAAAAACTAAAAATAAAGAAATGATGATTTTCCTGTCTCTTTAACAAAAGTCCAACACATTTAATGTATTGAAATACTTTTTCAAATTCGCCCTCTGCCAGTTTGGTTGATTAAAATATTAAAAGCATATAAAATATATCCATGTTGTCCAGAGCCAGACCCAAATGAATTTTCAATGTAATGAAATCAATCAGAAGGTAATCAGAAGGTCTAAGGATCGACTGATTTTTTGGGATGGTTTTTTTTTTTCTTGTATTTTTATTTATTGCTTTATCTGGCACCTTTCATACACATTTGTTCTGTTATTTAATAAAATCAATATTAATCCCATGGGACAGAGGATGGGTAAAAAGCAAAGGACCAAAAAAAAAATTTTAAAAAATATTTTTAAAAAATGACTGTTTGCGTTAGGATTATTATGCTCGTTTAGATTCTCTCTTGGCCAGGCGTTTGATGCCGTCACGTTTCAATAGAATGAATTTTTTTCCAATACAATTTATTATTAAATAATGGTTTGATTTCTATTTGTGGTTTATATTATTATCATTGCCCTCATCAAAACACCGCAATCAACAGGCAGGTGTGCGAGTCATAGCAGCAGGACCACTTTTACCCTACTTGGCCACGTTCACTTATTTCCAATTTTGTTTTGTTTTTTTTTCCCCCGAGCTGCAAGGCTGGACGATTGTTTTTGACTGGTTCTATTTGGATAGGTTTTGTTCCAGAGGCCAGATCTTGCGCAACCGCGGAGTAATAGTGCGTATTGTTTCCCCCACTGCTCCGGAAGATCGAGTGTTAAGGGTTACGTTGAATCTCTAATGGTTCACTGGAGATCAATGACGTAGTGCCCTTTTGCTACACGATCAACCAATGGCTTGAAAGATTTTGTTGATAACAAGGACTGGGGTTGTTAAGCCAAATACCCTTCGTTTTCAGTGACAATGAAGCAATGGAATAAATGAAAGTAAGGGTTTGATTCGTTTTGGCATTGGGATATATATAGGGATTAAAGCATATAAAGACTTCCGAGAAACATTCTTTGAAACGTTGTTTACAGGATGACAACTGGATCCGAAGTTATGAAACATGAATCTAAGCATTTTCAAAAGAGTGGCCAAGAATCGCCTTTTCATTTCTCTCTCTGTCCTCCCCTCTCTCTCTCTCTCTCTCTCTCTCTCTCTCTCTCTCTCTCTCTCTCTCTCTCTCTTTCTCTCTCTCTTTCTCTCTCTTTGTGCGGCTATTTGGTCTTGGAATGACGCTCGCCATCGGTCCGGAAGGTTCGAGTCCCACTGAGTGGCGCATTGTTGAGTCCTTGGAAAAGGCTCTTTACTCGCATTCTCTCACCGCAATCAGGGTAAAATGAGTACCTGGTCGTTAACTGTGTTGTCTCTGTCGGGAAAACAAAATTATAATATAGGCGCCATGACTCGTCCTACTTGTCAAGTTTGTTGTTGGCTCGAGACTCCTTATAAAGCGCTTTGACATGTTAGTGGAAATTGCTCTATATAAATGCTCTCTCTCTCTCTCTCTCTCTCTCTCTCTCTCTCTCTCTCTCTATCTATCTATCTTTCTATCTATCTATCTCTCTCTCCATTTTGGCAAAGGACATTTCGTTGCAGCGGCCAATTAATCTTGTAGTCTTCGTTGTTTTCTCATCTAACTCACGATTGATTTCTACATTGTTTTGGTCATGTGGCCTTCATGTGGTCTCCGGCATTGATCAGAGGTAAAGAAATAATTATGGAGTGCCAAACGTTCATTGTAATAAATGATAAAATCACACCCACAACTACAAGCGTTATATAATTTTAGAGGATCCTGGTATTTGTGTGTTTTGGAATTCAGAATGAATTCCCAATCGGTGCGCAAGCTGGCGAGTGCGAGGTCGAACAAAGTTCAGATAACAAAAGGCAAGAATGCAAAACAGTATTTTATTATTCCACCCTTCCCATAGAAAAACCCTATAACTTCTTAGTAAATACGTAGAATGATCGTTGAATCATTATTCAATGCTTTGAGCGCGTTGAATAAAAATTCAGAAAAGTGAGTGGAGCAGGCACCTATGTTGGTAACAACAAGATATGAAGTGAATAGAAAAGTGCCAGAAGACAATAGAGAATGAAAATTTTTCGCGGCGGTGGTGGGGTTTGAACCTGCGACCTTATTGGTACGACAACTCCGCCTGGCAGGTGAGAGCGTGGCTCTACCGTGTGAGCTATCAACGAACACAAAAATATTCGTTTCAAACTCAAAGTCATTACTAGATCCCTCTCTCACCCACTTCTTGAGACCGCCGATTCGTTCGTACACCACCATCGCGAATAATTTTGACCAGCAGTTAAGCTTAATAGCCAATATTCTCAACACAAACATATAACATAGAAACGATTGAGACATTGAGTATGCTCCGGTGTATGGGGTGAATTTTTAATTCAGAAAAGTGAGTGGAGCAGGCACTTATGTTGGTAACAACAAGATATGATATATATATATATATACATATCTTGTTGAATAAAAATGTATTCTATCGTTGCAGAAAATTTTCCCACTTTTTATTGGTGTGTAATAATTTAGGATTCTTTCACGAGTTTGAAGTTATTAAATGAGTCATTTTTATCGCACCAAATAACCCACGAGCTTGTGAGTGAAAAATTTCTTCAACGATTGCAGAATATTTTCGCTTATTTTATTGGTTTAAAATAAAGTGTAAAAGAGTGCTGATTTGAAATTAAAACTAATCTTTTGGTGCGCATTTATACAAATCCAACGCTTTTTTCATTTTTTTTTTTTTTTGGGGGGGGGGGGGGGGGGGGGGTCAAATTGTCATTCAAGCAGATGGAGAAAAGCACAAATTGGCGAATCACAATGCAATCGATCACGAATTATCTAAGAATCTTACTTTGAGGGTGGAATAAACGTTTTTTCATTTCTTTGTATTTATTCAACTCGTTATGTTTTTTATCGTACAATAATACATACTCGCAAGCTCGTAGTGTTATTTGGCAATATAAATATATCTCGTTTAATACATACAAATAAATAAAAGAATTGTATAAATGTCCGCTAAATTGGCAGTTAAAAATAATCTTTCGGTGCGTAGGAATAGAAATCTAACGCTTTCTTTGTTGGTTCAAATTGTCATTCAAGCAGTTGGAGAAAAACACAAATAATGGCGAATCGAAGTACTACTACCATACAATTTGTCACGTTAATGATCTGACATGGAGGTGTGGGATAAACGTATTCTTTCATTTCTTTTTATTTATTAAACTCGTTATTTTATATCATGCAAAAACACATACTCGCAAGCTCGTAGTTTTTATTTGGACATTTTTTCCTTCTAAAATTAAACAATACAAGCTTCATTGATTTGTTCTCCTCTCCATATAGGACAAAACACACTTTAAAAATGTACAATGATGGCACCATAGGGCGTTCAGAGGCTGTAGACCTACGAAAATGTACGTTTACTGATTGCGTTATGTAAAATAGGTATTCGATAAGTTTTTCAACTTTTAAGTTAAAAGGCAATGATATTTTTCATATCTCGTGTGCCAATGCACTTTTTAAGCTGAGGAACAATCTGCAAGGTTAAACCATTAAAAATATGAGTATGACATTGTTTTTTTTGTTGTTTTTTTTTTGTTGTTGTTGGAAATTGGCCTAGCACTGTCATGTATCGTAACTAAATGTTGAAAGAAAACTTTAAAAGATAAAAGAGAAAAAAAAAACAACAAAAAAACAAACAAACAAACAAACAAAAACAAAAACAAAACAAATAAACAAAATACCCCAACCCCAAATAAACAAATAATAATGAGATGAAAATGGCACAACCAAGAATGGTCCAATAGTAAATATATTTATTTTTCAATAGTTTTTTAACTTCAGTCTTTTAAACGAATTATAAATTTAAGACATACATCACGCCATTGAAATGATGGCAAATTCTGTCACTAAGCATTTTTACTCCTCTCATACGTTGAAGCTTTGAAAAGTCGTATTTTCTAATAAAACACTAGAGGCTAGAGTGAAAACAGAACATTGTAAAACATACAAAAGCAAATATGAAAAGATGGTAAACAAAAAATCATTCAAACTAAAAAGTAGTGTAAAACTATGATTATTGTCATTGTCACGGGTTTAATGAAAAATGTAAAGATAACAATCATGAACATAATCTGTGACAAATTAGGGAGCACGCATTGGTGTAAAATATGAACCAGTGTAAGCAAAAAAGAACGAAAAATATTACAAGGGAAAAAAAAACACATCCCAAAAATTCAGCCTGCATGTCGTTGCAGGCGGACTTTTGGGATTAATTTTTTCCTCTATTTTTCTTTCTGCTTTGTCAGCCAGCCACTATTTCATTCACACCTTTTAAAAAATTCTAACGTCATCTGTTGATGTTCTTTTTTTATTGAGTGAATGGATTTTAAGCATTATTGTCACGAGGATGATTATAATTCGTAGTTTAACTAACTTTCGCAAAACCAAATTACCCTCTATTTTATCAGATATATTCACGCATTTGAATTCAACTTACATAATCGTGGTAAATTTTAGAATTAAATATTTTGTCAATATTGCATGTCCTATTCTCTAAGACATATCAATATGATTCAAACCTATCCTACAACAGTGTCCGGAACTGCGTAAGCTTTCGGTCTGAGCACCTTGTCTATGATGTGGATGACTCCGTTGGTGGCAGGAATATCAGCAATTATGACGTTGGCATTGTTGATCAAGGCGCCCCCTGGTGGAAACAAATCATAGTGTATAACTCTAAGATGTGGTCAATGGAGTAAAAGAAAAATAAGTACAATAAATCTTAGATCCCACGATGATTTAAAATTGTTAGCATCTCCTAAAGCTAAACTTAAATATTTTGGCGTTAGGTCTCTTATGACGATTTGGAATGATCTCCCTCAATCTGTGAGATTTTCGAGCTCAATAGACATTTTCAACCCCCCCCCCCCCCCGAAAACATATCTTTTCAGAAAACATTTACTTAATTGAATTTTAAATATATTGTATGTGACTTTTATAATGATGATGTATTGATGCCCGTATTTGGTTGAATTGGATTTGAAACAATGACCTTTTTTGTTTTTTTTAAAGCGCTTTGAGGTTTGGACGAAAGGCGCTATAGAAATATGATGAGGATGATGATGATGATGATGATGATGATGTTGATGATGATTATTATTATTATTATTATTATTATTATTATTATTATTATTATTATTATTATTATTATTACAGAGCTCGCTGGGTTCTAGAATGCTCTCGGTAGAAGCCAAAAAGCGTGCTAGAATCCGAGCGTATCGAAGTCCGATGCTCATGAGAGGTAACTACTAATTATATCCATATTGTTTCGAGGTTAATTTATATTCATTCGATTATATTTTTAAAAAATGCATCCTCAACTTTAAGACCATATTGTTCTGTTTATCAAAGAGGGATTACTACCATGTTACACGGGCAGTTTTTAGTCTTCTTCTTTAAATATTAATATTGTTATGTGTTTTAGTTACTTTGTCAAAGCGTTTTTAACTGGTGCAGGATAGAATACGCATTGCTAAAACCGACAATAAAAATAAAATTCCCTTTATTCATTCTCAGGGAAGAATTTGTCCTAAGGGTCTATTTGAAGGGAAGACTAGAATAACCTAGGAGTCAGACCGCCGCAAAGTGAACTAGGGCGAGGTGACTCGCTAAAGGACACACAGAGCGTTTGGTAGTGGAACTCAGTACCTTTCGGATACGAAGCAAACATCATAATCATCATACCGCTGAGCCACGGTGCCACCAATAGATCAAGAACATTGATGACACTTTACTTAGTAAATGAAGTATAATCGAGTATAGTCGCGCTCTGTAAATTTCCTCCGTGTCTATGTGTTTTACATATTCAGTATTGCTTTCGGACTATTGTAAAACGTTTTGAGTATATAAGGTAGATATTGCGTTATATCTATTTATTTTTTTAAAGTAATAGGACGATAGTCTATCGCAAAGTACTCTCCACCACACCTAACAGACCCAGCTACCCAATCACTCCTGGACTGACGGAGGAGGGGGGGGGGGGGTCGTCAGAAAAAAAATCTCGACTTCGCCCAGACCGATCATAGCTTTGCATGTGAAATGGGTATTTCACCAACTGAGCTATCGGAGCCCCCCTTCCCCCCCCCCCCCCCCTTATAGGAGCTCACGTTTTATTGTCTATTTTAGATACGCATGTCTAATGTCAGCCGTTTTTATTTTAATGAATATTACATGTATTTCCGTCTTGATATAAATGACCCAAACTTACTCGTATGTCGTTTGCTTTTTAATAACAGATTTTAAAAACAACATTCCATGTCTGGCACAAGGCCTTTAATTGTGTTTCTATCTATGAAAATACACACAATTCTAAACCAGTTTAAACATAAGCATTTATATAATGCAATATCCACTAACCATGCTCAAAGCGCATTACAAGGGTTCCCTGACCAACAGCAACACTTAACATGTTGGAAGACACATAACGTCTGTTAAGCTATAATGCATTTTTTTTCCTCCAGAGACAAGGCTGTTAACGGTAAGGTACTTATTTTACACCTTAGCACGTCAGAGAATGTGATTAAAGAGCCTTTTCCGAGGAGTCAACTATGAGCTGCTAAGAGTGGGATTTGAACCTGGGACTTTCTGATCCGAAGTCAAGTGTCATACTACAAGAACACATAGCCGCATGTCTGATCCCAATCCTTTGCTATAAGAATTATAGATAAGCCATTTAATAATTTATTACTTTAACCCTAATTTTGTAGAACATACCATTGGCAAGCAGAGATACTGTGAGCGTCTCTCCCTTGTCCATTGTGGTGTAACTGTTATTCTTGGCTCCCGAAGAGTATAAAACCTTTGGCAATATGTGGTACAGTGTAGTTTCTTGTGAAAAGAAAACAGAAAACATTCATTTTAGTAACGTAGTTTATACCACTCATGAAATTTGGACGATTTTTGAGAGAGGTTTGCACTAAATGTGATTCTTCTTTCTTTATGCCCTTCCACCACACTATCATAAGAAATCGTCGCCTCGGCATTCCACGAAGGAATATAGATAATTCATCAAGCAAGATGTCTGATGCCAACAGGAATAACCCATGTTGTCCAAGTGAGCAAATTGGGAGTTAATAATCTTGTTCAAGGAAAAAAAAGAAAAATAAAGTGCCTGAAGCAGGGCTCGAACCCGGGACCTTCTGGGTCATAGAGCAAGCCTTAACCACTCGGCCACTTCGCCCCCCCCCCCTCCCCCCTAATTATGATTGGTTGATTTTAAAAATTGCCAAATCACTTTGAATTTTAGCATAGTACAAACCTGCCTAGGTGAAAATTTAATAATTTGTAGGTTTTAGGAGATAGACATAATCAACAATTTATCCTCACAGTGATTGAATAACACTTCAAAATCCTTACTAAGTCGTCTAGTATCAACTTTAGTTTTCAATAAGCTTTAATAACTTAAATATGCTTTTGAAGTTCTGAAGTTTGAGTAAAAATTTCGTAATTATACTAATGTTTCGTAGCAGTCGGCAGCTCTGATAGTCTGAAGTACTCGATTACTGTCAATTTTGAGATAGTTATAGATCTTATGGAAGGTGTGTGTGTGTTTTTTTTTCTTGTTTTTTTTTTTTTTGGGGGGGGGGGGGGGGGGGGCATATTTTGTATTATCCATAACACTTTACATTTAATAATATTTTTGTTGACAAACTGTTGTTGCAACAGACGGTACTTTGTTACATCAGCCGTTCAAAATTTGCAGTAACCAGTTAACTGTCGTACTCTAAAAAGCCACATATTAAAATGTTTTGATAGAAAACTCATCCTTGAAATTTCAAGTGATTTGAATGACACTCATCTTGGTTAAAAACTCTCAAACCTGGGAAATGGCGAGTCCCTGGGTTGAGCTTTTACCAAGATGGCTGTCATTTAAATCGATCGATATTTGAAAGACGATTTTTCTGGCCAAATGTTTAAATACGTGACTCTGCAGAGTACCACACTAAAACTAATATGATTCAGTAGTCTGATGTCACGCCGCCAGGCAACGGCGGCCATCTTGGTTCTAAACAAAGAAAATCTTTACTTTTTATTCTTCATGCTGGCTAGAACTTTTCATTCCCTTTTCATATGCCTTTTGATCAGAATGTGTAAAAGTCAAAACATGATCAAATTTATGTGTTTTTTTTTCCCTCTGGATACCCTTTATGCTCGCCAGAGAAATATTTCATACGGGCGACCGCCATTGTTCCGATAGTTTAGAGCCAGTGTTGCTAAGTTACCATGCGTCATTATGAAGGAAGTGACGTTACGACTATTGAATCCTATTGTGCTTTAAAGATCTGAAAAAGTCAATTTGATAAATATGCTTTATAAAACTTGATCCCTTGTAGACTTCTATTTTGCACGAATCATTTATTACCTCTGGTTTCCAAGTTTGTGAAATCAGGCTGGAGGCCTAGAGCTTTAAGAGGTGCCAATACTTCTTCAAAAGCTTTGTCTGTTGGGGCAAATAAAGTTCCCGAAGTGGCTGGAATATAGAAGGGAAAAAAAGTTTTTTTTTAAAATGGTTGGTTATGATATCAAACAATATTATATTCTCTTTCATACTTGGTGAAAAATAAAAATATCTGCTTTTAATATAAATATATTTTGAAAACCTTAACAGAGATTTGAATGAATACCTTGAGATTGCCATCGTGATAAAGTGAGAACAATAAGAACTGCTCAAAGACGTGTACTTTTCTTCTTCCTGCCTTAAAACCAACTAAGCCAAAATTGAGTCAATGCACATTTAACGCGTCCCTTCCCTCCCGCAAAAAGAAAAAAAAGCCAACCCCCCCCCCCCCCAAAAACAAAAACAAAAAAAAACCAACAAAACCCCCCAACAAAAAACAAAAAGTAACAAGCAACAAAAAACAAAAAGAAAACAGAAAGAAAAACCGAAGAAACAACAACAACAGAAATATATAAAACGAGTAAAAGAAAAAAAAGAAAGAAACTAGGGTACTTTCTAAATAAAACAGAAATTGACTCATACTAGACCTAACAATAAAATAATTGTAGCATTGTATAGCGCCTGGATCAAGTTCTAAACCACGATAGCAAGCTACATCATATACATTATTTATTTATTTATTCATTTATTTATTATTTACTTTTTAAAATTTTGCGATTACGATGAATTCCAATAACGACAAAACAAAAGGAAATAAACTTTCGTCTCGACCGACGTGTACCTTTTACATGTCTGATAACCCAGATTCGTGTGGGCTCAAGGTTGTAATGGAAATACTCTCAAACCAACGCAAAAATATTGCCCATTACAACAATTTTAAAACAAGCCCATAATTGGAATCAGTTATCAGACCTGCTTATATTTACACCTAGGTCTCAACAAATGTAGATAATTAAAAAAAAACAACCTAAACAAACAAACAAACAACTGAGATTCGATGGTACTCACTTTCGAGGAGCTTCTGGAATCCCACAGCGTCAATAATCTGTTTAAGGGTTTTGTGTATATCTGACTGGGACACCAGTTCATAGAGGTTTCCAAGAGGAGGGAGCATCACCCGATCAATGAGATGAACGATCCCGTTAGAGGCCATGATATTTGCCTGGAGAACTTTGGCTCCGTTCAGTGTGATGTACACCTGGAATTTGAATGAGTATGGAGATGAAGCAGGATTTAAAATATCAACTACCAGAGTATATTATGGTTTATCAATGAAAAAGAAGAATAAAATGAAATATTTTTTTTTTAATTCGAACAATTGGGTAATACAAGAATTGGGGGACGGGTAGGGGGTGGGGGGGATTGAGCAATTAGAATGACGGCACCTTATTGTCAATTTTAAGTGTTTATCAATCCATAGCTGTGATTTGGGTAGCCGGGTCAGTCAGATCAGGCAGAGAGTACCGTGCGACACACATCATCCTTTCTAAAGGGTAGCAAGCAATTGCTATTGTCCGTTTAATACAACATAAACGGGATAAATTCCGACTCCATGGATATTATGGCTATAAAGGACTACTTTTTGGTATCATTCCATAGCAGATCCTTTCTCGAATGAATATTTCAATACATTTACTTTGCATTACTAATCGTATATTGCGTTCTAGCAATTGTGGGATTTTCTAAGTCAGTATCACTTTTACTGAAAACAGTTGACAAGTATTTTGAAAGCTTTGATGTGGTAGCTTGGCTCAGCGGTACGGTCTTTGGTTCGTACCCAAAAGGTACCGAATTCGATCACCCGCCTTGGGCAAGTCACCTCCCCCTAGCTCACTTTGCGGCGCTGCACTGCGGCTGACGCATGGATTATTCCAGTCTTCCCTTGGAATATACCCTAACGACAAATTTCCTCATGGGGATAAATAAAGGGAATTTTTAAAAAAATAATTATGAGAGCGGTTAGAAGAAAAATAGGTAAATACGTACCGCATTGTTGGCATCGTCGTATGTGTTAACCCTAACACTGGTGCCAGGGAGTTGAGTCTTAATCAGCATATCGTCAACTGCATCTTGGGCTCTGGAAATGTACAATAATGATTCAGGAACAGCTTCTCGTACACATATTATTACATAGAGTTTGCAATCGTTTTTTTAAGTGTCCAAAGTCATCACCTGGCGTTGCTCATAATGTAGATGGAACGAAATTGACGTCACTCAGTTCTTTTGTTATTGACATTTTAATGGTTACTTCTCACTAAATTGTATCAACCCCGTGTGGTGTCCGGGGTCCCTCAACTGAGAGGGTCAAGAATAGCCCAACGCCAAGCCAGCGTGTCGTAAAAGGCGACTAATGGTGTGTGATTCCTCCATCTTTGAGTCACCTGGTCCTCCAGGTTGGGGGTTGGCAAAGGGTTAACACCCCTTTCCGTTAAACTCTAACCGTTACAGAAACACAGACAGACAAACCAAATCCTTTTTTTAGCTTGGGCGACCGAAGAGTTTCTGGAATATCAGAATTTATGAAGGACAACAGACAAAGCCGAAAGGACTCTGCTGACCCGATGACGTCTTCGCCAAACAAGCAGCTTCGAATTGCGTCGTGGAACGTTCGCACCATGTATGAAGCAGGAAAAAGCTCTCAAGTTGTGACTGAGATGAGAAGATACAGGCTGCATATACTTGGAGTAAGCGAAACCCACTGGATACAATCCGGACAGAAACACCTCAAGTCTGGGGAGAAGATTTTATATTCAGGGAGAGGGGACGGGATTCATACACAGGGAGTAGGAATAATTCTAAGCAAGTTTGCCCAGAAGTCACTGAGAGGATGGGAACAATGCGGAGAAAGGATCATCATGGCGTCCTTTACAACACGGAGTAAGAAGATCAGCATGAACATTGTACAGATCTATGCCCCAACAAATGATGCAACAGATGAGGACAAAGATACATTTTATGGTCTGCTACAACAAGTCATTGACAAGTTGCCAAGGAAAGACATCAACATATTGATGGGAGATGCTAATGCAAAAGTGGGACAGGATAACGTAGGCTATGAAGGTATCATGGGACGTCATGGCATGGGAGAAATGAATGATAATGGTGAGAGATTTGCAAATTTCTGTGCATTCAACAGTTTGGTGATTGGAGGATCAGTGTTCCCCCATAAGAGGATCCACAAAGCAACTTGGGTCTCACCAGATGGTATGACAGAGAATCAGATTGATCATTTTTGTATCTCTCGTAGATTCAGACGTTCATTGGAAGATGTGACAGTACGGAGAGGGCAGATGTTGGATCAGACCACCACCTGCTATTGGCAAAGCTTAAGCTCCGACTCAGAAAACACGGGGCCAGATCACATACAAGAAGAAAATTCGAGGTGAATGCACTTGATGGGGAAAAGAATGAGGAATTCAAACTACAATTGAGTAATAGATTCCAACCTCTTACTGAGCTCGAGGAGGACATAGATGTAGAGTCACATTGGGCAAAGATCAAGGAAGTCTACATAACAACTTGCCACGAGGTATTGGGGGTAAAGAAATCAGAACATAAAGAATGGATAAGTCCAACCACCTTGGACCTTATTGAAAAGAGGAGAACAAGGAAGGAACAAGTGAATGCAAGCCGAACAAGGGCTTCAAGACTGGATGCACAAGAGCAGTATCGAGCCATAGCTAAGGAAGTCAAAAGATCTGTGAAGAAAGACAAGGAAGCATTCATGAACAGACTTGCAGAGAAAGCAGAAGCAGCAGCGACTGGAGGACACATGAGGATCCTTTATCAAACTACCAAGACACTTGCTGGAAAATATGGGAAACCAGAGGTACCAGTCAAAGACAAAGATGGGAAAACTATTTTTGGAAAAGAGGCTCAATCTGAACGATGGAGGGAACATTTCAACTGCCTTCTGAACAGACCACCACCAGACAACCAGCCAGAAATTTTGCCTGCAAGGAATGAGCTACCAATTAGCTGTGATCCACCATCGATAGCAGAGATTGTGGGTGCCATTAACAAGATGAAAAGGGGAAAGCTGCTGGACCAGACCAGATTCCACCGGAGGCTCTAAAAGTTGATGCGGAAAGAAATGCTGAGGCCCTGCACCCACTATTTGAGAGAATCTGGAATGACGGGATATTCCCAAAGGATTGGAAGGAAGGACATCTTATCAAGCTTCCAAAGAAAGGGGACCTCAGTAATTGTAATAATTATCGAGGCATCACTCTTCTTTCTATCCCAGGAAAGGTTTTCAACCGTATTATTTTAGAGAGAATTAAGAATGCAACAGATGCTAAACTGCGGGACGAACAGGCAGGTTTTCGAAAAAACCGTTCAACCACCGACCAGATTGCCTCTCTGCGAGTCATAGTGGAACAGTCTATAGAATGGAACTCTCCTCTTATTGTCAACTTTCTGGATTACGAGAAGGCTTTCGACAGTATTGACAGAGCAACATTGTGGAAAATTCTGGCACATTATGGACTCCCTGAAAAGATAGTAAACCTCATTAAGGAAATGTATGAAGGATCAAGTTGCAGGGTTGTACATGAAGATCAGCTTACTGACAGCTTTGAAATTAAGACTGGTGTCAAGCAGGGATGCTTGCTCTCTCCATTCCTGTTCATCCTTGCCATTGATTGGCTAATGAAGGAAACCTCCAAAGGGAGAAGAAATGGGATACAGTGGACCCCCTGGACACAGTTGGATGATCTGGATTTTGCAGATGATCTGGCTCTTTTGTCCCACACCCAGGACCAGATGCAAGAAAAAACCACAATTATAAACAGCCTGTCGGAATCAATTGGTCTAAGAATTCACCCTGCAAAGTCAAAGGTCTTGAGGATAGGTACGCATCAAAGGGAGCAGATCAAAGTTAAAGATCAGGAACTCGAAGATATAGACACTTTCTGCTATCTCGGAAGTATAATTGACAAGGATGGAGGCACGGAAGCAGAGGTGAAAGCACGAATAGGAAAGGCACAGGCTGCATTCACATCTTTGAACAGAGTTTGGAGAACTAAAGATATCTCCCTTCAACTAAAGCTAAGACTTTTCAACTCAAACGTGAAGTCTGTCCTACTGTATGGATGTGAAACTTGGAACGCATCACAGGCATGTATAAGGAGGGTACAGATTTTCGTAAACAGGTGCATGCGTAAGCTACTCAGAATAAAATGGATGGATAGAATAAAAAATGAAGAAGTATGGAAAAGAACACAACAGAAACCAGTGGGAGAGGATATAGGAAGAAGACGATGGAGATGGATTGGACACACGCTTAGAAAGAATGACTCAACTATAACAAAGAAAGTATTGGACTGGAACCCTCAGGGCAGAAGATCAAGGGGAAGGCCACGAGGAACATGGAGAAGAATTAAAGAAGCTGATATACAGAGAAGTGGTAAGACCTGGAATGAGATAAAAAAGTTGGCTCAGGATAGAGAAGGATGGAAACTGTTTGTCTGTGGCCTATACCCTGACCCAGGGTGAAAAAGGCAATGATGATGATGAAATTGTATCAACCAGACTGCAAACTTTCAATGTTTGGCATAGTTATGTGTGTTGGTACGATATATACGGCTGGCAGGTGTTGTGAGCATTTTACCTAAACGCATAGCATCAGTAGGAGCCGTTAAAAATCAATACTCTCGCGTATACATAATATTCTCATAGGCCTGTGCCTATATGTTTTATCTAAAATGAAAAGTGAGTTCAGACTACCAAATCTTGAAAAGAAATTAAAAACCAAAACATTAATACTCCACTCTCATAGCTTGTTCCTTTAAGCTTTGTTAGAGGTGAACTTTTCGGAATTGTCTATTGTCGAATTTGACCATGTTCTTCTTGACCATTCATTTACGTAACATTTCTTTAAAGATTTGATAGATTGAACTCACAATTCATATAAGATAAAAAACTATAGACACAGACCTATGAATGCAATGCAATGTTCAACCAGATGCTCATCAATCTCCGGACATGCACGTGGAAGACCCCACCATACCCCACTAATTTAGAGTAGCTGCCGTTAGAAAGGACATTGACCGTAGTCTTTTAACTCTTACTGGTACATAATCCAGGAAGCTTCTTTCCCGCCACCAGGATCCCTTTTGTTTGTTTTGTTTTGTTTTATTTTTATTTTTAATGTTTTGTTTGTTTTGTTTTGTTTAGTTCATTTGTTGATTTTTCCAACTCGACCTCTCGGAATTGCATACCCCTTTCGAATCTGAATCCCGGATCCACTTTCAATTGTTACGATTAAAACTGTGAGTGGATAACTTACCTAAATATGCCTGTGCTCGCGTGGAAACTGAGGACGCCGGCCAGAACGCTCTGGTTTGTCGTCAATGTTTTAGCCAAGCTGTCAGGGAGTGCGGCAAATGCTTCGTTACTTGGGATGAACAGGGTAAGATAATCTATGGAAAAGCGGTATACTCAAATTATTTACATTAAAAAACAAAAACAAACTTGAGCCTTTAATCAGTTACTTGTTGTACTCTGGAAAAACAAGTCTTAAAATCTTGGGCCACAAAACTTGTCCTTTCAAAGATCAATCGATTTAAATGAACCTCATCTTGACAAAATTAAGTTTTTGCCAAGATGAAGATCCTTTATATCGATCGATATTTGAAGGACGACTCTTCTTGCCAATTGTTGAAATACACTTCCTAGAGTACGGCAGTTAACTGGTTAAACAGCGCAATATTCACGGAATGTGCTCTAAGCGCTTTACAAAGGGACACAAGCCAACAGCAACACTTGACA
Source organism: Berghia stephanieae (assembly GCF_034508935.2). NCBI lineage: Eukaryota > Metazoa > Mollusca > Gastropoda > Nudibranchia > Aeolidiidae > Berghia > Berghia stephanieae. The sequence continues at coordinate 28,901,440 of NC_088363.1, forward strand.
TGTAGAACGAATCATGACGACGAGTTGTTACAATATTGTTGTTATATCAGCCACTGACAGTTAGAGATATTATTAGTAATGTTAAACTGAAAAGCCCCGTGTGGTGTCCGGGGTCCCTCAACTGAGAGGGTCAAGAATAGCCCAACGCCAAGCCAGCGTGTCGTAAAAGGCGACTAATGGTGTGTGATTCCCCCATCTTTGAGTCACCTGGTCCTCCAGGTTGGGGGTTGGCAAAGGGTTAACACCCCTTTCCGTTAAACTCAAACCGTTACAGAAACACAGACAGACAAACCAAATCCTTTTTTTAGCTTGGGCGACCAAAGAGTTTCTGGAATTACAGAATTTATGAAGGACAACAGACAAAGCCGAAAGGACTCTGCTGACCCGATGACGTCTTTGCCAAACAAGCAGCTTCGAATTGCGTCGTGGAACGTTCGCACCATGTATGAAGCAGGAAAAAGCTCTCAAGTTGTGACTGAGATGAGAAGATACAGGCTGCATATACTTGGAGTAAGCGAAACCCACTGGATACAATCCGGACAGAAACACCTCAAGTCTGGGGAGAAGATTTTATATTCAGGGAGAGGGGACGGGATTCATACACAGGGAGTAGGAATAATTCTAAGCAAGTTTGCCCAGAAGTCACTGAGAGGATGGGAACAATGCGGAGAAAGGATCATCATGGCGTCCTTTACAACACGGAGTAAGAAGATCAGCATGAACATTGTACAGATCTATACCCCAACAAATGATGCAACAGATGAGGACAAAGATACATTTTATGGTCTGCTACAACAAGTCATTGACAAGTTGCCAAGGAAAGACATCAACATATTGATGGGAGATGCTAATGCAAAAGTGGGACAGGATAACGTAGGCTATGAAGGTATCATGGGACGTCATGGCATGGGAGAAATGAATGATAATGGTGAGAGATTTGCAAATTTCTGTGCATTCAACAGTTTGGTGATTGGAGGATCAGTGTTCCCCCATAAGAGGATCCACAAAGCAACTTGGGTCTCACCAGATGGTGTGACAGAGAATCAGATTGATCATTTTTGTATCTCTCGTAGATTCAGACGTTCATTGGAAGATGTGACAGTACGGAGAGGGGCAGATGTTGGATCAGACCACCACCTGCTATTGGCAAAGCTTAAGCTCCGACTCAGAAAACACGGGGCCAGATCACATACAAGAAGAAAATTCGAGGTGAATGCACTTGATGGGGAAAAGAATGAGGAATTCAAACTACAATTGAGTAATAGATTCCAACCTCTTACTGAGCTCGAGAAGGACATAGATGTAGAGTCACATTGGGCAAAGATCAAGGAAGTCTACATAACAACTTGCCACGAGGTATTGGGGGTAAAGAAATCGGAACATAAAGAATGGATAAGTCCAACCACCTTGGACCTTATTGAAAAGAGGAGAACAAGGAAGGAACAAGTGAATGCAAGCCGAACAAGGGCTTCAAGACTGGATGCACAAGAGCAGTATCGAGCCATAGCTAAGGAAGTCAAAAGATCTGTGAAGAAAGACAAGGAAGCATTCATGAACAGACTTGCAGAGAAAGCAGAAGCAGCAGCGACTGGAGGACACATGAGGATCCTTTATCAAACTACCAAGATACTTGCTGGAAAATATGGGAAACCAGAGGTACCAGTCAAAGACAAAGATGGGAAAACTATTTTTGGAAAAGAGGCTCAATCTGAACGCTTAACGATGGAGGGAACATCTCAACTGCCTTCTGAACAGACCACCACCAGACAACCAGCCAGAAATTTTGCCTGCAAGGAATGAGCTACCAATTAGCTGTGATCCACCATCTATAGCAGAGATTGTGGGTGCCATTAAAAAGATGAAAAGGGGGAAAGCTGCTGGACCAGACCAGATTCCACCGGAGGCTCTAAAAGTTGATGCGGAAAGAAATGCTGAGGCCCTACACCCACTATTTGAGAGAATCTGGAATGACGGGATATTCCCAAAGGATTGGAAGGAAGGGCATCTTATCAAGCTTCCAAAGAAAGGGGACCTCAGTAATTGTAATAATTATCGAGGCATCACTCTTCTTTCTATCCCAGGAAAGGTTTTCAACCGTATTATTTTAGAGAGAATTAAGAATGCAACAGATGCTAAACTGCGGGACGAACAGGCAGGTTTTCGGAAAAACCGTTCAACCACCGACCAGATTGCCTCTCTGCAAGTCATAGTGGAACAGTCTATAGAATGGAACTCTCCTCTTATTGTCAACTTTCTGGATTACGAGAAGGCTTTCGACAGTATTGACAGAGCAACATTGTGGAAAATTCTGGCACATTATGGACTCCCTGAAAAGATAGTAAACCTCATTAAGGAAATGTATGAAGGATCAAGTTGCAGGGTTGTACATGAAGATCAGCTTACTGACAGCTTTGAAATTAAGACTGGTGTCAAGCAGGGATGCTTGCTCTCTCCATTCCTGTTCATCCTTGCCATTGATTGGCTAATGAAGGAAACCTCCAAAGGGAGAAGAAATGGGATACAGTGGACCCCCTGGACACAGTTGGATGATCTGGATTTTGCAGATGATCTGGCTCTTTTGTCCCACACCCAGGACCAGATGCAAGCAAAAACCACAATTATAAACAGCCTCTCGGAATCAATTGGTCTAAGAATTCACCCTGCAAAGTCAAAGGTCTTGAGGATAGGTACGCGTCAAAGGGAGCAGATCAAAGTAAAAGATCAGGAACTCGAAGATATAGACACTTTCTGCTATCTCGGAAGTATAATTGACAAGGATGGAGGCACGGAAGCAGAGGTGAAAGCACGAATAGGAAAGGCACAGGCTGCATTCACATCTTTGAACAGAGTTTGGAGAACTAAAGATATCTCCCTTCAACTAAAGCTAAGACTTTTCAACTCAAACGTGAAGTCTGTCCTACTGTATGGATGTGAAACTTGGAACGCATCACAGGCATGTATAAGGAGGGTACAGATTTTTGTAAACAGGTGCATGCGTAAGCTACTCAGAATAAAATGGATGGATAGAATAAAAAATGAAGAAGTATGGAAAAGAACACAGCAGAAACCAGTGGGAGAGGATATAGGAAGAAGACGATGGAGGTGGATTGGACACACGCTTAGAAAGAATGACTCAACTATAACAAAGAAAGTATTGGACTGGAACCCTCAGGGCAGAAGATCAAGGGGAAGGCCACGAGGAACATGGAGAAGAATTAAAGAAGCTGATATACAGAGAAGTGGTAAGACCTGGAATGAGATAAAAAAGTTGGCTCGGGATAGAGAAGGATGGAAACTGTTTGTCTGTGGCCTATACCCTGACCCAGGGTGAAAAAGGCAATGATGATGATAAACTGAAAATCATTTCTTATGTTGAATTTTAAATAAACCCCAGCATCGCGTTATATATAATTCATCTACGGTCCCAATGCTGCGTGTTATGCTCTCTCTCTCTCTCTCTCTCTCTCTCTCTCTCTCTCTCTCTCTCTCTCTCTCTTTATCTTTATCTCTCTCTCTCTCTCTCTTTCTCTCTCTCTCTCACACACACACACACACATACTCTCCCTCTCTCTTCTCTCCTCTATATCTATCTATCTATCTATCTATCTATCTATCTATCTATCTATCTATCTATCTATCTATCTATTTACATACAAATTCATATATGTTTCTATCTATCTACCTAATTATGTTTCTATCTATCTATCTATCTATCTCTATGTCTATCTATCTATTTATATACCTATCTATCTATCTATCTATCTATCTATCTATCTATCTATCTATCTATCTATCTATCTATCTCCATCTATCTATCTATCTATCTATCTATCTATCTATCTATCTATCTATCTATCTATCTATCTATTATCTACTATCTATCTCCTCTCTCTCTCTCTCTCTCTCTCTCTCTCTCTCTATATATATATATATATATATATATATATATATATATATATATATATATGTCCTCTATCTCTCATGTTCACCCTCTTTCCTTCTTTTATTTTTACAGGCTCTACCCCCCCCCCCCCCTTAATTTGCCACTGCATCCTTTTGTCAACTATTTACCGAACTTGCAATCGTTTAAACTCGATTATCCAACTACAATAAAAACGATATTTAATTAATACTTGCCGGTCGTCAAACTTTTATCAAGTCCAACCTGTTTCAGCAAGTCGATGGCTGTGGTGGCCCCCAACTTTTGCGCCTCCTCCAAGAGATTCCCTCCCATCGCAAGGGAAATTCCACAGGCCACCAGAAGAATAAGTCGAAGAGCCATCATGAAGTTACAGTCTGTGTGGTTGATTAGAATGCGCAGGTATTCAAAAATGACCAGTTGTAAAAAAAAAACAAACAAACAAACAACAACAACAAAAAACCCCCCAAAAAACAAAACACAACAAAACAGAAAAAAAACCCAAAACCCCCCCAAAAACCCCCGGTATTATGTCGGGGTGATATTGATCAGGCCTGCCTACTCTTACGAATTTTAGCTCGGGCTGCAGAGCTGCAAATGTGTTTTTGACTCAATTAATCTTACTAAAAAGGAAATTGTTATTCAAAAAAAAAACAAAAAAACAAAAAAAAAAAACATACATGTTTAGGACCCTGGTACAATTTTTGATCATGTTGAGGGCAAATTATAGTTTGCATAGCTATTTTTATAATGGCTTTTCTTTTTTCCCCCTTGAAACTGCGAATTTCTGAAATTCCAAGTAGGAAGTCCTGATCTTGATGAATAAAAAATTTGAATTTTAAACTTAACTTATAAGAAGCAAGTTAGAATAAATAACTTTATTGACGAGAGTAAGTTTTCTTTCTTACCAGTTAACTGTCGTACTTTGGAAAAGCACATATCTAAATATTTGGCCAGAAAACTCGTCCTTCAAATTATATCAATCCATTTAAACGACCCCCATCACATCAAAAACTCTCAAACCAGGGGCCTCGCGAGGTCTTTAAAAAAGTCCCAGGTTTGAGAGGTTTTTTTCCAAGATAAGGGTCATTTAAATCGATCGATATTTGGAGGACGAGTTTCTGGACAAATTTTTAAATATGAGTTTTTCCAGAGTACAGCAGTTAACTGGCTAAACGTGAAAAAAAAACAACTCTCGAATTTCCCAATTCTGATCATTCGGAATTCTATTTTCTTCATCTAGTTCATTTCTAAAAGACGTAATACCAGAGTTAAACGGTGAGTCATAAAACAGTTTCATCATACTTTATTGTAGTTCGCAATGTTTCATAATTTATTCATTCGAGAACATATTTCAATTTCGTACTTTAAATGTCACCTGTCAAAATCACTCCACTGTTAAGAGCCAAATAACAAATCTAAGCATGTATAATATATAGAGCAATATCCACTAAACGTGTTCAAGGCGCTTTACAAGTTGCCCCAAGTCAACAGCAACATTTAGCATATACGACGAGACATGTGAGGAAGTATTACATTTTTATTTCGATAGACAAATCTGCCAATAACTAATTTTATATCTGAGTAAGTTAAGATACCGCAGGACTCAACTTTGCGCCGTTCAAAATGGGACCCGAACTTGAGCCCTACCGGTCCAAAAGTAAGCGTCATACCTCTAGACCACGAACCGCACCATTTTGGTAGTGTCGTGTTTGTAAAATCGTTTAATTCTTAATCACGGTATATTGCCGAGACTAGAGTTTGTTGTATCCAACAACATATTATGAAGGACACTCCAATATAACTCGTATCTTTTTAAAATATATATATGTATTTTGCGTTTCTGTGCAAGCAGTTTTAACATATATCTTAAAAATATAAACAAAAACACGGCTCTGCGTTGACCACTTAGATTTAATGATAGATACAGAAAAAGATGTCTTGGGCAAATGCACTTCTGAAAGATTTGGCAAATCATAATTTCGATTTGGCAAACAAACAAAAAATATCTATAGATATGGGTAAGATATTTATGCAACTTTCTAATTATGCATACCATTATATTTTTGCCTATGATGGAGATATACAAATAACTGAAGAAAACTAGCGAATACTACCATTGACTCACCAATTGACACCTATAAGAAAAATATTCCAAGCCCAACAAGGTATGATCCCAAGATGCAGTCGTCTATGAGGAATGACCAGGTATATGGTGTCTGACCCAGGTATAGTGATTCCACGCCATCGTAATGTGTTGCATAAGGCTGTTATCAACGTGACTTTGGTTACGCCTATAGGTCTCATGATTTCCCATCAACTCTGACTTCTGACCATCTCCCTGTGTCAACGTCAAGCAATCAAGGACTGCCTGATACTACTACTACTACTACTACTACTACTACTACTACTACTACTACTACTACTACTACTACTACTACTACTAATAATAATAAAAATAATAATAGTTATAATAATAATAATAATAATAATAATAATAATAATAATAATAATAATAATAATAATAATAAAATAATATATAATAATAATAATAATAATAATAATAATAATAATAATAATAATAATAATAATAATAATAATAATAATAATAATAATAATAATAATAATAATGATAGTAGCAGTAGTAGTAGTAGTAGTAGTAGTAGTAGTAGTAGTAGTAGTAGTAGTAGTAGTAGTAGTAGTAGTAGTAGTAGCAATAGTAGTAGTAGTAGTAGTAGTAGTAGTAGTAGTAGTAGTAGTAATAGCAACAGGGTTGGGAGTCGATGATAGACCGCCTTGCTCCTGGCTTTTAGGCGAAACTATTTATTTCAAATCATTGTTTCCCCTATTATTTATCTGACAATGGCCGCATACTTTACCTTATTCGTCAAGAGATCACTTCAAAAGATACAAAAGAAATTGCAAGCCCCTGTCAGATCTGTCTTATTAATCTCTATGTTAAAAGTGAAAACAGGATGATGTGATGTCGAGTTGGAGTATGATGGAACCCCGTCCTCAAGGGATCAACAGAATGTGTGTCACTGAGATTTCCAAGCAAATATTATTTGATTGGGTGTGTCTCTCCGTCAGGAAGTAGCCTGTAGATAAACTACGCCATTAACGTCTTATTATGACGAAAACATCCACATAATGACGGTATTAGATCAAACAGTTCAAGATTCCGTAGGTAAGATGCTACCGCCCCCATATTTATTTATCAAGCTCTGCTTAGTCGGAGTGTCTCATGCTTCTTACGGTACTTGTGGGTCACACGTGACGAACTTTATCAAATAAATGTTTGATAGCCGTCTTATATCGAGTATGCTGTCATAAGTTTTGCATAGATTAATATGATAGATTCATAAAGTAACATCGTTCAAAAACAAACATCTCCCCCCCCCCCCCCAAAAAAAAAAAAAAAGAGGAACGAAACACCCCCCTCCCCCCCCCCCCCCCCCCCCCCCCCCACACACACACACACAACCCACTAAAAAAAAACAAAAACAAATAAAACAAAAAACAAACAAACAAAAAAGAACAAAAACAAAAACACAAACGACGTCAAAAATCAGATGTTACAAACTTCAAAATGAGGTAAATGTATACAAGGTCAGGTTGCAAAATTTAAACCAGCAGCATTTGATAAAACAAAATGTCAAATTCAAATCAGTCCAATCCGATTTCTTCTTGAGCCATATTAATCATCGTGCCTTTTGAAGAAAATTACAACTCTGCCTTTCCTTATTTAGTAACCTTGAACATTTATTAGTCTGATTGACCGAATTTAGTGATAATTACTAATAATGGCTGGCTAAAAACAATACCAATGCAAGTGTTCAAACCAATTATAAAAATCTATCAGAGGGTTGTGAAGATATCCACGTCATGCACACGAGTCGTGGAACGGACTATAATAGTCTATTCTATGGATGTTGCTGGCACGAAGCAAAGACAATACCTATATGTTATGCTTCCCCTTTACCCCAACATAGTACCGGTCTTAGACTGTGGATCACAAGTGAAGCTCTTGTAATTTTGTTCTTCTCTTGTCATGGATGTGTATTGATGCTATGCGTTTAAGTAAAATACTCACAACATCCGCGAGCCAAATTATACATACCAACACACAAAACTGTGTGTAGCCTTTAACATTTGTAATCTGATTTGTATAATTTAGTGAAAACGAATTACTAACAGACTGTCTAAAAATGATAACAAAAAACTGAGTGACGTCAACTTCGTTTCTTCTATTGTTGTTTGATGCATGTTAAATGGAGTTGGGAAGAGATTCTATCTGTTTACTCATCAATGACAGAAATGAAATTGAATAGAGCATTGCGACATGCAATGTTTCATTTTAATATAGGTGCAAAACTGTTATTTGATAGGTGCTCTGTGCGTAGTCGTTGTTAACATAATCTGACACTGCAATAAAAATATGTTATGATAAAAACTAGAGCATTTATATAGAGCTTTATTCACTAAACGTTCTCATAGCGTTTTACAAGGGGTCCCTAGCAAACTGCAACATTTAACATGTAGGACAAGACACGCCGCCTATAAGGCGATATTAGATTTTTTTCCGACAGAGACAGTGCTGTTAACGGCCAGGTACTCATTTTTACACTTGAGTGCGTTGAGGGAATGTGAGTAAAGAACCGTCTAAGAGGACTCAACTTTGCGATGTTCAGACCACATTGCCGCATAATTACAAGGTGACGATCTCCAAAAGAATGTTAAATTGTATTGTCATTAGTGGTGCTCAACAAATGAACTATTGAATACAACTCACTGTTCCCTTTCGTTTGGTGGCCGCGTGGCCTTTGACTATGATATTAATATATTCTTTGGGCAGTGTCACGCTATGAGTATACGAAGGTTGTACGTTCTGTGTCCATACCATCTCTATTTATTTGTGGATTCACCTCTGAGTTATTAATAAATAATCATTCAAAAGCCCTGTCTCTGTGGCTTATTTAAATTGTGCGTTAGTCTAAAGTACTTTCCGCAATATCTGGAGAGGGGAAGATAATCTCTGAATATTTTGGGAGGTTTGGAGACCATCTGAATGGGACAAGGAGCATAACTGCGAAAATACAAAAACGAGTTCATTTGGATTGAAGTTACCTAGCTATTGAAACCGAAAGTACAAATTATTTCTCAGGCTCAGTCTCACAAAGTTCTATCTTATGCTAAGTCTAAGAGTCAAAGATTATTCATCTATTGACATTGCTTTCTAAATTTATTTCCCCCTAATTTTTGGGGTCACTTGCCCCCTTTCAAGCTTGGAATTTAACTGTTTAGTCCAAGACTACGTGCTCAGCCAACTCCAATCAATTTCTTGAGGCCAACTACCATTGCTCGTTTTTTGTGTGTGTGACAGCAGACTTCTAGAAGTATAGACTATAATTATAATAGAGTCTAAGTCTAATAGACTCTAGACTGGCTCAAGTTTTGTTTGTCGTGTTTGTGACTCGTGAATATTGTTATAACGACTATGACTCGAATTTTTTTTGTTGTGTTTGTGATTTGTGAATATTGTGATAACGACTGGCAGACTTACTGACTAAGCGATCCTAAGCCTAAGCTATGTCTGTCTTGTGATTGTGGCAGTCATTGTGGTTTCCCCTGGAAGTTGCTGTATCTTTTCTGTAAATTGTACATATGAATTCCAGCTTTGATTTGACTTAACATTGTAATTTGTAATTCCATGATGGACGTGCACGAATTTGTTCTCAAAACGCTGTCACTTCTTGACAAGGAGAGAGAAGCCGAAATTGAGGAAACACAGTGAGTTGTCATTTCTCTGTTTCGATTTTCATTTTCGTAGCCAATCTGTAGGACTGTCTGAATTAACATTAAGTTTAAGAAACATGAAATTTGTGTTTCCCAACCACTATTTTGATTCAAAATTTGATTGTAGAGAATAAACTTTTTGGGGGTCTTTTTGGGTATAATCTCTCCTCTTTTCAAAATATCACAGTAAAAAAATGATCTGACGCAGGCGTGGTCAGGCAGTAAGGCATTGATATGGGTATTGATCTAGGTGAACAGACAGTATGGTAAGAGCTCCCTGGTATTGATTAATTGAAAATTGCAATTAATTATGGAACTGTCTAGGGAGACCACAAACAACCCACAAACGACCAAGGTGTTTGGCGTAGGGGAGACCATGATTCGAGATCAAAGAGAAAAAGCAGCCGCATTTGGATGGTGTTTTTAAAACTATCCTATTTTCTTCCTTTTTTACTTTTTACCGACACTGATGTGACCTAAATGTGTTGCAGCGCCATAAAACTCTTTACAAACAAAAGCTTTGTATTCGTCGTTGTACTGCATTGTACTCAACACCCCCCCCCCCCAGAAAAGTTACCGGATTTTCGGAACTACGTAGAGAAAATTGAAGAACAAAAAGAAAATTCAAATTCAAATACTTTTTGTGTTGGGTGGCTGATAACTCTCTCTCTCTCTCTCTCTCTCTCTCTCTCTCTCTCTCTCTCTCTCTAAAAAAAACAAACAAAAACAACAAACAACAAACAAACAAACGAACAAAAAAAAACAACTAAAACTGCCCTCCTCAACATCATAACAGTACAAGAAACAGTTACGTGGTTTTGAGTCTGAAGACCAAAATCGTGTTTTCCTAGCAAAAATCTAAAAATATTGTTAAAAAATAAAAGTTAAATTTTGTGTGGGCGACCGGCCGATAACTTGCAATCTCTTCTCTGACTCTGACATTTTTTTCGTGTGGGTGGGGAGGGCAGGATTATTAATAACCCCCCCCCCCCCCCCACAAAAAAAAAAAGAAAGAAAGAAAGAAAGAACAGCAATAAAAACAAACGGGCAAGCAATGAATAAACAGAAGTAAAAACTCGCCTCTTTAACATAAAGAAACAGTTCCATAAACGAAAATGCGGTTTTACGCCGGGGGCCAAAATCTTGGTCTCCCTAGCCAAAACGAGCCATTTTGGCTAGGGAGACCAAGATTTTGGTCTCCCTAGCCAAAATCGACCAATTTGGTTAGGGAGACCAAAATCTTGGTCTCCCTAGCCTCTACCATTAATTATTATATCCTTCCCACTTTTAATTTTTTTTCAAACAACTGCTATAATGATTGATATTTTAAAATATTTATATTAAATGTAGGTTTCTCAATGAAAGATTGTCTGCAAAAGATCTTCAAGGAAAGGGTGTGTGCCTTCTTAAGCTGGAGATCAAGTCGAGGAGACATGGCATGTACGGACGGATGATAGCAACTTTTGAACCTGAAACAAAACACAGGGGAAAAGATTGTAGACCAGAGTTGCCTTCAAATAATTTCTCACCAGGTCTTATTCATTATTCACTCTACTCTAATTCAAAGTTTACTATGAAAAGGAATATGTTTAATTTTGTAACATTTTCTTTTGTTGGTTACTAACTAATGTTTCAATATGAAAATATAATTTTCTTATATTTACCTCTGTATATAATCTAGAAAGCTTTGGTATGGCCAAGAATTTTAAATATTTTTTATAATTCCACATAAATTATAGGCTCATCATGAGAGTGTTTTATTTAAAATAAAGGTCATTTTCTTAAAGATGTGTACTGGCAAATTGAGTTGGATTTCTAAAATTGTTTAATCTTGACTTTAACAAAATATGACAATCTTTTTCAAATCACTTTGGACCAAATAAATTATTTAAAAAAATAATTTTCCTTGTTGAAAGAATTGATTTAAAAGTTTGCTTGTAAATCTAGAATTTTAAACAAATATGAGGATGTCATCTGTAGTAATGTATCATTTTAGCAGTATTTCTTTATGAATTAAAAAAAAAATTATATTGTTTAAATATAATAATTAAACATACCAAAGTTATGACATGCGCAGGGTTAAGACATGACTACAATTGAATGTTATCTTAATAATTAAAATTAATTGGATATTCATTGTGTTGACAGAATTAAATGGGCTTATCTTTTGGGTACAAACGGAATAGATTCCCTTTCAGATCACCTCCCTTAATTTACTCACAATTACTGACACACAACAGATGCAAATTGAAATTGATGGGACATGTGCATGTCAGATTTCCTTTAAGTAAAATTGGGAGGTGTACAGAATGAGTATTTGCTGTATTAGGCAAAATTGGTAAAAATGTAAGCACTTGTTGTAATATTATTTATGCAATCTTGAAAGAATTTATAATAACAATAGGAGATTTGATGTAATTTTTATGTTTAATTTTTTAATTCTATATTTTCCAGGAGATATTGTTGGCGTGAGTCTGATGTCAGCTGGCGTCAAGGAAAAACCTGTAGTGACTGGCATCATATCACAGATCAGCTCATTCCAAGTCAGTCTAGCATTTGATGAGTCCCAGGATGTGTTTGATCTGGACGATGGTGCCCTATTCAAACTTATCAAGCTTGCCAATGATGTCACTTATCGGAGATTGAAAATGTAAGACTTTGTTTATTGTTTTGTAATTCGAAATGAAGATTAATCACTTGTATTATTAGGTAGATATTCTAATTATGCCCTTTCGTCACGACATCATAAGATATTGTCGCTAAGGCATTCCATGAAGGAATAAGGATAATTCAGCAAACAAGATGTCTGATGTCATCGGGAATTACCAATGTTGTTCAAGTGAACAATTTGGGGGTTAATAATCTTGCCCAAGGAAAAAAACGAAAGTGCCTGAAGTGGGGCTCAAATAAAAATAAATAAGATGATGAGCCTGTCCCTTCTAACTTCTTGGTCGCTACTGTAATAAATCATGTCCATTTGTTAAAATTATTGTTCGGTGACTATCCATCATATTCACACATTATGAGAAGTTCTCCTTTGTTATTTTCAATTTCATGTTGTTTGTTTTAACTGAATTTACAATAACTGAGCTCATGAATAATGTTACAATATGAATCATGTTGATATTGTGTGCTTAACATTGTGATTCTTTTGCTTTACAGGACATTAAATGATTTAGACAAATACAGAGGTGGACCATCCTTGGGACTTATTGAGATTCTTTTTGGAGAAAGAAAAATATCAAATCCAGTCCAGACACTTCGTAAGGAATGATTATTACCATTGTTTCTTAGATCGTGCTTTACCTCGTTTGTATTTTAAAAGTTCAGTGAAAACTGGTGAGGTCAAAAGCGTTGTAACTAATTAGATTGGTAAACTGAGAAGATTTTGGAGAATTAGTTTTTCTCTCTGTGATTGTCAACAGACTCTGAAAAGGAAAAGGCTAATCCAATATCCACCTTGAATACATATCTACCTGTTGGATCAGCTGGCCCTCCAATTTTGTGACTTTGTTACAATGCTCAATAGTAGGGTCGAGATTTACACTGAAATACATTGCAATGCCATGCATTTTAAAATTATTTTTTTGCCTATGTCAAACATTTGTGAAAAGTGCTTAGAATCTGCCAGGCTTTGGTTCTTCAATATGCATTCAAGAAGTTATGGATAATCCTTGACCACTACTTTAAAAAAGAAAAATTGTTTCCTCTTAACTTTTAAATAAGAAAACTTTTGTGACTTTATTGTCTGAACGAGGTAACGTGGTCATGACAATGAACTGCAGCACTTATGAATGATTGGCATCCTTTTATTACTTCTAGTGATTTTCAGTTACTGAGACACAATGCTTAATGATTAGTAAGTTTAAACAGAATTTAGTAACTGATTCCCTTGATTTTCAATTTTGATATTTTGTACTTTTAGAATGTTTTTTCTGTTTTGCATTTTGTCTTCCAAATTATTGTCTGTGTGTCAGGCTTGAGGAACTTGTTGATTAGCAGAATTCTCCATGAACAATGATTACACTTAAATTAAGCAATAAATCTGATATTCCAATGATCAGTTGATTCCATTGATCAAAGTACCACTTTCTACTTTCTAAATGTTGTGTATTTTTGTTTGATTTATTATTTATAGTTTTACTCTCAACACAAATTATTTCAGCGGTGGGATTTGTGAATCAATCGTTAGACCAATCTCAGCAGGAGGCAGTAAAGTTTGGGTTGGCTCAGAAGGAACTGGCCATCATTCATGGACCTCCTGGTACAGGAAAAACCACAACTGTTGTTGAACTGATTATACAAGCTGTGAAACAAGGCCTGAAGGTAAGTTTGGCTTACTAGTTTATTTCTTTTAATGCAAGTAATTCCAAACTCATTGAATGTGTGACTCCAGAAGTATTTAATGTGACCCATCGTCTCAAATTGGTATTATGGCGTGGTCACTTTGATGCAAAAAGTGAGATAACAGTTAAAAAATGACCAGAAATGTAAGTTTTAAATTTGTATTACCATAAGTACTTAAGCAAATATATCTATTGTCCTCAACAAAAGGTAGAAACCTAATTCACGCTTCATAAGAATGAGCACAAATCCAACTTTTTAGCAATAAAACTCCAATATGATACTGTTTAGGTCCCAAATAACATCATTTTAAAGCTGATGGAGATAGTTTCATGGCAGGAATCTACTTTGGCTGTGTGCTTGAGCTTGTCCCTCTTGTTTTACATTTAATTTTGTCTAAAGATTATGATATAAGAAATCTTCAAATATATTATCTTCTAGCTGTCCTGTAATATTCCTCTTCCTGGGCAGAGATATGACTTCCGAGTTTTTAAGTGTTGCAGGTTCCTTTTAACTATTAAAAAAAAAAGAGAGAAAAACTATTTTACTATTTGGCCTTTTTATTTTAAAAAAAAAAGAAGAATTAAAATATGACTTCAATTTGAAGAGATTTGATTGGATAGTATAAAGATGATCAGAAGTGAAGTAAAAATTTAGATACAGGGGATTTTGTCTTCAAAAAATGAATTCATTAGATGGGGTTTAGAAGCCTTGTTGTTCAACAAGTGTTAGTAATTGAATAGCATGTGGGTTTGACCTGTAATGTGCACTCTAATTTTTTCTCTGTTTTTATGGCTTCCTCTCTATTTTCCGGGGCCTTCCAATGATTCAGATAGCACAACACTCGTCTCAATTTTTTGGACCTTAAAAACAAGATTTTTAGAAATGTTCTCTTCTCTTGTACCAATATGTTAATTAAATTTACTGAAAATGGTGTCAGACATACAGGTTGGACATGTCTTCCAGGGTAAATTTGCCTGTTGCATATTTTTATATTGTTAGTCAATGTTACAGAATCCGGGATAGATTCTGTCACCATGAGTCTTTTGGCTCTGAATGATTTTTCTCCACTTTTTAAAAATGCATGTACTTTATTCCCCAAAGGTTTTAGCCACAGCTCCCTCCAACATAGCAGTAGACAACATGGTAGAAAAGCTAGCTAATTACAAACAACGGATTGTGAGAATTGGCCACCCAGCTCGTCTGTTAGGACATTTACAGAAATACTCTCTGGATGCCATAGTGAATGCCAGTGAGGAAAAAGGACTGGCCAAAGATGTCAGAAGTGATATGGAGAAAATATTGGTAAGGTAATAAATAAAAAAATAAATTTCCCTTTATTCATCCCCGAGGGGAAATTTGTCTGTAGGGTTTATTCCAAGGGAAGACTGGAATAACCCAGGCATCAGACGCAGTACAGTGCCGCAAAATGAGCTAGGGCGAGGTGACTTGCTCAAGGCCACACAACGAAGCGGGTAGTCGAAATCGGTACCTTTTGGGTACGAGGCAAAGACTGGACAGCTGAGCCACGCTGTATTTGATTATTCACATTTCATTAGGTACGGCAAACCCTCTTATCGAGTCATGGCTTTATTGGCAAACCGAGAATTTCAACTCAAATCGTCACTCTCTTTTTCTCATTTTCAGTCCGTCAAATAAAACGTGTTTGGTATCAGATTAAATCTCAAATCTTCATCTTTTAAAAAATGTTTATGCTTTTTTCATAGGATTTGCCGTTATTTTATGGCTTTGAGTTGAAGAAGAGGGTTAAACTCCGATTTTTGAACCGGCGCTCCGCTACTCGAACACCGTAACTGACGGTCATCTTTTCTCTCCGCTCGGCTGTTCGCGTCAGCGCTATTAATAGTAACGCCAATGGCTGCATCAGAAAGAAAATTGAACAAGCTTTCATTCGATACCAGATTCGCATTTTTATGATCTTTTTCAAAGTTTGAAGTTTCAAGTTAAAAACTTTAATTTGATAAAAAAATTAAGAAAAATTTGAAAATTTGGACGATTCTGGTATCAAAAGAAAGTTTAAAATCTCAGCTTTAAAATGATGTATACGAAAGCAAGATTTATAGCTTTGCAGTCACCAGCCAACTGAAAACGAAACTACAGCTACAAATTTGCCGTATTCACTTCACTCATACGCCGGCTCAGGCAAGGGGCACAATCGCTGATATTTCGAAACTTCGTGTTGAAATTGACAATTTTGGCTTTGTCAGCTACTTTGGGGGCAAATTATTTCTTTTTTACTTAGAGTTGAGCTCAGGAAAAAAATACACATATTGTTTATAAAAAGATGTGTATTGTTAGAAAGATACAGAGGTCTGGCTTGAATATTTATGAAAATACGGCATTTTGAAAACGGACAAAAGGTTGCCTTCAAAGCAGCCCAAATTTGGGCGATTTTCTACAAATTTCGAAATAACATATCTTTTTAAATTTTTAACCAATTTTAATAATTTTTATACCATTTTAATCAGGAAAAAAAGTTCTACCTATTGAATGCAACTTAAAGACAACAATTATATAATCTAAATTTGGGTTTTCCGTACCTAATTTCATACTATAAACTTTAGATTCAATTCTGAAAATCTGACTGACACCTGAGTTATCTTGGTCTTTTTTCTAGATAGACCTTTAAAAAATCCATTTGTTTGAGGACCGATATGGTTTTTATTTTTGAAAATGTATTTTTGATTTGAACTATCGCTTTTAATCGTAAGACATTTGGTATATGCCTTGTGGAATTTGTTGTTTGATTACAAATCTGCTTTATTAAGGGGTCGAAAAAGTGTTGGTTCCTTAACAATTCGCCTGCATTATCTTTTTAAAATTTTTTTTATTGGACTTTTATTCATCAATATGAAATACCTGATTTCTTGTACCTGGTACAGTTATTGTTTTAATGCCATTGTCAATATTACTATTTTTTGTTAGTTTTATAATACGGTAATAATAATATTAATACGGAGTGACTATTCGTCAGTACTGACCCCCAGACGCTAGCATCTGGGGGTCAGTACTGACGAACAGGCACCAGCGTCTTGGGGTCAGCACTGACTAATAGGTAGGCTACTGGTATCTATTGGTCAGTTCTGGCGCCTGTACTGACGGTGCCAAAATTATGGAAAAATGCCATTTTTTGAAATAACTTGTTCTACGACAAATAAATCCGCATTTCCTGTCCCATACTAGTCGCAAGGAAGTCCCTTGGTTTCACCTTTTTTTATCGGTTTACGTGAGATTTGTTTAATAAATTTATCAATTAATTAAACAAATGATATTGTTCAATCCTGAGAAAAATACCAAATTTGATGTTGAAACGCCAAACTGGCAACCTTATATTTAGGTTCCTCCAACGCGCATGCTCACTGATGCGTGACGCCAGAACTGAAAGTGAAGCTCTTTCATTGTCTCGTCTTTTTTCATTCCGTCCTTTGAAATTCGGCTTGCTCGCATCTCCCCCCCCCAAAAAAAATAAAAAATGGAATTATCTATTCGTCACCAGGTTTCTCCTCCTTTCCGTTATTATTATTTTTTTTTTTTGCATGACAAAAAACAAAAACAAAACAAATACATTTTTTTAAAAACCTCATCAATAGAATGGACAATGTATTATAAAAGAATCGTAACAAGAAATATTATATTATAACACATTTCCTCTATTTTTCTTTAATTTAAGCAATAACGAAAATATACGGAAAAAAAAGAAAAACAAAAACACATACACACAAAGACAACATAAAATAAAAAAGAATCGTATGGTGGCTTGAAACAACGAGTCATACCGTTGCCCCAACGCCATCTAACCGTAGCCATCGTTATGTTATAGCGTGGCCTTCGTAAAGTTATGGCCTGATACTGACCAAAAAATGACGTCAAAATGCCAGCCTTTTGCCACAAAAGAAAACAAATCGTGAGTTGTATTCAATAGTTCAACCAATGAAATAACTTGTTTCCTTGAGCTCTACTAACGGCAACTCACTAAGCGGTGCAAAAATCAAATAATGACGTCAAACTGCCAGTCCTTTTGGATTTCAGTATCAGGCTATAACATAACGATGGCTATGGTTATAGCCTGATACTGAAATCCAAAAGGACCGGCAGTTTGACGTCATTATTTGGTTTTTGCACCGGTTAGTGAGTTGTTAGTAGAGCTCACGGAAACAAGTTATTTCGTTGGTTGAACTACTGAATACGACTCACGATTTGTTTTCTTTTATGGCAAAAGACTGGCAGTTTGACGTCATTTTTTGGTAAGTATCAGGCCATAACTCTACGAAGGCCACGATCTAACGCGTTAGACATCAAATTTATCTAAGTGACCAAGTGTTGCTTTGTGTCATCGGATAATTGGCCTTGAAAGCCTGGGATTTTAATTGTTTTTTTGTTTTTTTTTACTTTAGGAAGTGACGAATAAGTGCGAAGAGGTCTTTGCACTGACGAACAGGCCCGATGTTCGTCAGTGCTGATTAATGGCGGGCGGTGGCACAGACCGAAGAGAGGCTGTCTGTGGGCGGCGGCACCTGTTGTTCAATACTGACCAATAACACCAGGTTATTGGTCAGTGCTGACCCCCAGGCGCTGGCGCCTGTTCGTCAGCACTGACACGCAGGTACTAGCGTCTGGGGGTCAGTACTGACCAATAGCCTTAGCCATATTAATATTTTTTTTAGTTTCAAGACATATATTTTGAATACTTTTGATGACTCAACATTGAAGTATTCAATTTTTTTGATGTTTGCTTATCCCGGTAATGCGATGTACAAATATAGCTATGCCTGCCACAATTTAATTTATGTTATACCTAATAATCAATTCAGGTAAAAGATTTGTACAGTCAGAAGTAATGTGTGATGTCAATTTGGTCATAATATGTGTCCCACTGCCTCGTTCTGGAGTTATGTTGGAATGAACTAGATTTGCAAAAACTTAATCAATTGTCAAAATAGTCTGAATCAGGAAATATTTTTTTTTTTGTAGTTTAAGAAACAAAACCCATTCTCAAATTTTGTAAGTTAAGCTTAAAGTTAACTTTCCAGCATAGGGCTCACCCGGCACAGTACTGTTTTTGTGACAATTGTTACATATCAAAACTATGTGTGTGAAATGTGTGTTTCACTTTCTTCCTACAGAAAAAAATGAAAAAAGCCAGGACTGGAGGGGAAAAGTCAGCCCTGAGAGAGGAGATGAAGTCTCTACAACGAGAACTTTTCCAACGAGAGAAGTCTGCAACAAGTGAAGTTCTGTCTCGGGCAGATGTAGTACTGGTCACTCTTACCAGTGCAGCTAATGATGGGCCCCTGAAACACTTGAAGGAGGATCATTTTGATCTTGTTATTGTTGATGAATGCTCTCAGGTTTGAATTTGATGTTTATTTCGATGCTATTGTTGTGGCTCATGACCATATCCATTCAAGAGTAATAGAAATAATAAGTTTGTTTCAACTAGGACATCTTTTATCTTTTGAAGATGTAAATTGATTACGTCTATAAGTTTGTATGAGAAACTCAAACTCTGTTCCACTATTTCATCTGATACGAATATACAAGTTTTCAGTTTGATTTTGTATTTAAAGATATAGTGATTGACACCAGTATTCCTGAAAAGAAAAGGGGACGGGTCGTAAGACAAAGAAAATTATACAAAAAAAGGAATTTCCAGAAAGGAAATATCACCAAAATGCGTTTCTTGGTTCCATATTGATTGAACTTGTTTTATGATCAAAACCAGCAGTATTACCACTACACTACAGCTGCTATCAAGAAACAACATTGTGTTTGAAGTGCTCTACTCTTGGAATATTACAATATATAATCTGAATTTTGCACAATTTAAGATAAAAGAAAAGCGCCAGTGAGCAATTTTGATTGGAACTAGGCACTTTATAAATTCATTATATTATATTATATTATTTGCTCTACATTCTGATTTCAAATCTACAGTAAAATCATTTAAACTCATTTTTATGTAAATAATAGCATAAAATTTTGTATTTTTTATATTCTTTTTTTTCCAAGGCTCTGGAAGCAGCGTGTTGGATTGGCTTATTAAGGGGTCCCAAATGTGTCTTGGCTGGTGATCACCTTCAGCTACCTCCCACTATCATGTCCAAAGAGTGAGTTTAGTACCTTCTACTGTCATATACTGGGTAAAAATTCTACAGTAATGTTTTTCCATGCTGCCTCCAATCTCGCCTGTTGACAAATTAGAATGGAAAGTCAGACCTTTCAACCTGTATAAAATTGCTTCTTTTGATAAATGATTTGCTAAAATACTCAAATATGTAAAAGTTTACAATAATATGTTAAAGAAAAAGAAAGAAATTTAGCATGGTGGTATCAGCTATTGGGATTCTTTGGTTCTCTTGTTATTTTAAGTCATTTAAGAAATTTAAAAAAATAGTCGTTCAGAGCCATAAAGCCACTGGAACTGGAAATTATCCTGGTTTCTCTAGTGTGAAATGGATAATAGCAATTGTTTGATATCCTTTGGATAGGACACTAATCTATTACAAGATACTTTGCATAAGATCTAACAGACCCAGCTACACAATTCCTACTGGGGGGGGGGGGGGGGGGGTGTCAGAAATTATTTTTGACTAAATTCGGAATCGGTATTGGTTCCTTTGTGTGTGGAGTGAGTGCTCTACCAACTGAGCAATTGGGGACCCCCCCCCCCCCCTACCCTCAGTTTAAAGATTGAGGAATGATGCATTTGATTGGCAGGACAAGTCTTGAACTGTGACATCACATTTTTGCTCTTCTGCCCTATGCTGATTTTTAAAAATCTTGCATTGATATAATTTTGTATTGCATATTTCATTTAGAGCTGCAAAGGATGGGTAATCAAATTAATGACATTTATAAGTAAATTATAGTTATTGAATCATGCCTTGCTAATCCAGATTTTTTTTCAAAGTAATCTTCATCGATAAAAATTTGTATTGCATATTTTGTTTAGAGCTGCCAAAGATGGGCTTGATTTATCCTTAATGGAGAGGATTCTCAATACATTTGCAAAAGACGAGGATACTGATATAGTGAGGATGTTGACAACTCAGTATCGCATGCACTCTGATATAATGACTTGGGCTTCAGAACAACTGTATGAGGGAAGGCTCTTGGCTCATGACTCTGTTGCAGCACATTTGTTGAGGTAAAAAATTAAATTATTGAAGCGAATTTTTATCATCTATAATCTTATTGGTAAGAGCCAACTTAATTGTGATTTCATCGACTGATTAAAGTTTGAATAGAAATGTATGTTAAATATTCCACAGCTTCGGGGACAACTTTAGAAGAACTTTACAAATTTATTTATCCATAAAATTAGTGTGATGGAAGAATTATGGTAGTTCTACGCTGGAGTTTATCCCAGTTTCTATGAAGTTAAATGGACAATAGCATTTGCTAACAACCCTTTAAATAGGATGCTAATCGATTGAAAAGTAGTAGTTTCTGCCTGATCCAACAGACCCCATACCCAATCACTACTGGGTGAGCAGAGAGGTTAGATAAAATCTCGACTCTGCTTAGGTTTGATAAGGGTCCCTTTGTTTGGGAAGCAAATATTCTACCAACTGAGTTATCTGGAACCTCATGTAAGTTTGTATAAATACATTATTGTACCGGTGAACACAATGCCTTTTGCCGATTACAACCTTGAACTTGAAAATTATACATGGCTAGAGAAGGCAGATAGAAAGATATAGTAAAAATTGGTTTAACCAAAATTCATTGGACTTTGTTACATATTGTGATTTAGACATATTTTGGTTTAAACATAGTGATTACATTTTTTGTAAAGAAGGGACTCGAGGGATGGTATAATCATGACTACTACAGCCTACCAATAACGTTTTTTTGGTTTTTTTTTCTTGTTTTTTTTTTTGTCATAAAGTGAAATATTAGACTTTGCGCTGGATTATTGACACACAATAATAGACATGGCCGTTTAGTGGTTCTACATTTTAGTATAGTATAAGAAGACATTATAAAGCCAAGGACATACAAATTACTTTAAAGATGAAATAAACAGAAAACAAGATTTAGAAAAAAAAAAAAAATCTGCAATGTTGGGTTAGATTCTTTCATTTTGTCAAGAATCTGTGTATAAATACATAGAGAAAAAATGTATTATAATTGTGTTCTTTATTATTTATCAATCCTTTTTATTTCTTTTTTTTTTGGTTAAGCCGCTTTTTGGTTACATTGATTTTCATTGTGAAAAAATAATTAATTCAGTGCCTGCTCCCCAATTTTAAACTTGCTTATTATCAATCGGATTTCGTTGTATTAAAATTGTTGTCCTGAACCGTTAAGTGGAATTTATAAACATAAATGTTTTTTTAAGAGAATATTTCAATCCTTGAAAAAAACAAACAAACAACAATTACTGACTGAATTTATGAGACATATTTAATTTATGAAGAGAAGATAATGAATTAACATTGTTGTCTGTAATCTCCATATATCCTGTTTTTACGTGTGTCAATTTTTATAAATAGTTTTTCATTTTGTTCCTTTTTCCCTCCACTTCTTTCACTACAGAGATTTAGGAGATGTATCACAATCTGAGACAACAGAGACGTCCCTGCTTTTGATCGACACGTCAGGATGTGATCTGTATGAATCAGACTTGCCAGAGGAAATATCTAAAGGAAATGAAGGTGGGGTTCTTGGTTGGGGGTCCCGACCTCCCATAGTGGGCAGGGAGGTACTTGCTGTGTCTTTTATCCCCCTGTTTCTGTTACCCAATTGCTTTCTGTCTTTGTCTTGGAATGATATTACGGTTTTGTCCAGGCCCTGGGAGGGAAACAGTCAAATGTATAGATAGTTTTGGGAGATGATATTTTTTTTCTTATTAATCATCTCTCGGTTATATGCACTGTAATATGTTTTGTTAACATGTTATATTTGATTTGTAAAACACTTGAGTGTATTCCTCTTAGTGGGTACCTCTGTTTGTGTCTGGATGAGACATTAAGGTGATCTCAAACTAAGTACACTATCTTGGAATCTACATCTTTTCCCTGTTTGAACTAATTTCCCTTTGTCTTACCTTTTCTTGTGTGCTTTAATTGTGAGTCTATAACTTTTCACTATCCCATTTTCTTCCTTTATACTGGTGCTGATATAACCTTAATGTGTTGCAAGCGCCGTAAAACCCTTATGATGTGTTTTATGTTTCACAAGGAAGACTCTGAGACTTTATGTCTGTATTGAACAAGATTATACATATATGAAAACCTTTCCCAAGGACTTACCACCAGGGTGTCTTGACCAGGGTAAAAACTAATGGGGTCCTGATAGATTAATTGTCTCACAAACGAAGGGACCAGTTTGATCATGCTTTGAGTTGGTTTTTTTTTTTCAAATATATGTGATCATACAACAGTGATTGAGTAGCTAGGTCTATTAGGACTGGCAAAAAGTACTTTGTAATAGACTAGCACTCTACCCAAAGGGTAGCTAGTAATTCCCATCGTCATTTAACACTATAGAATTCAACATCAACTATAGCTCCATGGGCCTTAAGGTTCTGAAAGACTACCTTTTTTTTCTTCTAGGTGCCACAATCAAGGTTAATCTTGAGTGATTTAACTCATTCCATTTTTACCTCCCATTTTCAGGAGAAGCAGATATTGTTGCTGCCCATGTTAAAGAACTTATAGAGTCTGGGGTCAAAGCTCAAGATATAGCTGTCATTTCTCCATACAATTTGCAGGTTTGTTGTCCTCTTAGATTTGCCGTAGTTTTTCGAGGTAGAGTAAAATGGATATGCACATGCACTAAAATGTTATGGTTATACCTCTTCCTTTGTGTTCATGCATTTCAGTCTTAGTTATGAGGGGCATTAATTGAATGAATTATATATTCATGTTTGCATTCTTTCTGAAATATCAAGTTGTAATACATTTGAAGAAATACTAATTTACACCATGATCTATCACTTTCTGTCACAGATTGAGCTGCTCAGAGTGCGACTTTCCGCTTATTTGCCTGACTTGGAAGTGAAATCAGTTGATGGATTCCAAGGAAGAGAAAAAGAAGCTGTCATCATTTCTATGGTTCGAAGCAACAAGAAAGGTCTGTGTTTGCTTCTCTTGTTTTGTTGTTTAAAAAACTTCAAATCAATGTCACAGTTTTTTGTTTTAAAGCATATCATGGCGCTTTAGAAATGTCCACTTTATTTAATCAGTACATATATATATTTACTTAAGATAATTTATGACACATTGTCTCAACCCAGAGTTATGTTGGGTTGATTCAAATATTGAAAATTGAATTTATGGTCAAAAATATTAGACTGCAGTTAAATTTTATTTGATTTATTGAGAAGAAATAAGGTTTCTTTAAAGCAGAAAAAAAAAAAAAAAAAAACAATTACAAGCCAAAAACAAACAAAAAAACCCCTAAAATTTCATATTTCTGATCATTTTAAGACTTCATTTCAGTAGGTACGGCAAACTGCCGCTAATGCGCTCTGGCGGACAATTTTCGATGTGTTTTACATAAATTTTACTTCGTTGTATTCCATTAAATATCAAAATGACAAGGATAAAATTTATATCAATCGAAAGCTTATTCAAATCCCTTTAAAATGGTGTCTAAATGATTTATCTGCTTTTTTTGAAGATAATTTAAGTGGGTTTTGAAACAAGTCACTAATCGGCTCGCCCGCTGATGGAAAAAACGAACTTTTCGCGATCGGTCATCTTGAAGAGCTTGGCGAATTCGGGCCATGGGTGGTATCGGATCAGTAATTGGTTTAAAATGTGCACAAGATCTTGACGTTTCGATCGATACCAAATAACTGTTGGTTTATTTAGGGGAAGCGATTTTATTTTTAAAATTTCTCAAAAAAAGGAAGATTAAACTCATTTCCACAAAATTTCAGCAGACTATTTTTACATTACTCGAAAGCTCATCCATTTTTCTCTTAAAATATGGAAATGCCGTACCGATTATAAGTATCGCCCGCATTCGCCCAGCATTTAACTTTGGTAAATAAACACGAGTTGCACAGCCCAGTCAGTGAGAGCAAAATGGCGTGCCGACCAGAGGCTGCCTCGACGGACACATTTTTTGTCTCCCTTGGTGATTTATGGGAAATATGCATTTTTTTGCGTTTTCGTGGCGCTTAAAATGTAATTAAATAAAGAGCTAGAGTTCTGAAAAAAATTGGAGTTGTTTAATTTCTATGAGACTCTAAGCAGTTGAAATTTTGTCATTGTGAGCCCGATACATCTTTTTATACGAAGTCCCGAAGTTGGGTGCAGAAGCAGGGTGTCGCGACGACGAAATTGTCAAATTTTCAAATGACCATATCTTCCTTAAAAATTCAGATACATGTATGATATTGGTATCAAAATGCTCAGAATTGCAAACTCTTTTAAGCAAAAGTGACTAAATTGAGCATTGTTGGGTTTGAAAAATCAGTTTTCTGTACCTAATTTCAGATTCCAAAGTCCTGTATACTCGGAAATATGTAACTTATTTGGTTTCTGAGTATTTGTACACAAAGTCAGTTTTGTCCATGCTTAGGCTATTTTAGACTCAAGACATTGGTTGTTTTATCTGGTGTTTCAACTATGTTTTTTTTTTCTTACTATTTCATTGCATCAAGGGGAAGTTGGATTTTTAGCAGAGAAAAGACGTATCAACGTGGCTGTCACTCGAGCAAGAAGGCATCTTGCTGTGGTTTGTGATACAGGAACTGTCAGCAACAATGTCTTTATAAAATCACTGGTGGATTACATGACAGACAAAGGTGTGGTGTTGTCAGCACACCAGTACTCCGAAGGTAAG
Organism: Berghia stephanieae; assembly: GCF_034508935.2. Lineage (NCBI taxonomy): Eukaryota > Metazoa > Mollusca > Gastropoda > Nudibranchia > Aeolidiidae > Berghia > Berghia stephanieae. The sequence continues at coordinate 28,927,322 of NC_088363.1, forward strand.
GCATTAAAAAAAACATTATATTGAAACAATATGGGATAGAAGCATGCATTTCAATTTTTGAGTTCTGAGTTTGGGTTGAGGAAAGAAAATAATAAATCCACAAAGAATTCTGGATTGTTTGAAATCATATTAATCTATTTAGGATGGTATTGTGGCCTCAATCTTTTTACTGACTTACTCAATTCTTTTGGTTCCCTATGGAGTAAATGGCGTCCACCAAGAGTTTTCATTTGGTCCACACTCTTACCACTTTTCCATTGTCTCGCATGATGTCTTTCAACCCATTTACCGCATTGTTGATGGGCCACCTCATTTACTTTGTGGGTTCCACTCAAGGACTCTCTTAAGAATGATCTCTTTTCTTATCAAAGTCTCTCTCTCTCTCTCTCTCTCTCTCTCTCTCTCTCTCTCTCTCTCTCTCTCTCTCTCTCTCTCTCTCTCTCTCTCTCTCTCTCTCTTTCTCTCTCTCTCTCCCTATATATATAATATTATCCGTCAATGTATTAATCTTAGCTTTGTATTCTACCCACAGAGGTCAATATGGCAACAAATATTCCCTCAAAGTTTACAGAAGAGCCAATGAAATCTTCTAAGGGCCAATCTAAATCACAGAAGAAAGTGAAGTAAGTGTCAGGAAATACTAAATGTTAGTAGTTGAATTAAAACTATATTAAAGAATTTTTAATTAATTCACCATTACTTTTAAATTGTAGAAATTGAAACACTGCCTATGTCGCAAGTTTTATCATAATAAATTATAAACATCATTTCATCATGTACTTCACACTTGGGAATACATTTATATCGAAGATGAATGTAAAATACAAAGATGTTACGTTTGTCCTCTGTCATCTGAATGGATTTTAAAATATAAAAAAAAAAAATTCCAAGAGTTTCTCCCCTTACTTCAGGTATAAAGTAGTAGTCACGATTCATTGGTTGTGGAACTTACATCTTAAATAAATTATTTCTTCATAAATGTTGTGGCAGGCAGTTATGGGAGCTTATGGTTTATATTTTGTTGTTTGTGAAACCACTATAAATATTTCTGTCCATCTATGATCTGTCAACAGACTACTTTTCCAGCCAATATTGTCAATTATCCCATATAAGATATGTCGAAAAACACCTTATCTGTAATCTTAATCAAACACAACAAAAATAAAAACAGACATATAAAAAAATATGTTCAACAGAAATACTCCATAGATGTTTAATGTTAGGGCAGACAACTGGAATTACAAAGTGTAAAAGAAGGAAATATATTAAAGAAACATTTAAAGTGTTCCTTATCCAGTAAATTTTCCTTATACATATTATACTTCTACTGATCTAGTTAACTAGAATCTTACTGTCAGCTTGCTTGTTATTTTACCCCATAAGGTTATCATCCGTTTTCAATAGCACATGGTATATATATGTGAAAATTTCTTAATACTGCTAAGGTGCCTGCACAGGGTTTTGAACCTGGAGACCTCTCTTGTAGTCAAAGCATTCTGGATGCGTTACCACCTTACAGATGAATGCTCATTCTACATTTCACGGTTATACTATTTCTAACTCAAGGCTGTTATTATAGCAAAATAAACATTGTTCTTGTGTTTTAGGTCAGAATTATCTGTATCCAAAGAGGAGAAAATGGCAAAGTACGCGAAGATTTTACAAGAGTTTATGTCTGATGTCAAGAGAGATTCCATGGAGTTTCCTGCGTCCCTCAACTCACATGACCGACTGGCCATTCATGAGGTTATCAAGTTTTGCTTTTTTTAAATTGTTTCATCAAAGCTGCCAAAAAGTGTGACTTATCACCCCTGCTCAATTTCAGGTTGACCTAGCTGCTGAAAATGAAATTGACAGCTAAAAAAAACTATGAGATTGTATTAGATTATTTGTTTTATTAAGGAGAAATACAGTACAACTCATAATCCTCGTGCGTGCTTGGACAAAATATTTAAGATGAGGAATCCATGAAAACGAGGAGGATTACTTGAAACTTGTAAATAAATTTATAAATTTCGGATATTGATATTGTTCGGGAATGCTTGAGAACGAGGAATAAGAGGACAAAGAAACTGAACTGCACTGTAGTATCCAATTTTCAATATCAGATTAACCCTCACATAATACCAGACTGATGGTTGGTCACATTTTATTAATATTTTTGAAGAAAATTACTTTTTTTATATGAAAGAGGTTGACTTTGTTTCCTTCTGTCTCATCATAATGGTTAATGTAATGTATCTTATAAAAAGGTCAAGTGACATTAAGCTTGGTCATTGGTGAGATAGGTGACAGTAACAAGCTTTAGGGACCTGGCTATATGGGCAGTGATGTATATGAAATCACAAAAAGACATCTTATAAGTGATTGTAGGTGACTTACGCTGAATGGATTGTAAATTTGGTGCATATAGTTGGTGTAATAAATGAGGTTTTGGTAAGTGCAGTGAGTATAGTGAGATCTTTTAACACTTTCCTTAACAACCATAAGAAAATCATCACATTCCTTATGATACAATTAAAAATGTTCTCATTCTGATTTCTATCACAAAATAAAGAGAGATCTTTTTTTTATTGTAATAAAAATTTAATACTCTGTTATAGAGTTTGTTTCGCTGAAAAAAAAATTATGTGTAGCAAGAACTTTTTGCTTTTTTGTTTGGGTGAAAAAAAAACCCATCAATTTTTGTCTTGGTTGGGTTTGAAGTTTTGAAGAAAATCCAGAAAATATTTAAGCAGAGATTTAAAAAAAAAAAAATTACGCTCTTCTGCCATGGCATCATACAACACTGTTGCTTAGGTATTCCACAAAGGAATATAGATAATCCATCAAACAGGATGTCTGATGTCAACAGGAAACACCCTGTTGTCCAAGTGAGCAAATTGGGGGTTAATCATCTTGTCCAAGGGAAAAAAATGAAAGTGCCTGAAGTGGGGCTCGATTTAAGTGCATTAAATAATGGGATGAAAACTGTCGAAATATGACTTATGTATGGTACTTATTTGTATTGCATCATCAATTTAATTTTCTCCTGATGAATAAACCATTTTATCATTTCAGGTAGCTGAAAAGTTAGGGCTGTACCATGTTAGCACTGGGGAGGACAAGGCCAGACACATCATGGTATCGAAAGTGAAGTTGGATGACAACTCAGTAAAGGATAGCGACTTAGATAATGACTCGGTCAAGGACATTGTTATTGATGTCTCCAAAACTGTTAATACTAACATTCCTGATACTGGTGTTCTTATTAAAGGTGTAGAACAATTATCTGTTGAAACCTGTGATAAAAGAGGTGTAGAAGGTATCTTAAAAAGCAACCAGGAAGGTGCGTCTTTAGAAAGTTCAGCAATGAATAGTAAGAGTTCTGTGGAGGTCAGTTGCAGTGTTTTACCTGAGACCACTGCACAAGTTTCTAAAGATGATTCTGTATCTAGTAAAGTTTCAAATTATGTGGATGTCAATGTACAAGCTGCAAAATTGCCTAAAACTGAAAGTGATGTGTCTTCTGTGAATACGTCCTTATGTTCTTTTTGTAATAAAAATATCAATACAGCTAATTTTGATCTTCACCAATTGCATTGCTCCCGACAACCAAGACAAAAATCTGGAGGAGGAAAGAAAAACACACAGTCAGAAGTGACATCTTCTCACCAAAGTTCTGCCAAATCAGGTGCCAGAAAGAAAGAAGTCAAAGCACCGGAGAAAAAACAAAAAGACCAGTCATCTGTCAAGGTTAGAAGGGCTGAGGATGTTTTGAAGAAATTCGATGAAGATGACTTTGATGCCATGCTGGATAGCATAAAAAAGCTGGACAGTAAATGTGCTTTCAAAAAGTGTAAGACTCTTACCAGTACGTTAGGAAGGCACTGTGACTTTTGCAAGTTGAGATTTTGTTTGAATCATTTGATGCCCGAAGTGCACGGCTGTGGTGATGCGGCAAAACAAGCAGCACGTCGGAATATTGTAAGAGAAGGTGTTCTTTACAATGGCAGTGGTGTTCCCAGTCACAAACTAAATCCAACAAAAAAAGCACAGTTGGAGAGAAAGATGGAAAAGAAGATGGAAGAAATCTCACAGAAAAGAGCCAGGAAAAAGAAAGACTCCTAAAAAGGGAAGCATGGCATAGTGGTATGTTCTTTACCTCATAACCTGTAGATTCCAGGACTGCATCTCACCCTCCCTGCAGTGTAGCATTGTGCTAGTCATCTTGCCTTTATTCAAGGGATGCTGCCCTTATGGCGATCCAGTATGATGCCTGTCACTTATCACTGAAGAATAATTTCCCTTAAAAAAAAACCCGTAACAAAACAAAGTGATTTGAGAGAGCAGGGATGCATAGCATTACCATGGACCTTTTGTTTTGTTGTGTGTTATTCACTTTCGATTCTTGTGATATTTTGAAATGAAATATATAAATAAATAAATATCAATTTTATTTGAAAGACTCATTATGTTTATAAGTGTGGCATTGTTCTACATTTTGAGTATTTGGTTGGACTAATGAGCTATTGGGACCCCCCCCCCTCCATAATTTTCCTTACATTTAACTTATTCATACTTGTCTCCGAGGTGGTTTCAGTGTCGGTCGTGAAATACAAAAAAAAAGTCATTAATTTTATTATTCCAAATGATGTTATTGTTCATCAGTAGATTTCTACGAAAAATGATATAATATTATCATGAGAGAAAAATTTTAAAAACAAAACAAAAACAGTCAGTAGAACAAAGAAACAGATGCAAAACAGATAGATAAATAAATAAATAATCTTTAAAAGAACTCCACAAAATAAATTTAAAAAGACACTTTCTCTAACTCTCTCTCTCCTCCACCCCCCCCCCCCCCCCCACACACACACACACACAAAGACTACACATAAAAAGAGTTGATGCATAGACTAAACCTTTTCAATTTTCATCTACCTTGTGCGTACGGATTTGTGGTCCACTGGAATGACACTCAGCTTGCGACCTGAAGGTTGATTGTATGGTTCCCACAGTAAGGCCACTCAGAACTGATTATGTATTAATTTAGAAAAGGCTATACTCATCTTTTCACCTAACTCAGGTGCGGAATGAGTACCTGGCTGACAACAGTGTTATCTGTCTCGGAAAGTAACTATGACATCGTCTTATATAGGCTGCTTGTCTCGTCCTACTCATTCAGTGTTGCTGCTGGCGTGGGACCCTTTATAAAGCGTTTTGAGCATATTAAGTTGATAATCCGCTTTGTAAAAGCTCTCGTGCATGTTGAACCTTTAATTCCTGCTGTGGTTGTGTCGAGTAATTTACACATCCACATGTTAATATTAATAATAATAATAATAATAATAATAATAATAATAATAATAATAATAACACCAATAAACGTCATAGTAATAATGATAATAATAATAATAATAATAATAATAATAATAATAATAATAATAATAATAATAATAATAATAATAATAATAATAATAATAGTAGTAGTAGTAATAATAATAAAAGTAATAATGATAATCATCATCACATACATATAATAATAATAATAATAAAATAAATAATAGTCGTAGTAGTAGTAGTAGTAGTAGTAGTAGTAGTAGTAGTAGTAGTAGTAGTAATAACAATAATAATAATAATAATAATAATAATAATAATAATAATAATAATAATAATGACGTACTTACTTAATATAGCGCCAATTAATCCACTGACAAGTGCTCTATGGCGCTTTACAATCACTCAAACTAAAATAACATACACATCATACACACTAATACGCGTACACATATACACTCGCACACTCAAACCCACATACGGAAAATTCTCCACATACACTTACGCTTTACATACACACTACTATACCATCTACCCTAATTTAAAACATGAGCATATTTATTTAATGTCAAAATAAGCTCTTCTAAATAACTCGGCTTTCATTTATTTTTAAGCGTGTCTAAATTTTCAGTCTGTTTCTGGATTTATACGAAAGGGAATTCCACAACCTAGGCGCTGTTACTCTAAAAGGATTTTGTAGTGAAACAAGGACTAAGAGGGTAACCCTGTCATAAGATTTAGATCATTAGATCTTAGCGATCTATCAGGTCTATAATGAGTCACAAGTTCATTTAAGTAAGATGATAACCAGAAATGAAGTGAGTAGGAAAGTGCCAGAAGACAACAGAGAATAAAATCTTCGCGGCGGCGATGGGGGCTCGAACCCGCGACCTTACTGGTACGACGACTCCGCATGGGAGATCGTGACTCTACCGTATGAGCTACCCACGACCCCACAAAAGTCGCTTCAAACCTTAGTCTAACTAGAGCCTTCTCTCCCCGTCTTCTTGAGGTCACGGGTTTGACAAACACACAAATGCTACGAAGTTAGTTGGCCAGTATTTAAGTTTAAGCTTAATAGCCGATATTCTCAACACAAACATATAGCATAGAAACGATCAAGACATTGAGTATGCTCCGGTATTGGGGTGAACTTTTAATTCAGAAAAGTGAGTGGAGCAGGCACTTATGATGAAAGATGGTGTCATGCCATGAAAGGAGCGATAGCAATATCATTAAATTCATGTTAAAAGATATTTGGAAAACAAGGAACGGTCCAGAATATATTATCATATACATAGTATAGTTCTCTTAAAATCCATTTGACTTTATTAGTCTTGTAATTGGGGATGGGATCTTTTGACCTCCCATGATGAGCGGATCTCTTTTGTTGTATCTATTTTCTCATTCCGTCATTATCTTAAAATGAGATTACATGGTTTTGACCTGGCCCTGGCTGGAGTCCTTGGCTGAGATGGGAACAGTAAAATATATAGTGATATATTTGGGAGATGATCTTTTATTTCCCTTGTAAATCACCTCTCTGTTATTTATTTTTATAGGCTGCTTGTCTCTTTGAATATTATAATTTATAAACATTTGAGTGTGTTCCTCTAAGTGGAATCCTGTGCTTGTGTCTGGATGAACTTCCGATCTGAAACATTGATATTATAGTTGGTTCATGGAATCTACCCCTGTACCCTATTTGAACCAGAGTCCTTTGTCTCACTTTTTCACGGGTGCTGTAAATCTAGAATTTTCTTTTACAGCCCCATCTTCTTTCTTTTTACTGGTTCTGAAATGACCTAAAAGTAAGTGTGTCGTCTGCTGTCATCATCATCATCATCATCATCATCATCATCATCGTGGCTTATCCCTCCTGGACGAGGTCTGCGCAACTGCCAACCGAAACAAGCTTCTGTCCTGCGCCATCCTTTTACATTCATTCAGTCACTGGCTTATTCATCCATTCGCTGATGTCTTGTAACCATCTTCTTATTGGTTTCCCTCTCATTCTTTTACCCTCCACAATACTCCCTAGAACAATTTTTTCAAGGGTGTCATGTCTCTTGATATGTCCAAAAAGGCAAGTTTTAGATTCTGTATCATTTTGATGAGATATCATCGCACCCTAATGCCCAGGGACTCTTTCACATTTTTGTTAGCTTTCTTTGCTGTCCAGGGAACGCGGAGAATTTTCCTGAAGCATTTCATTTCAAATGCATTAATTTTTGCTCATCGTTTTTGTGATTGTCCATGATTCACATCCATATAATGCTGTTGGAAATATGCATATAATATTTTTTAAATTTTCATTTTCAGTTGGATGCTTTCACTATTCCATAATAATATGAAAAAAAGAAGATTCATTCAACTCATCACGTGTTTAAGGCGCGGTCAGTCGGACCTCACATAAAAACTGACCTCATCTCCTCTACACTCGTGACCTTTCACATTGCATCCTCAGCTGCTGCAACACCCTAAAAAATCTCAGAAATAATAATAATAATAATAATAATAATAATAATAATAATAATAATAATAATAATAATAATAATAATAATAATAATATTAGAATAATAATGATGATGATGATGATAATAATAATAATAATAATAATAATATAATAATAATAATAATAATAATAATAATAATAATAATAATAATAATAATAATAATCTAGTAAGCCAGCCAAGTTTTAGTGCTAAAGAGATGCACATCAATGTTCAGAAAACTGAGGCTGATAATGTTAAATCATGGAAAGATCCAGCGTGTCTCTAAAATTGGTGGATAGCGTATGGCGTACCTCTTACAGTCAGACGGAAGGTTACGTATCAGTCGGATCCCGAGTTCGATTCCCATCACTGCAATTTTTAAAAAAAATGGCTTCTATCACTTTTCATTTCTTGTTACTTTAGCATGAGTTCAAGAATGTCACGGTAACGACTTAAGCACTGTGTTATGATGGAGCAAAGAAGTTACAATGGATGAAAACAATATATGCAAAAAAAAAAAAAAAAAAAAATCTCTCATAAAAACTGACCTCATCTCGTCTACACTCGTGACCTTTCACACTGCATCCTCATCATATCGAAAGCAGTTACTTCCTTGAGGGCCTATTTTCTTTCCCCGTATAAAAGAGCGGGGCGTGATGGCCGAGCACCTAAAGAGGAACATTTTATGGCTTCGAGTATCGCTCTATCCAAACACTTGTCTGGTTTGTCCATTGTCCTCGTTTTAATGTTCCAGTCCGTCTTGCAAATGAGGACACACACTTTGTCATCTTTGCCTCTTCATTCTATCTCGCCATTATTTGTATTTTCTAGTTTAAATCAGTATCGATATGTCACTTGAAAATATTTAGCTTACGAAACCAGCTTGGATACCATCACACAGTTGCAAGCAAACATCTGCTAATTTGAGAAAAGAGTATTTCATTATTTTACCTTCATTTCATTTACATTTACGATTTAGAATTGTTTATAATACATGTACGTCGTTATCTTGAGTATGACAAGCAAAAAATATCGAACTTTCTCATAGATCGCCCAGCACAAATTGTAGAGGTTTTAATCGTCCACATGCCCAGAACTTGACGTTTGCCACACTCAGGGAGGATTTCCTATAAATGAGATTTTGTGGGAGAGAACGCCCATTTATTTTTTGTTACCCTGTTGTTGTGAAACTAGAGAAGATTAATTCAATCTATCCAGTGTTTAAGGCGTGGTCGGTCGGACCTCTTTTCTCGATTAAGAGTAGCAAAGATCACCTCAACTCGTGATATCTGAATCGCTTCACTGCAGAATAGTAATAGATTTATGAGATGTTTAGGCAGGACAAAATTATAGTTTTGGTCCAAATTAGTATGCATTGGAATTGATTCCCCTTTTTAATATTAATTGCAGATTGAGTTTTAGATTGATTTCGATAATAAAAGCTATTTTGTGGGAGCGGGTCAAGATTAGTTCAGATTCAAGGGTGCCCACACTAGTCATTGTGTTTTGGTATTTGTTGCAATCGCTCTTAAAGTGTTCTCGACTTTATTGCATGCAAACTTCCACTGTGAAGTATGCCATTTATATGACTTGTGTCCACAACAGTTGCCGATTGACTGACACAAGGTACTTTGTAATGCATACTGGTGATTAACATCTATTATATTTTGATTTTCAAGTTCAAGTTCAAGTGCTTAAGATGCAAAAGGCACAATGTGCCCATCACCAAAATCCTATACACATCAATTTATCTATCACACCACACTAATCCCGTCACTCTGAGTCATTAAATCCTTCCGTTGTTCTCGTGTATATGGAAAACGCGTTGAAATGATGTTGGGTCTGTAATGTCTCTTATGGCATGTGGTAGTTTGTTCCATTCACGTATTGCTCGAGGGAAAATGTTGTATTTGTATGTTTTTGTTCTTGCGAATGGCTGGTGGAATTTGTCGATGTGATGAAGCCTGTTAAGTATTTGTTTTTGGAATTGTAAATGTGATTGGAATGTTTATGGATGAGTATTTGCTTTGGACTGTTCTGCACGCTTTCTCTCTACACGACTGGAGTGTGGCCATCTTAGTGTGTCAATTTTACCCATAGCCTTCTTCAAAGTATCCTGATATGCCAAATTACATGCTTTTTAGGTCATGAACAATTTTTAACAAAAAATGAAATAAGCGAGTTTTTTTTTTTCTTTTGTGTGTGTTTTTTAAAAAAATGGCACTGAACATTGTCTACGTATAATTGTGTTAAAATGTTTTGATAATAAATACAGAAAGATTAGAAGGCCCCTACGATCCAGCTGATAAAATAAAGCATGCACTCACGGTGGCTATGGTTTCAGGACAAATTTCTATTTTCATCTTAAGAAAATAGCTTAGATCATTGAAGCAAGCAAGAATTATTTTGACAGAGCTCTAGATTTCCTATTCGCATTATGAAACCATTACAGTTTTCAATTGACGGAACAAACATTCGCCCACGCTCCAGCTGTATTAATCTTTACGGTGATCTGAGTCCGAGAATTTCCGGATCCATTATTTGTTGATGTAATACAGATCTTGGCTGTCAGATAAATAGCGTTATGGTCTTTTTTAAAACGTGCATTTTCATTAATAATTGTACTGACAGGGTCAATTGCTTTATCGAAAAAGTAGTAGTAGTAGTAGAAGAAGGAGAAGAAGAAGAAGAAGAAAAACAAGAAGAGAAGAAGAAGAAGAAGTAGAAGAAGAAGCAGAAGAAGAAGAAGAAGAAGAAGAAGAAGACGAAGAAGAAGAAGGAGGAGGAGGGGGAGGAGGAGGAGGAGGAGCAGGAGGAGGAGAAAGCGGAATGATAATAGTACTGCTAATAATAATGAAAATAATAATAATAATAGTAATAATAATAATAATAGTAATAATAATAATAATAATAATATAATAATAATAATAATAATAGTAATAATAATAATAATAATAATAATATATAATAATAATAATAATATAATAATAATAATAATAATATAATAATAATAATATAATAATAATAATAATAATAATAATAATAATAATAATAATAATAATAATAATAATAATAATAATAAGAAGAAGAAGAAGAAGAAGAAGAAGAAGAAGAATAACTGCACTGCTAGATCGTTATTTACCATTTCTTTTACTATCCATGAGTTGCGTTGCCTATCAACTATTAAATAAACTTGTCTCAAACCCCAGGGTAGTACTCGAACGGAGCAGTTATATAAAGGCTAAAGGCCCACAGAATATTCAGTCTGTATAAATGTTTAGAATAAAACATGGTCCAATTATCACTATTCTAGGTTTCAACATTGCATAGGCGGTAAGTCTCTCAAACATGATACAATGTGTATTCAACGTGTGTAATGTACATTTTCCGTTCCTTTACAAGTTCCATGCGCACACAAACAGTCCTCAGGCATCTTTTGTAGAGAAGGAAAATAATTTGAACAGACCATTCTCGCCTGATTAGAGTGTCAATATATAAACCCACCCCCCGTACTCTTTATAATTTTTGATTTGCAGGAGTTCTTTTGACGATTTATGGTCAATATTTTAAGTCGATGGAAACGTCCGGATGACTTTTGTACCTGCTGACGCCATGTTTGATTCTCGCGAGAGACGGTGCCCACGGTACTTCCTGTCTACGTCTTAGAAGATGATTATCCAAAGAGCCAAGCTTTTAATAGCCACAATTAACGTGGGATAAATCAACACAGTATTCGTGATATATTCATATAATTGTGCTTAGTTTATCTTGGGGTGTTTTCTCTCTCTCTCTCTCTCTCTCTCTCTCTCTCTCTCTCTCTCTCTCTCTCTCTCTCTCTCTCTCTCTCTATATATATATATATATATATATATAATATATATATATATATATATATATATATATATATATATATATATATATATATATATATATATATATATAGGGGGGTGACAAGGGGAAAAAAAAGTAGTCCTTCAGAGCCATAAAGCTCATGGAGCCGGGGTTAATCCCGGTTTCGATACCGTGAAACGGAAATAGCAATTTCTTGCTATCCTTTAGATAGGGCGCTCGTCTATCTCAAAGTACTTTCCGCCAGATCTAACAGACCAAACTACCCAATCAATCACTGGTGGGTGGACAGGGGGGAATCCGAAACATCTCGACTGCATCCGGGATCGATCTCGGTCCCTTTGTGTGTTAAGCGAGTGCTCTACCTCGACAAGAAAAAGGAACTGATTATTTAGTTACGAATTGAGTCCGTTGTCTTTCCCGGTTCAATCATTAGACAACAAGGTCTGTCTGTGCTAAGGCGTATTCATTTACAAGTATTATAATCCCAATTGTTTTGGTCTTGCTGTTATAATTGACAGACTGAGAATAACGATCAAAATCCAAATAAAACTAAAATCAACGTGTAGATCTGACATCCGAACGTCAATGCGTGCCTTGTTAAAACATTGTTGTAATGGACAATATTTTGTGTCATTAAAAAAAAAAAAAGATTTCCATTACAACAATGAGCCTATAATGACGAAAACGAAAATATATTGTGATTTCCAACCAATTCAAAGTGACGGTATATGTGACTCGTCGTCTAAAATAGGTATTACGTCGGATGATTTGAATTCTGAAAGATTGATTTAATAGCCATTAATATTAGACGGTTTAAGCGAATCTGTTTTTAAAAAATGAAATAATACTCTCAAAGGAGCGAAAAACCGAAAAAAGTTCATATTTTAAAAATTCATTTCAATGTTTCAGACATTATCCGACATGTAGTATATATCGACATAATAGCACTTGAAGCGATGGGTCACATAATATCATGATTTGCTTATTGGTGATAAAATTATATCACCCCCCCCCCCCCCAACAACGAACAAAACAAAAGTCTCTCCCGATATATATCTCGTTCTCTCTCTCTCTCTCTCTCTCTCTCTCTCTCTGCTTCTCCTCTTTCTCTCCTTTTCAGCCCTCTCGAGCAGTCCTGTTTTCTACCTTCTCCTTATCTCTCTCCCGTTCAGACTCTCTCTCTCTCTCTCTCTCTCTCTCTCTCTCTCTCTCTCTCTCCCTTTCTCCGCCCCCCCCCCCGTTCTCTCTCTCTGTCTGTCTCTCTCTCTCTCTCTCTCTCTCTCTCTCTCTCTCTCTCTCACACACACTCTCTCTTTCTTCATTTCTCCATCCGTTCCTCCAGCCATCCAACCACCCCCCTTCAAATACATTATCCTTTATACCCCATGCTGATGTCCATAAACTGTCCGCGGGTGGCGAAATGGCTATTTGGACAGTAAGATTGCCTAAATTAATCTTGGCAAGGACAGAAATTTAAGGGAATACTGAGAGACGATGCACTCTTAAGCTGCGTCTACATTAGCCTTCACCGGCCAAGCTTTACTTTTCTTTCTTCCTTTTCTTTTCTTTCTTCCTTTTCTTTCCTTTCTGACTCTCTCCCCCCCCCTCTCTCTCTCTCTCTCTCTCTCTCTCTCTCTCTCTCTCTCTCTCTCTCTCTCCCCCCCCCCCCCTATTTTTTCATTGTCAATGCAGAGCGTTGTAATTTTGTGTTATGATACTCATCTACGGCTCTGTAGATCATTGTTCGAGTTCCTTTTGTGACGGTACATCGCTCTTTACTCACATTATCTCACCATACACTAGGTAAAATGAGTACCTGAACCTATAACAGCGTGTAATATTGTCTTAGAGGCGTCATGCCTTTCCTTTTATGTCTTGATCTCATTTAATGGATTTTGTACTACATAAAAATATTTTCTGGTATCTTTTTTTTTTACCGTTATGGGGATTATTTATATTCGTTAAGGTGGACAATATAAATTTCTTATATTGCCAAAGAAATGGACGTTGGTATTGTTTTCATTTTCACTTTACATTCACTTTTAGGGTCCCGATTCATCCCGACATAATGCCGTTTTGAGGCGGTGGGTAACAAATAATAAAGAAAAGAAAAAACACATTTAAAAAAAACCCAACAAAAACAAAACAAATTGTAAGTAATAAAATAAACAGGCACCGAAAATTATTATAAATACCCAAAATTGAAAAACTAATGAATTAAACAAAATAGAATAAAATACAGAGCCTTTTGATTTATTCTTCTCTCCACAAGATCCGTTCAAATGATTTTCGTATCTCTCTTCTCTCTCATCTCTCCCTCTCTTTGCCTCTCTTATTCTTATTCTTTTTGGCCCTCTTCATAATATAATCCTCAACATCGCACAAAGACGGCCAATGACGAACAACGTAATACGGTATTTAGATCATGTCGTAAATGATGTAGATATTAGAAAGAATCAACAAGTTGGTCTATTTGCCTGTATGTTGCATTGAATCATTGATATGGTTACAAAAGTTTCCTGTTCCTGTAAATTGCTAAGATTATTGGACCTCTTTTCTACGGCAATGAAGGCGTCAGAACCAGCAATCAATTGAGCTCAATCCCTTTGGCCGTAATATGCAGACATTGAGACCTTAAGAATGAATATTCAGTTCTTTTGACATTCGTTTCAACTCGATTGGTTTGCCTCTAGGTCATCTTTCATATATATGAAAACATAATATATTTAATTGGTTTTTATCTAAAATAATCTAAATACATAAAGAACTCGAACAAAATGGGACTTTAGAGATGAGGATGAAGTTTGATGCGATAAGACAATCAGATACTCCAAAGCAGTATCCTTGCTTCGTCAATGGCATAAATTGTTCAAATGACAGAGATGATTTCATAATTCAGCCGGCCAGGCAGAGTTGTCGTACCAATAAGGTCGCGGGTTCAAACCCCCATCACCGCCGCGAAAATTTTTATTCTCTATTATTATCTTCTGGCACTTTCCTACTCACTTCAGCTCTTGTTGTTAAAGTTGAGTTCACTGCTTACTATTACTAACAGACAAAATTTGAATAAGTTTATATTCATCTTATTTAAAAAAAAAAAAACATGCTGTGATAGGACTTTATGGAACAGATCTATTAGCAGGTCAGATAACTGAATACAATTATAGGCTTGATATAAAATTGTTCTGTTGGATAGTAGTTTGCTTTGGTTTGAGTCTTACCCTTACAGCAGTGAGCCCATCATTATTTGGGTTATCAGCCCTGCAAGATAAGTAAACGTCGGAACAGATCTATTGAATTTCTGACCCATTAAAAAAATATTGGGGTCTGAAACCGAATTCATTTCCATTATTTTTTCTAACATCTATTTATCTATTTAATTATCTATTCATTATCAAATCTCCAGAAAAGACCACGCTACCCAGGCATCAGCCGCAGTGCTGCGCCGCAAAGTGAGCAATAGGGGGGCCGATTTCTTGCTCAAAGGGGACAAAAATGAAATGCCTAGAGAAAAGAAAAAAATTCTTCGTGGATGAATTAAAGGAATGTCGAAATAAGAAATTTGGATGAACGTGACAAGTCACCACCATGGTGAAACTGATGGGAACGAATTATTTTGTTATGTATTTCAAGAATCATCGCATCAAGTTACAATAGGGAAAAGTTGAATTGGTTTGCACAAATGTAACAGACTCGAAACTTTAAGGGGAATGGGGGGAAAGGAGTTTTCATTAGAGGGGTTGAGTGTGAAAATGAAAGGAATGGAGGTAAGTGAGAAAGGAGGGGGTGGGGGGGGGGGGGCGAGAGGGCAAATAAGGGCGATCTGTATTTGTAATTTAATGCATTGTATTTGTTGAGTAATTCGTGCTTGTTAAGCGACAACAATGAGGCATTAAAATAATCCAGTATCAAATAAATATGGAATAGTTGAATAGAAACATTACAATTGATAAACTCTCGAATTTGAACTATGAATATCCACACCAATTCAAATATTTGTAAAAAAAAAAAAAAGTGAAAGCGGTCATCAAAATAGGGGAGTAAATAAAAGTATATAAAAGAGAGAATATTGATGTAGAAATAACCAATTGGGTATCGCAAGTAACAATAGATCGGTTCCGAGATGTTCTGCCCACCATCGATTCTGAATCTCGCCAAATCTAGTTTCTATCAATTTTCTTCTATATCCAAGGGGCTAATTCAGCGCTGGACACACACGCCAAGGTCTTGGGGTCATTTCTGGGGTCATATAATGGGTGCCCCGTCAGATGCATGGATTCCATGCTCATTTCGCATGTGACACATTCCATTTTTCAATCTAAGACTTCCAATCAAGGGGCAAAGGGAGAAAAAAAAAGAAAGAAAAAAGATCACAGAGAAATGTAATGATTGACCGTGATAAAAAATAAATTGTTGAAGAATCGATGATCTAATATTTATTTTGAACTGTCATTTTTAATAGAGACCGATAAGATCCAGAGTTCGGTAGTTTAAATGAAATCTTTCAACTGTTTGCATACATGAAAACACTTTTAGACATTTAGAAGCTTAAAAAATATGGCCTTTGACTGAACATTAGATGAACAAAGAGCTTCAGTGATTTCGTGGTATATCATTTGTGAGAGAATCGTGTTTCTAATTTGTAGAATAATAAAAACCTTTCTTCTCAGTACAACTCAACAGACGCTACATAAATAATGAGAAACAAAGTTAACATTCGACATAGTTCTAGACGTTCCCAGGTCTCTAACAAAGTTAAAATGGTTCCAGTGAAGCTACACTAAGCAGTAATTACATTGATGTCTGACCTTAACGTACGCCGTATAGTAATCCTCTTCTCCTAGTCCGTCCATCCTTCGAATCTGTGAACGTCTGATGTTCAACCTAAATGACCACTAAAACCACAGACCTAGAATCAACAAATAAATTGACATTATGGAAATGATGTTGGTACAACAATCTCATTTCGATACCGCGGCCGTGTCAAATTGACGTCAAACGTTTCATTGACTCGATCCTCGTGGCAGTGAATAAATGAATTCATCTTAGAAAAATCTTACACAAATTGGTCTCGATTCCCCCACCATTCCTTACTCCCCTCTCAAAGGAATGTTGTATTTGATACTGAAATAGGCTACCGAGTACTAGCTTTCATTTTTGGTGGACAACTTTGATGATCAAACCATCTTGTTTGAGGGTGGAATTCCTTAGAGTGTAATCACGTGATAGGTCACGTGTGCCGCGTCTTCCGGCGCAAACAAATTGATGAAAGTGCAGGGTTCCAATCTGCCACAAGAGGTGCACGCAAGGACCCTCTCGTCACCTCCCTGTTTTTGTTACGTTGTCGTCTCGTGTTCTTAGAAAAATGATGGGGGGTGACAGGCGGGATCTAATCACATGACCTCTTGGCTTTGAAATGGCCGCCTCTAATTTGACCTTCGCGAGATTCACCAAAGCAAGAAAATCACTTTCGATTAGGACAAGTCACTGACATGGTATAGTCTGTGTCCACTCTTGTGCACTTCCTGTTCTAAGATCTAATTACTTTTCCTCCCGAGTTATCCATCCCGGAAGCCCCCCCCCCCCCCCCCCCCCCCCTCTCCCCACTGCCACAGCTATTTTTCCATACAAGATTTCAGAACCTGCTTTCTTTTCTTGAACAAGCTATTTCATTCAATATCCTATCTGATTCTGTAGTTGCCAACTCAGGCATATTTCGAGGAATAGCTTATCAAAACAACTTTCATGCGTTAAAATGAGTCACTCGGGAATGAATTAAAAATTTATCGGTTCATTACCCAGTGGAGATAAATGAAGTTTTGTAGAATATTCATAGTATTGTGTTACCTCAATATTGCCAATAGTGTTAATCCTCTCATTACCAACTGTAGGAAAATATTTGTAACAATAAATTTAGTTTTGAACAGAATATTATTTGAAAAATATATTTGTGATATTTTAAAGAGCTTGATACTGTTATTTGTAAAGCTTGTTTGGCTGTATAAATTATGTATGGTATGTACGTGTACTTATTGCTTTTCAGGTTGAGTGTAGAAAATAAATATTTGTGTTGGGTTGGTTTGCCGCTTGGTGAAATATCCTGAAAATGGTTGATAGGGAGGGAGTTAAATTGTCATTTTGATTTATTGTCGAAAAAAAAGTAAATTATGTTATAATGGGCTTATTTTTGTTTGATTAAAATTAAACTTAACATGACTAGCTGTAAGTCCGAAATAAGTGGGAATAAATGAGCCCATAACGATTTTGGTTATCAGACCTGCAAATAAGTAGCGTCGCTACAGTCCAACCTTTGTATTGCATGTCACGGAGTTCGTGCTCTCTACAAAAACGAATTAAACAGCGGACGACAGACATGCTTTCAGCAATCGTGGCTCGATTTCTAATGCACACATGGATAATTAACCAAATTGAATTAAGGACATCGCTTTAAGTAACCGGACTAAAATAATCAGCATTAAAGCGATGTTCTACCGGAATAATCAGCATGTGGTATCCATGCGTAGTTCCATGAAACGGAAGAACACGCAATGCTCTGGAACGCTTCAAATTGCGTTTTAAATGTAGCTTATTAAACTTTAGCTTTTATAAAGCGCAATATCCTCTAAACGTACTCAAAGAGCTTTACAAACATTTAACACTTAAGGTTTAAGCAAGTTAGTCGGCATGGAAACAGTTTATATTTGAATTCAAACATTTAGTTGTTGAAAAGCATTTAGATTGTAGATTGCTTGGTAGTTTCTTCGCTATCTTTTTTATTTCAATGCAAAACTTTGTTCAGCTAGGGGTGGGAATGCTGGGATAATAATGATGCTTGCTTTCATTCACCGGTTTGAAAGGAGGAAATGTTTTATGCGATAATTTATAAAGATACACACTCACAAACACACACACACACACACACACACACACATATATATATATATATATGTATATTATATTTGTTTGTGTGTGTGTGTGTGTCTGTGTGTGTATAGATAGTTGAACAGATAAATTAATTATATAGAGAAAAATAAATAAATAAATATACTTTGAAAAAATTACTACAGAAAGCTTCGAATTCCTCAATCGGCTTTGGAAGTTGCAAATGGCAGTACAGCAGTTTCAATATCGAAACAATCTCCTTGTTCCACAAGTCATGTTTGCTGGACAACATAGTAAGCGGGTCTTTTGGTAGAAACATCGAG
Organism: Berghia stephanieae; assembly: GCF_034508935.2. Lineage (NCBI taxonomy): Eukaryota > Metazoa > Mollusca > Gastropoda > Nudibranchia > Aeolidiidae > Berghia > Berghia stephanieae. Next base: position 28,946,193 of record NC_088363.1, read on the forward strand.
CAAAGTCATTCCTTGCTATGTGCTTGAAAGGGTAACAAAACACTGCCATGTCAGATCAACACCAACCAAGCAAATATATCCAATAATGTAATATTGGAAATGATTGCGCCGCCAGTCATCTATCATCTCGATAAAGAGCCATGAAACCCACAGCCCTTTCAACTTGTCTCGTCATGACGTTAGAGTAACTGACCGTTTCAATTAAATCAATCTATTCATCTCAACCTTTGCATTTCTTTTGTTAGTCGTGACAAGACTGTTGAGCGTAGCGGCATCTCAGGGTTCTTTGGTCTTTTGTATTCCTCCGCTCTTTGAGAAAATAGACCCCGTGTTTCCTGACGGCCTTGGTTGATTTCTGGAATGTTCTGCAAGTGACGACAATCTCCCGACTTCTTGATCGTTTACAATCATTGCTTGATTTGGCCGCATCAAGTCCTTTGATCCAAAAATGACAAGTATTGTTCTCCGATTTTCTTGTAATTTTCAATCGCGATAAATGTTTTAAGTTAAGGATAAAACAAAACACGAGATAATAAAAAAAAATAAAACAAAAACGAAATACAATTTAAAAAAAAAAATAAAAAAAAAAAACAACACAAAAATAACAACCAAACCCAAAACAAAACTCACTACTCCTACCCCAGTGATACCGCCCCC
>NC_088363.1:28954349-28964349 GCF_034508935.2 Berghia stephanieae
GTTCAAGATCTAAATCAGTTTTGTGTTTTTTCTTTGTTATTTTAATATAATAAATTTAATGGTCCCGGTTTGTATTCGTTAGAGTTCTTGGATTGTTAATTTGTTGTGAGGGTCCAAGGCAGAACTGCTATAATCTAGTGTAGGTCTAACGAAATGTTTGTAGTATATAATTTTATTTCTTTCCTGTTGGAATATAAGTTTCTTCTGAGGAAAATGATAATATAAGATGCTTAAACTCCTGCCATTGAAAATTCAAACAAGATTCCGATGCCGCTGCATAACCTGGGATTGTGCGTTGGGAACGAGTTCAATATTTCAATCACAGGAGTTCAAGAATACATCTTTATTATAGCCTTTAACGACATCATCTATAGTTGTCTTTTATCAAAACTCTTTTTTTTTACGAAGGTTTGTCCTTTATTTTAAAGATCTTATATTAAAATGTATCATGGTGGTCAGGATATCATTACGCGTCAAAATCTAGTTTTTACAGTAAAGTGATTGCGTACTAAAGAAAAAAAATTCTTGAAATGCTACATTTCTTTAAGAAAGGATAATTGGTGGATTCGTAATTTTCTTGCTTGTATATTATGCTAAAATTTGGTTTTATCCAACCAAAGGAGTATAAAAGTTTCATTCATTTGACATGAACTCGCATGCAACTATTGAATCAAATGAATAATAAGCGAGTAGAATGCGATGGATAGATAAATATATTATAAAATGTGTGGGGAAAGAAGAGAGTAAAAATTGAAACAAACCTGGAAGAAAAGTTAGAGACCTATCTCCTTTTAACGGTATTCTGTTTGAGTAACTTAGATGTTTCTGTCGGAGTGACTTAAATGTTAAACATAAATCTATGATCATAAGTATGTAACATTGCGTTGCTTTACCTTTTATTGAGGGCAAAAGATAAAATGCTTCAAGTGACAAAAACTAAAATATCACATTTCTGGTCATTTTGACTTTGAAATAATTTTTACACATTTTAACGCCTGATTCATCGATTTGAGCGGATCTTACAAATCAAAGTTTTAAAAATTGGCTAGAATACTCGTCTTTCAAATATCGATGGTTTGAAATGACCCTCCTCATCTTGTTAAAAACGCTCAAACCCGGGACGTCGAACGTAGCATTCGTAAACTCATTGCCTGACACTGACCAGAAATTTACGTCAAAAGACAAGTCTATGACCGCAAAAGGAAAACAAATCGTAGTGGTATTAAAAAACGACAACTTACTAAGTGGTACACTGATCTATAAATGACGTCAAAAGCCTAAGTCAAGCTATAAGTTAACGAAGGCTACGTGTCGAAGAAGTTTTCGAGGAAGTCCCGGGTTTGAGAGATTTTGATATGAGGATGGTAATTCAAATCGATCAATATTTGAAGGATAAATTTTTTTGTCATTTTTTTTAAAATGTTATTTTTTTCAGGACAGCTTAAGGAAGATGTGTGAAAAGACATGTTAATCACCACAATATTATTGCGTCCTATTTTTTTAATTACTGGTATCCTTACTTTTTGTGCCTGTTTGTAGAATAATGCTAAACACGTCTAATAGTACCTCACCCTTCGCTGGTTACACCCTTCGCTCTGGACGCATTAAATAGCCCACGTTTAAAGTTATACTCTTGTTTGTTGAGAAATGAACTTATTGCTCAAACTGCATTCAACAAATCATACCGTAAGTGATTAACGTAAACATCAGCTTGTCATCTGGTGACATATTTTGACTGAACCCATAACTATCTTTTAAAAAAAAAAATACCCACGTGAGGTGGCGATGGGTTGGACTCCTACTTAAGGCGACTGTTTTAATTTTTTGCTTTTGTTTAACGCTCTCTAGCATTTTTCTCCTAGCTTCTATCACCACACCTATATCATTATGAATCGAGTGTATATTTCAACTCCGCCTTTTTACAGTCATGGAAAGTAGTCACTTACAAATTAATTTTTGACCGTATATTTTCATCGAAGGGATTTAGAAAATGAGACTAAATTTTCAGCAATCTCCTGTCTCTAAATCAAGTCCAGATTCACATTTTCCCCTCACCATAATTCGTTCGCCATCTGCTATAAATCCATTAAATCACACGAACTAGCACAGACACCAATGTGTTTCACTGACACATAAATTACAACGCCCACAACACTTCTCGTCCCGTGTACAAATACACAGTATCAAAAAGACATTCATTAGGACAAGATCGTTTTCATTTCGTTTCGACAACACCGTTTTAGTTTTGTACATACCTTAACGTAGGAAAGTTTTATGGATTTCTGATTGATATTTACGGCTCTGGCCAATCTGGTAACCCATTAGGGTGGACAATTCCTGTAAAGGGCCACGAGATTTGGAAAGGCTATGGGGGATATCGCGAGAATAAAAGACACTAATGGTACAAGAGCCTCATCCGAAAATTATGATATTTTATGATTCTGAATTTATTCTTTATTTCGAGTAAAATATGTCACTTTCCTCCGTGGATCAAACACAGATTAAGAACTCTTGTTTTCAAGGTAAAATATCTTGAGAACGCAGATACTAGAAGAGAGTGCAAAATAAATAATGTATACATATAAGCAGGCATTAAGATAAAATCATTAGAAACAGCAGGCATGTTTAATTTCCTACTAAACGTAACAACTAGTAAAAGCTTTAATTTTTTTCCCGTCAGAACAGTAATTTAGTTCCAATTTTTAAAATACTTTGAGATTTTAAAATATAATATCAATTAATATCACATATTGATCGTTCTATACCTAACTCTTATGTATCTATTCCTTTGCTAGCACAACCTGAGACATATTTATCAACGAAAGGTAGCTGACGACTTTATAAAGATCTTATTTTACTCTTCTTTTCTTTGCATTTGGAATTTTAAAATGTAATAAAATAATACTTGAAAGAATAGAAAAATAAAGAATGTCAATGCAGCTTACGTGTACTTTTTGTGTCAAAGAAAATAATAACAAATGTCAAATTAAAATGAAGTCCGTTTCGTCTAGTGAATTTGTGAAATGCCAATACCATAACAGAGACTCAGAAAGCTCCGTTCATGCTGTTTTTTAATTTCAAATTGTTAGTGGTTCTGAGTAGTTTCACCATGCGTTTACGTAATGCAAAGTAAATTGTAATAACAAAACAAAACAAAACATAATGCTTGAGAATTTATATATCACAATATCGACTAAATTATGTGCTCAAATCGCTTTACAATGGGGACATGTTGCATGAGCAACACCAACTCGAACTCCGTGCCTTACGATCCGAAGTCGAGTTGCATACCAGAAGACCGTATAACCGCACAATTTTCTAAAAACATCCTCCTCAGATTATCAAAGGAGAAAAAGAAATTGAAGACAAACTAAACGAAAACGTCAATAAATTTGTGTATTTGTCTTCATTACCAAAATAATTGGACCATAAACTAGTGAGGAAACATCCCACTAGGAATACAAATTGAAGCTTTCGATCTCATTTCAAATCGCAACACTAGTTCTCTCCGACACAACGGAAAACGGCGATGTTCACCTCAGAATATGACACTGTTTCACTAACCGGTTTCATCCTATCTCAACGGGAGGCGCTAGGATTGAAGACAGATCTCACCAGGCCTGCCGGTCTGTCCATTCTTGAGAGGACAATGAGGAACACGGGTCATAACGGCGTGAAATTTATAGGGCCGTTCCACAAGACTTGGCATCAAAGTCAGAATTGTGTTGTCGTTCGTTTCGCTGACGGTTCGGTCTAATATAAACGGTGTTTGAATAGAGACAATTTTGATTTACTGCTAGCTGACTGTAGTAGAGGTTGGTGTGACCAAAGTGAAGATCTCAATGAATGGGCAATGTCGGTGTTGGTGTTTAAGAGGTCGATGTTGTGGTTCTTCTTGGAAGATCGCTGGGCTCTTCACCTGCCTTGTCTTAATTAGTTTGGATGTGAATGGTTTATGCTGGCATTGTCGATACTGTGGCGTTTGTTGGTGTAGGAGACGTTGATGTTGTTGCTACTGCTGCGATGGGTGTCATCACTGGCGTCGGTGTGGTCGAATAGAGGGATGAGCTGATTTTATCTGCAATTATGCCGTACTTTAAAAAAAAACCTTTTTAACATTTTGGCGAGTAAACTCGTCCTTCAATTATCGATCGACTAAAATAACCCTCATCTTGGCAAAAATTCTCAAACCTGAGACTTTCGCGAAATTTACCAGTATGAAGGTCATTTTAGTTGATCAGTATTTAAATTTTTGAAGAACTTTTAAGAAGAATGAAGAACGAACATTTTTTAATGTTTATTTTTTAAAAATAGCAGGCGCTATTGCCACTTTGGAATGGCAGAGGTAAGATACACATGACGGATAGTGAGTTTCGGTATTGTATTCATACAGAAAACGATATAGTATTCTAATTAATAATTATTTACGGGGGACATTTGTGGAGACATAGTTGGTCACGAAATTTCAAGCATCTTGATAAAAGTTAATGGTATCTTTATCGTATCTAGAGTTGCAGTCTACCATAGCCATTAGGCCCATGGAGCCTGAGTTTATCCCATTTTCTACGGCGTAAAATCAGCAATAGCTATTACTTGCTACCCTTTGGATAGGACGTTAGTCTATCGCATGGCACTTTCTGCCATATCTAACAGACCTAGCCACTCAATCTCTGCTGGGTGGACATGGAGGTCAGAAAAAAAATATCTCGACCTCGGCCAGGATCGATCTCGGTCCTTTTGCGTGTAAGCGAGTGATCTATCAACTGAGCAATATGGAACCCCATTTAGGGTTGAAAACAAATAAATGTTTTCTTTTTCTCTCTTAGCTTGATATTGGCCCTGAACATACTTCTTCTTTTTTTTTTTGTTTTGTTTGGGCAATCTTCATTTTTAAAATATAAATGTAAAATAATATTTCCCGACAAATCAATAATACTCCCACAAAACTAAATAAATAATAGAATAATAATTGTACAGGTTTACAATAATACCCTGATTTTTATTCATTTATTTAATTTATTTGTGTGTGTGTGTGGGGGGGGGGGGTAGGGTTCAATGACAAACATGAGAAGTAGGGATAAACGCAATGCCTTTTATCATTTTTGCGCAATTTCTATTACGTAATTATCCTCATGATTATGAGATCATGGCTTTATTATTTGACTGATATTCACCAATTATATAAATAATAATTACCTAAATTTTAACACGGATAATACAGAATGGAACAATCTCCCACCGTAACGAAATGCTTCCGTGTAGGCGTCAGTTTACGACAGGATGTACGTCGTCGTAGTATTAGTTGTTGTTGTTATTGTAATCCCTCCGGAACAACCCTTCTTTTGTTGATACAGGTCGTATCAGATCATGCACCTATGGCCCGGAAGTTTGAATTAAACTACGTAGTGTGGGTGTTATTGTGAGAAAGGCATCAATCTTGTTTTCTCCGTAAACTTATAAGCAAAGTAGGATCCCTGTATTCTACGGGAGTGACTTTGTTATGGTATGGCTTGATTGATATCTCGTAACTATGGGGCTGACGAATTTATTTATCCTTGATATGAGGATGTCCGGTATCAGGATGGGTTGTTGTTGTCCATGATTATGGAATCTGGGGGAGTTTTAAGGAATTTCAGATGTTTACGGATATGACTAACATCCGGTTGTGTGGGTAGAATTTTGCTTCGTTTGCTTGATTTTTGCCTATAAATGCCAGAGTTTTGAGCAGTTTCTTCAGACCACTCAGCGGAGTCTTTTAGGCTCATAGTCTCTAAGCGATAACCACAGCGGAGTCTTTTAGGCTCATTTGTTTAACTCTTGTGTAGAGTTAGATTAAAGTCTTGTGTAGACTTTGTAGTGCTCAAAGTTCGAGCTGAAACACGTTTTGTGTTAACTCTTGTGTAGAGTGTGATTTAAGTCTTGTGTAGACTTTGCGGTGCTCAAAGTTTGAGCTGAATCAAGTTGTGTTATAACTCTTGTGTAGAGTTTGATTAAAGTCTTGTGTAGACTTAATTTGTGATTTCTATAATCTGTTCGGCTCTGGTGAGATTTTGAATAATATGTTGTGATTACAATTATGATTGTGTTTTGATATTAATATCATAATATCACTTTAAATTTTGAGTCTCAATTAATTAATCAGATAATTAAATTAATTGTATAATATATTCTTGTTGTAAAGAAAATAAGCTTTTCTTGCTATAAAGCAATATTATTTCATATCTACAAAGTAAAGCAATATTAATCAACATTAATAAATTGATTTGTTAAAGTAAAATAATATTTACTCATTTAAAGTAAACATATTGAATGAGTTCGAATATAGATAGAGTTATATTCGTATGATTATCATGTGATAACAAAATCATTTTCTTTCTTTAAAGTGAATGAGCCGTTGGAGGCTGGGCTTTAACAAGCCAACTTTAGGCTATACACTCATAGCTTGACCCTAATAGAAACTGAACATTTGCCTGTTTTATAAGTTACCTGTGAAGAACCATTTGCTTATTTTAATATCAGAACATTGAGAAACAATTGATCTGTTTATGAATACTGTGAAATCAGAACAATTTCAAGAAGAGACAAATTAACAATATTAGAACAACCTTACAGTTTTTGTTGAATATCAAGGACACTCTTTTGGCTTTCTTCTACACGTCTGGATTGTGTTTAGTTAGTTAGTTAATTATTAGTTGCCTGTATGACTGTGATGGTTGCAACCTATCTGTGAGATTGTCTGATGTGGTAGCGGTTTGGTAAAGTATTGATAATTAATTGATTTAATTATATATTTTCATATCGCTTTCATATCATATTCATCATCACACCATCTCCATCAATTTGTCGTCCATCCATTTGATTTCATACTTATGACATCTATCATTTCATCTTCATATCTCATAATATCTTTGTTATATTGTAATAAAATATATCTTCATTTAGCTTCAAAACCTTTATCAACGTATTGTGTTTGGTTATTGATCGGTGTCGTAGCTTGAATATAGCACACATAAACAAGGTTGCAAACTGCGCTACATAAGCATACGGTTTACGTGCGCACTTTGTGACATAATTTGGTGTCAGAAGTGGGATTCTTATTGTTGTGCATTCAAGAGACATCGCGACCAAACAATTGTTGAGACAGGTTAGGGAGTTGTTTCAAACTTGAGATAGATACTATCTTTGAGCTTAAAGCAAATTGGTATCCATTTAATGGTTATAAGACTGTCATTATACGCAAGGTGTAATACAAGTTATTCTGGTAATTTTCACTTGTTCGGTTATACGTTGTCAGTCATCTGTCATAGTGATACGGATCACTGACTTAGCGCGAAAGCGGTACTCGCGCTGTGAAGCCTCCATTGTCCCCCCTCTCCCTTTTGTAAGGAACGAAGGTGGTTGTTGGGGTAATTTGATTCCGTGTAGGAATCTGGGTGAAGATTGTGTTGGTCCCGTGTGAGGATCTGTATTAAATCATTTGTTTTGACTCTCTATGCACATATAGTAAGTCAAGGTATTGATTCTGTGTAAGAATCTGGGTGAAGATATTTTGTTGATTCTGTAATTGAATCTGGGTGAAGACATTTTGTTGATTCTAAGAAAGAATCTGGGTGAGGATGTTTTGTTGATTCTAAGAGAGAATCTGGGTGAAGATATTTTGTTGATTCTAAGAAAGAATCTGGGTGAAGATATTTTGTTGATTCTGAGAGAGAATCTGGGTGAAGATATTTTGTTGATTCTGAGAGAGAATCTGGGTGAAGACATTTTGTTGATTCTAAGAGAGAATCTGGGTGAAGATATTTTGTTGATTCTAAGAGAGAATCTGAGTGAAGATATTTTGTTGATTCTAAGAAAGAATCTGGGTGAGGATGTTTTGTTGATTCTAAGAGAGAATCTGGGTGAAGATATTTTGTTGATTCTAAGGAAGAATCTGGGTGAAGACATTTTGTTGATTCTGTGTAAGAATCTGGGTGAAGATATTTTGTTGATTCTAAGAAAGAATCTGGGTGAAGATATTTTGTTGATTCTGAGAGAGAATCTGGGTGAAGATATTTTGTTGATTCTGAGAGAGAATCTGGGTGAAGACATTTTGTTGATTCTAAGAAAGAATCTGGGTGAAGATATTTTGTTGATTCTGAGAGAGAATCTGGGTGAAGACATTTTGTTGATTCTAAGAAAGAATCTGGGTGAAGATATTTTGTTGATTCTAAGAGAGAATCTGGGTGAAGATATTTTGTTGATTCTAAGAAAGAATCTGGGTGAAGATATTTTGTTGATTCTAAGTAAGAATCTGGGTGAAGATATTTTGTTGATCCTAAGAGAGAATCTGGGTGAAGATATTTTGTTGATTCTAAGAAAGAATCTGGGTGAAGATATTTTGATTCTGAGAAAGAATCTGTGTGAAGATATTTTGTTGATTCTGAGAAAGAATCTGGGTGAAGATATTTTGATGATTCTGAGAAAGAATCTGGGTGAAGTTATTTTGTTGATTCTGAGAAAGAATCTGGGTGAAGATAGTTTTTATGATTCCGTGTGGGGAATCTGGGTGAAGCTATTTTGTTGATTCCGTGTGGGGAATCTGGGTGAAGCGTTGGTTCCGTGTGAGGACCTGTATTAAATCAGTTGTTTTGACTCTAATATGCGTCTATATTAAGTCAATGTTTTGATTCTGTGTAGGAATCTGGGTGAAGCGTTGGTTCTGTGTTAGGACCTGTAGTAAATTTGTTTTGATTCTATATATTGAGTCTATGTTGAATTCCGTGTAGGAATCGGTATTAATTGCCAGTTTTGAATCTGTTTTGGGATCTATATTGACCGCATATCGTTAATAAGGTTACTTGTAATACCACTTTATTCTACGTGAAAGTAACATTTACGGCAACAGTGTTGATAAACATATTGAAGTTTGTTTATTTGAATTTGAATTGGTTTGATTAATTGACCTAGAGATGGATGTGGAAAGATTAATTAAACTTGGAGAAAAATTGGAGTTAAGGGGTGAAGATCTCCGTGCTTGGGTGACAGCCCAGTTACAAGAAGATGAAGAGAGAAAAGAGAAGGAGAGAGAACGTGCCAAAGGAGAGGAGGAGATAAGCAGAGCACGAGCTCAAAGACAAGAAGCTCTGATGGAGAAAGAGCTTGAACTGCTTAGGTTAAAGTCGGAGTGTCAGGCTTCCTCCAACAACGACAGTATGACAAGTGACATTCGATCATTTACTCATGCTCCCACTGTTAAGAGTCCTCGACTTCCATGTTTTGACGAAAACAAGGATCATGAACCACCGAAATGCATGACACACGGCAAGGTGGAGTTGAAGTGTGGACGTGTGATGCCGATGTTGTCTGTTGAAGGAAGGGACAACCATGAGCCCAAATAATTGTCGAGATCGATGTGATCTTGAGGCATTTCGATGATCTAACTAAATGTTGTACCAAATTTAGTCTTAGGGGGGAGATATGTAACGAAATGCTTCCGTGTAGGCGTCAGTTTACGACAGGATGTACGTCGTCGTAGTATTAGTTGTTGTTGTTATTGTAATCCCTCCGGAACAACCCTTCTTTTGTTGATACAGGTCGTATCAGATCATGCACCTATGGCCGGAAGTTTGAATTAAACTACGTAGTGTGGGTGTTATTGTGAGAAAGGCATCAATCTTGTTTTCTCCGTAAACTTATAAGCAAAGTAGGATCCCTGTATTCTACGGGAGTGACTTTGTTATGGTATGGCTTGATTGATATCTCGTAACTATGGGGCTGACGAATTTATTTATCCTTGATATGAGGATGTCCGGTATCAGGATGGGTTGTTGTTGTCCATGATTATGGAATCTGGGGGAGTTTTAAGGAATTTCAGATGTTTACGGATATGACTAACATCCGGTTGTGTGGGTAGAATTTTGCTTCGTTTGCTTGATTTTTGCCTATAAATGCCAGAGTTTTGAGCAGTTTCTTCAGACCACTCAGCGGAGTCTTTTAGGCTCATAGTCTCTAAGCGATAACC
>NC_088363.1:28969349-28984349 GCF_034508935.2 Berghia stephanieae
ATTCCCACAACCATGTCTGTGTGAGATCTCTCCTTACAGAAGACACGTTCATGATTTTAAACATAAGGAAACACTCACAGTCAAAATAAAAATCATTCACTGAATCTGACTGACTCCCGAAGGTCTAAGGAAAACAATTAGGGCTAGAGCAAAATTGTGATATTCCAGACCTGCCTAGTACACCGAAAAAAATCGTAAAAATACGAATTTTTGACTCCAGCTACAGAGCTGCAATCGCCTCTTTGACTCAATAAATCTTAGAACCCTTTTTCAGGACTTTGGAGCGTTTTTTTAAAAATTCATGCTGAAGGAAAATTGTTCATTTCTTAAGCTATTTAAAGTGATTTTTTTTCTCTCCCCCCCCCCCTTCCCCATGGAAACTACGACTTAAAATAAATAATTTAAGTCGGCAGCTCTGGATTTCTACGACACAGAAAGCAACAGAGAGGAAAATATGACAGTGAGAAATATCTTTTCAAACAGTTTACAATCTTTTTTCTATCACAACAACTGCTATCCTTTATCTCCCATAAACTCCATTCATTCGTAGTTATGTACAAAACTAAATTAAAGCAATTGATATTCAATATTGCGCAATTAACAAACAAAGATGCCACGATTGTGCGTTCACTACTATGACACAGATGAAATCACATACATAAAAATATTTAGGTATAAGTATATACAATTAATTTCTTGGCATGAGCGATAAAATGATACATTGTAAGTATGGTTTATGTATAACAACTTATTAAAGTAAAATAACATATAATGTCAATACCACTGTAGTCTGGAAAAAGCAACAAGAAAAAATGTTGGCTAGAAAACTCGTCCTTTATTCAAGTATCGATCGATTAAAATGACCCGTACCTTGCCATAAACTCCCAAACCTGGGACTTCCGTGGTCTATCTTTGATGTCGCAGGTTTAAGAGTTTTTGTATAGTAAAATGAAGGGAGTAAAAATGAGTCTTATAAAAGATAAAATATGAAAGTAAACAATGTTTCGACCTTTGGCCTTCTTCAGCTAGGTAAACAAGATATCTGAAGAAGGCCAAAGGCCGAAACGTCATTTACTTTGTTTTGCATCTTTTATAAGAGTCATTTTACTCCCTTTATTTTACTATACATTTTATTGCCTCATTTAGGCACGTCTAGAATTTTTGAAAGTTTTGACAAGATGAGGGTCATCTTAATCGACCGATATTTGAATAACGATTTTTCTGGCTAAATGATTTCAAACGTGAACCTTTATTTTCATAGTTCGGCAGAAGAAAATAATGTGATGTTGGAATGTTTGTTTGTAAAATAAGACAATTTGATGATGTTCAAATTAATGACCGCATGATTCATTCTCTGTGAGTAAAAAGCATTTCATGTTCGCTCTTAACTAATCTTAATGTTGCGATGATCTTGACATCCTATGGTTAAGCTTATTCACATTACGAATCTTTTACTTTTCTTAAAAACAAACAAACAAACAAAACCTCCCGTAACATTCATCAAATGTGCTCAAAACACTATACAAGATATTCCAAGGCAACGGCTGCACTAAACGTGTAGGATGTTACATGACGTTTGTAAGGCTTTATTACAATATTATTCGACAAAGACAACGCAGTTACCGACTATAATATACTCATTTTACACCTGAATGCAGTGAGAGAATGTGAGAAAAGTGCCTCTTCCAAGAACTCAACTTTCGCCGCCTAAAGCGGGACTGGAACCACCGCCATACCGCCCAAGGCGAGTGCCATACAACAAATCAACATTTGATTTTGAAACCGAAAAGACAAGATATTGATCAAATCATTTGAGATCTGAATTTCTTACTTCAGCATAAATCAAGCGACTGGCATGGTCCATAGTATTTGCGTATAATTATAAAACCTTTACCCGTCCTAATATGCAACAACAAAGCAGCATTTTGCGTGGTTTTATCACATGAGTCCGAATTTCGAATTTGATTTGATTTTTAAAAAAACAAAAAAAAACAACAAAAAAAACAAACAAACAAACAAAACCATGAAAACAAAACAATAGAGCCCAACGTGTCCTGTTGTCATGGAAATACACTGTACTCTCAAACTAAAGCAAAGTTATGTCCATTACAACAACATTAAATCAAGCCCAAAATGACATCCGGTTATCAGTTCTCCAAATATACGCACGGTGACAGAGCTAAAAACAAAACAAACAAAAAATAGTAACAGTGATTATAGTAGGATTCAATAGTCTGATGTCACGTCCGCCCAGCAAAGAGCAGTTTGGACCTAAACAAAGAAAATCGGTATTTTTATTCTTCATTCTAACTAGAACTAGAACGTTTTCACATGTCATGTGATCAGAATGTATAAAAGTCAAAACATGATCAGATTTATAATGCTTTTCTCCTCTGGATAGACTTTTATGCTCGTCGAAGTATTCCATAAGGGCGGTGATGGAGATAATGGCTGGCGTCCATAGTACCGATTGTTTAGAACCAGTTACAATTACTATGCGTCATTACGAGGAAAGTGACGTCACAACTGTTGAACCCAATTAAAAATTAAAAGAGAATGGATAATAACAGAATTTAAATAAACGCTATATCGACAGTAAACATTTGAAACAAACAAACAAGCAAGATAGATTAAGTACTCTTTTTTTTATCTAGATATCACAAATAAGGAATTTTAACATTAACTTAGTAGTGTATGGAGTACTGACGTGAATAATCAATAAGCACACATTCTCATTGTCAGATTTCAAAAGGATTTAAGCTCCGACTCTATGAGCCTCATAGCTCTGAGAGAGAAAGAGAAAGAAAGAAAGAAAGAGAGAGAGAGAGAGAGAGAGAGAGAGAGAGAGAGAGAGAGAGAGAGAGAGAGAGAGAGAGAGAGAGAGAGAGAGAAATGAAGTAAAAAAAAGGGTTGATATTTCTGTCCATTTCAAATTCGCATATTATTTTAACTGTCAATCAAGTCACGTGTGCACCCATTTTAATCTTATGCATCCAATAATCCATATTTAACATAAAATGGGAGGAGAGAAACATTGCTGTTTAATTATGTGTTAAGCTAGATTAAATATTACCAGGATTTTTCACCCAAGAGAAAATGTATTGTCTAAACATTTGAAAGATTGTCATTGGCCGTTGTATTACAACTGTACATATTAACAGTGAAAGTTTAAATCAGATGATGTGTCCTGTAACAAAACTCATACACTCAAAACGTAAACATGCCCATTTGTATAAAACATTACAATTGTTTTCATCACTCTCAATGCACTGATACCATTTGAAGTCAAAACGTCATGCCTTTGTAAGAAATTTATACAATATTGGCATGCGGTTCTGCCTGTGGCTGATATAAAACCAATAACATTAAAACAAAAACAAAAAAACAAAAAAAAAAACACACAAAAAAAAAAACAACAAAAAACAACTTGAGCATTTATGTAGCGCAACATCCACTAAACGTGCTCAAAGCGCTTTACAAAAGGGTCCCTGACCAACAGCAACACATAACATGTAGAACGAGATATGATGCCTGTTAGGCGATATTACTTTTTTTTCGACAGAGACAACGCTGTTGACGGCCAAGTATTCTGCTCAACGTAGTTATGTAAACAGTGATTTATTCTAAGTTTGGAATCTCTATTATAAAGTAAGTCTGCAGGAGATAGATACATTTAAAAAAGAGCCCTGAACAATCCATTGCATTGAGTCGAGATTATCAGTCTTCATCGGAACTCGAAATAATTACCCTTCAATTCAAAAGTAAAAGAAATTGCCACTTTTTTATCCGACTGTTCTAAGCAGAGATTTCACTTATAACCCTCTCGTAGAATAACTCATTTTTTGTTGTTGTTGTTGCTCACACTACAGACACGTTGCTATATTACAGAATTTTTTGTGAACAACTTGATTTATGTTCTCCTTGTCTAGAACAAAACAAAACAAAAAATAATAAAAAAGAAATAGCACCATTTAGATGAATAGAATGATATGTTTTTGTGTATGAACTCCAAAATAGCTGCACTGAATGCTTTAAGGAATGCCTCCCCTCCATCCTTTCAAACACCGTTGTTTCTACATACTGAAGAGGCTTGAGCAAAAAGAGGTTCAAATGATATGATCCTCATGTGCATAGAATATCCATTAGATTTAATGATAGAAAAGCTAATTTATTGTCAGTTTATTACACAACCACATCAGAGCCTACGTATGTCTCCATCCTAACGTCATCAGGGTTAATGATGTAACTTCCGGAAGTTGTTGTCGTGACGTCGTCGTCAACAGAATTCAATGAAGTACGATGATGGGATGGATTTGAAAAAGTGGATAGTTTATGATGCTTTGAATTTGGCATGGCGTTTTTGTTATTGATATTATTACTACTGCCAACTCTTTGACTAGCAGGGTGATATGAGTGGACTCTTTGTCCAGTTGGGGAATTCACTCCGGAACTAGGAAATTTGGATGATTGGCCACCACTGTAACATTTTGGAAAGTTTTTGGCGTTGCGAGTTGATGACGAATGCGATGGGGTGAACTGATCTAATGACTTGCTGAATGTCACATGACAAGATGAGCGATTTGGGTCTCCGTGAAAAGGTTTTCTTGGCGGGATTTCCGGCTCTTCACTGTGTCTGCGTGAGTTTAGCCGGGGCGAAAGGTCACCTGTTGTGAAAAAAAAATTAAAAAAAATAAAATTATTATAATACAAATGAGATTAGTTTCAAAATGAAAAAGAAAACCCCACGCATTTCTTAAAATTTTCTTTTATTCATCTCCTGAGAATACTGAAGTAGTCCATGCCCTTTTTACAGTACAGTCCCGGGAAATGTGGAAGAAGAGTAATGTGACATGCTCGAGGTGACTAGATGAGACGTCACCGATTACAAGGTTGTCAATACATTATAATATTCACTATGTCACATTGCATCTTAGCGTTGAGTCCTTTGATGCTAGGAAAACATGGATCTCAAAACTGACTCACATAACAAGGACGGAGTTTGAAGGATAAATAAATGGTAATTTTTAAATATATATATATATATATATATATATATATATATATATATATATATATATATATATATATATATATATATATATATATTATATATATATATATATATATATATATATATATTTTTTTTTTTTTTTTTTTTTGCAGCCTATCAAAATAAACAATGAGCCAAAATAAATGAACTGAGTTTTTAACATGGGTGTAGTCCTGAAATAGTAAGGAGGTATCTTATGCCTCGGCTTGAAATGGAATTTGCTCGAGATCATCCAGGAAAAACAAAGAAATAAACAAACAAAACAAACAAAAAATAACCCCCCCCCCCCAAAAAAAAAAAAAAAAAAAAAAAAAAAAAACAAAAAAAAAACAAACAACAAAACCATTGCCACTTAAAAATAATATTTTATCTTTTTATATTAAAAAATGTTATCCAACTCAGATCTGATAAAACAAGACAGCATTCTGTTCATGAATAAATATATCAGTAACTATTTTAAAAAAATATTTTTTTACTTCAAACTTTCGAGACAGCTCAATCTATTATTTATTGGACCACTGAACTCACAAGGAAAGAGAGCGGTATTTGTCGACATTATGATATAAGATGACCTTTGTACACCGACTTTTCAAAATTATATAATGCTCAACGTGCTTTAATCGAAGTTCTTTCTGACTATGTCTTCCACCTGGCAGTGATTGGGAAGCTGTAAAGATCTGGTTAATTCTAAGGAAAATACAGGGTGTCTCAAAAAAATGAATATATACATCAAAATAATTGTAAATATGGGATTTAATAAAATGCAATTATTATATTAAAATGTATCTAGTTAAAGTGCAATGACCCCCCCCCCCCCAATAAAATCATACTTACAAATATTTTTAAACATAAAATAATTAAATTTTATTAAATTCCATGGTTACAATTATTCTTCGTGTGTATACATTTTTTAGGGGGGACACCCTGTTTATTGCAATAGACTAGAATCCTTTCATAGGGATAGCGATTAATTGTTATTGTCCGTTAAACGCCGCAGAAACCGGGTAAGGTTGGGTCTCATGGTGTTTATGGTATACTAAAGTACTACCTTGGAATAGTACTACTAACAATGTACCTACCTTTGATGACGTGTTCAAAATTGACGTCATCCACACTGTTTCCACGACCACTGTCGCTGGTTGTTGTGTCGGCTGATGTGTCACTGTTGACATCGTCAGTCTGGGCAATGATAAAATACAACAAATCATGAACTTTTAAATTGCCGTTGGTGGAGCTCATACGAATATAAAGAAACAGATGAAAATAATATATAATAGTAGATTATAGAAATTTTACCAAGTAGAAAATTAAGAATTAAAAAATGAAAATGCAAACAGATCAACCAAAAAAAAAAAAAAAAACCCAACAAAAACAAAGTAAAACTAAATAATAATTACAATAACAACAAGAAAACAAAACAAACAAAACCAAAAGCAAAACAAAAAATAAAACAAAATTACATCCGAATCTCAAAAAAAAAAAAAGAAAAAAAAAAAATAACCCTAGAACACAGTATACAGGAATCGAAGAGCATTTTTGAAAATCCTATTTTTAAAATAATAACACCCCATAACAACTAACAGGAATATAAACAAAAAATATAAGGCCCAACACTCCAGATAATCTAAATAACTACTGGCCATCCAGCGACCCAACCAGTCAACGAGCCAAAACAAAATAAACATGGTTATTATTAGTTGTGTAAATAATATATCATGACATCATAATATAATTGATTATTACATACAGAGAATGAGATGGTGGAGGGGGGGGGGGAGGGGGGGAGGATGTAAATCCAATATTATGCTAAAGCACCAATCCATGTTTAAAAATACAAATGAATGATCTTTATATCAATTAAAAATCCAGATGTCTTAGGAAATTAAAAAATCTCTCTCAACTTTCAAATTATTTTTCATATCGTTATCGGTCTTTTCGACCCCAAAATAAAATAACAAAGACAAGATTTCGTTAATCGCTCTCACTCAGAAATATTATTGTAATACTGCTAAATCGTGTAATATTATATTTTTTATAATGTGTTTTTATACACAGTTTAAAGAAGATCTGCTACTTTAGTGATTACTACGCTAGCTTTCTTTGAAAAGCAACCAATAACCAGTTAACCGCCGTCCTAAAGAAAAAATACGTATTTAAAAATTTGGCCAGAAAACTCGTCCTTTAAATGTCGATCAATATAACTGACCGTCATCTTGGCAAAAAAAAAACCAAACAAACCCCAAAACTCTCAGACCTGGGACTTCGTAAAGTCTCAGGTTTGAGAGTTTTTGACAAGATAAGGTCATTAAAATCGATCGATATTTGAAGGATAAGTTTTCTGGCCAAATTTTTAAATACGAGTTTATTTTTCCAGAGTACGGCAGTTAACTGGTTAAAGACATACAAATTGATAAAAGGAATTTACTGGAAACGACAGACACATAAAAATTCGACACTTCTTTTCGGTGTTGATACGGGAGATTAAACCCATCGTGCACCGCGATACTACGATCCGTTCTTTTCTCGGCGTGAAATTTGACGTATGGATTAGTTTAGAATGGACTCGGGTCCCCATAACACGGTAGGGGTCAAGATGGGTAGGGATTAGGGTGTGTCGAGATAAAAGGACTGTATAGAGGATAGGAGAAAAAAAATAAAAACAACAAACAAAACAACTGAAATGACTGTGTTATGTCAGAATGAATTGAAGAAGAACGTTGAGTATTCGGTCAAAATGATCGGAGTTAGAAAATTTCAAGTTTTAACTTTTAAAAACCCAACAGAAACAAAATAATACAAAACAAAAACAAAAACAAAGATCACTCTCCACAACAACAAAGAAGAAGAAGAAGAAGAAGAAGAAGAAGAAGAAGAAGAAGAAGAAGAAGAAGAAGAAGAAGAAGAAGAAGAAGAAGAAGAAGAAGAAGAAGAAGAAGAAGAAGAAGAAGAAGAGGAAGAAGAAGAAGAAGAAGAAGAAGAAGAAGAAGAAGAAGAAGAAGAAGAAGAAGAAGAAGAAGAAGAAGAACAACAACAACAACAACAACAATTAATTTTGTTTTTAAACCCCAAAACAAAATTCCCCTAGAGAAAAGAAAACAAAAGTAATTAAAAAACAAAAAACAAAAACTAAACAACAATCACGTGAACAAAAAAAAAAAAAACCCCGTGAAAAAAAATTTAAAAAACGTTTGAAATTATGGAATTAAAAAAAAATAATTAAAAACCAAAACGTACTGTACAAGACTGAGCTAAGATCGATGTCGCTACAGAGCCGAGTTTATTAGGCTGGTTTGCTTTTTGCCAAATAAAGTGCGAAAGTGGATCCAACAATATTAAAATTCAATAAAACAGGATATAATATTCCGTCCTTTTCAATACAGACAATGCAATCATCTAATCAAATACTATATAGTTGTATCCACCCCGGACCATTTCAATATCAGCTAGGCAGGCATACATACAAAATCATATTGATTACAATATTTGGGGAAAATGACAAAGGAAAAGAGTGACAAAGCATAAGGAACATTCGTAGGGCCTTTCAATTATTTTGTTTACAGTCCTAAACGTATGGAAAGTGAAATAGTATTAGCCACGGTGAATAACTGGTACATCGAGCAATCCTTAAGCAGATCAAATACAGGGAGCCTCAACGGGGATTTATTTCTGTTTACTCATAGAAAAGGGTGTATCTCTGGTAAACTTAAACAGCATCAATATATACAATTTTATCTTCCATCGGTGAATAGAATGAAAACATACGAATCTTTCCCTCTTTAAAATAGAATTTGAACATCCGGTGGTTAATAATATCTAGTATTTTAAGTATTGTGCCTAAAAATATAATTTTGCAAACAAAAAATGATTAATTCAACACAGAGAAAAAATTCACGCGAGGGTTGATACTACATCTATTGATAGTATGCGCTTGGCTAAGAATCTCACAACATTGCCTTCCGGAAGTATACCGGACCAACACACAAAACTTTGTGTAACATGAACTTTTATAGTCTGGATAATATAGTTAAGTGAGAATAACTCACAAACGTGGATGGCAAAAAACAATAACAGAGACCCCAGTGACGTCAAATTCGTTCTGTCTATTAGTCTCTTCAAATTAAACATTATTCTGATAAAGCCCGACGTTGATCTTGTTTAGTTTAGTTTTAGTAGGAAATGTTATCCTAATAGGATTCAGTAGTCGTAACGTCACTTCCTTCCTAATGACGCATGGTAACTTAGTAACACTGGCTCTAAACTATCGGAACAATGGCGGACGCCCGTATGAAATATTTCTCCGGCGAGCATAAAAGCGTTTCCAGAGGAAAGAAAACCCATAAATTTGATCATGTTTTGACTTTTACACATTCTGATCACATGGCATACGAAAAGGGAACGAAAAGTTCTAGCTAGCATGAAGAATAAAAAGTAATGATTTTCTTTGTTTAGAACCAAGATGGCCGCCGTTGCCGGGCGCGTGACATCAGACTACTGAATCGTATTGTTGAAAATTTGGGTCAAGATAAAACATATACATAAAGTAAAAAAAAATAAAATCATCCTAACAATATTAATATAACATACCAAACCACCACTCTATTTGATAATTCTCTCTCTCTCTCTCTCTCTCTCTCTCTCACTCTCTCTCTCTCTCTCTCTCTCTCTCTCTCTCTCTCTCTCTTTCTTTCTTTCTTTCTTTCTTTCTTTTTTTCTCTCTTGCCTTTATTTAGCGAACATACAATTATTTTAGGTATGACATTTTACTATTGGATCATTGATTTTTATTTCAGTCCAATCTGCCTTATCACTGTATTAAACGATTTCAAAATACTGGATGAATGGGAGGCTCAGAAAACTCAGAAATAGATGTAAATTAAAACCAAATAAATATCCATTTCCCTAATTTTCACTTTTCATTTCATTGACTGAGTGGTTTATTGTTTATGTTAGTTTTTGTGGAAGGTCACGCTACTCATACTTAATTCATTAAAACACTCTTATAATCCAATCCAATATTGTTGTAATGAGAGAACCGAACCGGCCACACATCAATAGCTTGATGGAATCGTTTCAGGATTGTTTATATCAAAAACATAACGAGTGCGATTGGCATTGGAGATTTAAAGCTGGCGTCATTGGGAAGCAATGGATTTAAAAAGTCGTTAAAAAGCAAACCGAGACTTTAATGGATCGCGGATAATCGCATGTATTTATAATGTTGAATACAGAAGAAGACTGTGGATAACGAGAGGTTTAATGTATTATTGTAATGACGTATAAACGTGATATTATAATGCTTTGAGGACGTTTATCAAAAGGATTGAAGTACGAGTATATTATAGACAATATGGAAACCTGATGACAATCATTATATACTATACATCCATATATTTGAGTACTGCTATATATACTAAATATGGTCAAAGTGCTTTACAAAGGGTCCCATGGCGCCCACGGTGCTTGACGACATGTAAAACGAAAAATGACGCCCATAAGGTGCTTTAACATTAATTTTATTTTATTAGGCAAAGCCGACTTGTTTTTTACGGTCCTATACTCATTTTACACCTGAGTATGGTGAACCAACTAAAGGACAGCGTTTAAGGGCTCAACTTTGCGCCGCCCACAGCGAAACTCAAACCAGTGACCACAAGATCACGACACCGCACACATACATTATAGGGACAGATTGGCTAGTTGATAGAATGGTCGACTGTCGGAATGAAAGACAGCCAGAGAGCATAGTGATAGATGGACAGACATACGTATAGGTAAAGAAAAGGCGAGAAATAAAAAGAGTTGTTAAAGAGAAAAAGGAGTATAAAACTCTAACAAGAGTATAATATTACAGATTGATTGCCAATGTAAATAGGAAGGCAGATTGACAGTGAGAAAGTTCGGTAGACAAATTAAATATGCAGATAGATAGATATATAAATAGATAGAGAGATTATTAGATAGATGGAGGGGTACATTGAAAGATGCATTATTAATATAGATAGACTGGTAGGAAGGTAGATAGATAATTAACAAACAAATAAATGGATAGATAGATAGATAGATAGATAGATAGATAGATAGATAGATGGAAAGATAGATAGATGATATATAGATAGATAGATAGGTTATGATTGTATAGATCAGAAGATAAGAGGATATAATATTATATAAAGAAAAAGGTAGGTATATTGATAGAGATAGAAAGACATGGCCGAAGAAACGGAAACTAAATCACAGTGTTAAGGTTAAGAAAGGAAATAGTTGACTGTCAGTACAAGACCAAGGTACCTACATGGCCATTCGTGCAGACTGGTACATATGTCACTCCACTGACCTGTCTCGTTCCAGGAGAATGTTGTCTGAACACGTCATCGTCGCAGGGGCGTATTCTGTTTCCGCCAAATGTGGTTAAGGGCGATGAGGTCTCTCTCATTGACTGAGGAGCTGTGAAGCAAGGTTTGGACTTTTCTTTACTATCCTCGTTTTCTAAGCTGAAACTGACGGCTTTTCCTTTAGGAATATTTTGGCCGTCAGAGAAAGAGAACTTGGTTTGATAGTATTGGCTATTTGGGTGTGATGGTGTGGATTTTGACCCGTCCTGGGACCGAGATAAGTCGTTCATTGAAAAGTCGGGGCGATTTTGAAGATCCGAGGAGTGGTCTGAGTGGACATTGACTTTGTCATCGTCACTGAGATTGAGGTGAGAGTGAATGTTGTGGAAAGGTGCTTTAGTTTGTGTATTGATGCTAGGTTTACGTCGGCTGTTGCGATCTTTTTGAAAGACAACACAGATTGCAGCAATGATTAGTGATGAGAATACGACGGTGACGGCGGCAACTACAGCAACGATGATAATGTAATCCTCCTCCTTCTCTCTCCGAATACTTGTTACATTTTTGTAGTTAACTTCGATGATGAGAGTTGTTGTGTTTGCTCTGGGTGGTGAGCCCCTATCTGAGACAACGATCTCCACATTGTAGTTTTTGTGATTTTTTAGTCTGGACGCCCTGGCAATTTTGAACTCTCCGCTGGCTTTATTTATTTCGAAAGCTCTATCTTCATTTCCAGCGACAATGGTAAATTGTAGACTTCCATTTTCACCTGCGTCGTTATCATGTGCAGAAATCAAAGTCAAACCTCCTTTCTCGGGTAGATTTGTGATTGGAATGCGGTGGACTTTTGTATCCGGGAAAAGAATCTCCGGCGTATTGTCGTTGATGTCTGTGATATCTACGACAACGCTGGCGCTGGCCATTAGAGGAGGATTGCCCTTATCCCTGACCATGACCGAAAATGTATAATTTTCTCGTTCTTCGCGATCTAAACGTCTGGAACTGACAATCGTTCCATTTGGCTGAACTGTGAACACGCTGTCAGCTCCATCAATGGAACCTGTGAAAAAATATTCCAGCTGCCCGTTCACTCCTGCGTCATGGTCAGACGCCGATAAGTCATTGATTACTCGAAATCCTTTGACCTCTTCCCGAGCTTTAAATCGAAAAACTTTTTTGGTAAATTTGGGAACGTTATCGTTGATATCCTCCAGGAAAATTGTGACTTTGGCTGTTGATTTCAGAGGCGATTCACCTTGGTCTGTTGCAAAAACATCAAAGTTCAAAGTTGGAGATGATTCTCTATCCAGCTCTCCAGTTGCGGTTATGATACCTGTAACAGGGTGTATCGTAAATTGATGTCTGAAGTTTGGGTCAAGACTATATCTTACATTCCCATTATTCTTAATATCCTTGTCTGATGCTGACACTTGAAGAACGTATTCTCCGGTCTTTTTGCCCTCGGTCAGAGTTCTGGAATATCTTTCCTGAGTAAATTTAGGAGGATTGTCATTTGCGTCCAATATCTTCACCAAAAATTGGGCTGTTGAACGCAAGGATGGTTCACCTGCATCAATACATATAACGCTAAGGTTGTACATTTCCCTGGTCTCTCTATCAACTGATCCTTGCAACGAAATCTTATAACCTTTTTTAGGGATTGGGTCCATTCTGAAAACGTCATTACTAATCTCACAGACAACGCCATCGGCGTCGTCAGTCACATCAACGAAGGCAACAAATAGCCCCCGACCTCCAGGCTCGAGGATCGATATCGTATTGTCCTCCATGTTGATTCCAAGAGTAGTTATAGCAACAAGAGGGGCAGAATTTCCAGTATTGATAACATTGACGGTAACTTCCGTTTGGGATTTTAACGGAGGTGACCCCGAATCCTGTGCTTCGACAATGAAATTGAAATCCCTTGAACTTAACGCTCCTACTGTAGAAATTTCTCCAGACACAGAATCAATTTTAAAGGAATCTTTCAACATTGTCTTCTGAAGACTACTGAAGTCATAAGTAATCTTTCCATTGTCACCAATGTCCTCATCTGTTGCAGAGACTTGTAGAATAAACGTGTCCCTTTCCACGCCTCCATCAATTGTGATGCTGTAAGAAGAATTCAGAAAGACAGGTGGGTTGTCATTTTTGTCTGTGACAAGAACCGAAACGCGAAGTGTAGAGCTAAGAGGCGGGGATCCACCATCATATGCCGTAATAGAAAAATCATACTTGTCTTTTGTCTCACGGTCCAAAGACTTCAAAACTCTGAGGTCAATTTCAGAACTTCCATCGAGAGTTTGAGAAGCCGTCAGCTCAAATATGTCAACGAAATCATCCAATGTATAGTTTTGAGTTTTATACTTCTCTTTGAAATCTCGATCGTTTGCTCCAGTAATCTTAAGAACTGAATTAAGGGCATTTCCTTCTGTGATTTCCAAAACTACGTCTTGTCTACCAAACTCTGGTTTATTGTCGTTTATGTCCTTGACTACAAAGATCACAGTGACAACTTTTGAGTCAATTTGTGAGGAGATCTGTGACGATACGAGAATATTGAGCTTTAGCTCACATACCTCCTGTCCAAGACACAGTCTTTCTCTGTCGATTCTTTTGGCCACGTATATAACACCGCCGTTTTTTGTAATGTTAAACAGAGATGCCGGCTCACTGACCTGGTTTAGAATTCCATATTGTAAGGAGCGTCTAGTCTGGTCTGTTGTTCCAGGGAAAAGACCAGGCAGGTCTGAAATGTTTCCTACAACTGTTGTGAGTTTTAATTCTTCGTCAATAATAAATTCTGCGTCTGGAACCTGGGCTTTAACTGTTCCAATAAAGCAAAATAGAATAACGAGTCTAACGATGTTCTCCATTCTGTTATATAATAAGATAAAAATAGATTAAACCACCAGGTAAAAGCCACGCTAAAATGTTATATTGTGTCAACACAAGAATTTGGATGCACCTGTTTAGTATCCAAAAATAGAATCTCATTAAACAATTTCTATTTTAAAAATTGCGTCATTCAAATTTGTACACTCCAGATTCAATCCTGCACAACGATCATGACGATAATAGCCGATCATGAGAGTAATGAAAAAAACCAGACGTCTCTATAACATCGTAAAGATCCTTCGAATTCCTGGTGCAAGCCAAACATTGGGCAAATCCTGTAATCTGATGACTCAAAATCGTCCAAACACAGGCACGGCGTTTAACTGCTCTCCTAATCCTTTGTTGAGTCAACGGGTTCAATCCATCGGACGTTTCACCACCTCTCTAAGCCAGATTTGTACTTGTGCCCGACTGTTTACATCTACTCTCCTCTATCAGTTTATTGTCTTTCGTTGTTGTCTCGATCAACAATCTTTTCTTGAGTACATTGTTGTCTTTCTTGACAAACGATGGCAAGTATAAGACGTTAAAAAAAATCGAAAATAGTTCACGAGTCGATCAAAAATAGTTTTGAGAAGTGAGATTATATTCTTACTATTGATCCGTGGATAGTATGAAAAAAAAATGATTCAACTGGAGATAACATGCATGCAATCTCAAGATAAGTAGATTTCCTCCAAATTATAATCCAACTTGTTTTAAAATATCATTCAGTAGTTG
>NC_088363.1:28989349-29071849 GCF_034508935.2 Berghia stephanieae
GTGAGTTCACGTTCTTTCGCGACCTGCCTTCCGACGGTACTCAAAACACATCTCTTGCCGTCGAGAATTGCCACGAATGCGAACAATCTGGTAGACATAAATAACATTGTTTTCCTCGTTATTACATCTATTTCATTATTCCTGCTTGGATACTTTTTTACCCGGGCAGTAAACAGGTTAAGGACCAAGAACCTTGAAAGTGGACACAGATGTGTGCTGCCAATATATCTCTTGTTAAGCAACAAATATAAAAAAAATAAATAATAATTGAGCTTTTATGTAGCGCAATATCCACTATACGTGCTCAAGGCGCGTTACAAAGGGTCCCTATCCAACGGCAGCTATTAACATGTAGAACGAGGCATGACGTCTGATAGAAGATATTACAATTTTTTTTTCTGACAGAGACAACGCTGTGAACGGCCAGGTAGTCATTTTACACCTGAGTACGGTGAGAGAATGTGAGTAAAGATTCTTTTCAACTCAACTATGCGCCGAGCGATTCTTGAACCCGGGATCTTCCTATCCGAAAGCGAGTGCCATACAACAAGACCACATAACCGCACAATATCATTATAAAATTCTTGAAATGTTAGATGGTGTGCCCCCGTGTGTCACAAATTCCATGTTTTGATTGGTCAAAAATCTACTGGTTAATTTAATCAACAATGCCATTATCAAAATCCTTTCTAATATTATTTATTTGGCATCCCTAGAAAATTGGGCATTTCTCTGTTAAATGATGTATGGAAATCGCTCTTGATATCCGAAGAAAGCGTGTTGACGTTATGGTCATAGATTCCAGATGTAAAGACGTTTGGTTCAATGTGTTTTGGTATACATAATTTGGTTCGTCGTTATGTTATGAGAATGTAAAGCAGTAAGAACGAGAAGAATGATGATTTACATGGTTTTCGCTCGTATTTTGACGACAGACGGAAAGGTTATAAAATCCACCGTGCATTTTCTGGTAAGCGACGATTAATGGAGTATTGCATGCATATGACAACTGTGGAATCTTTTTTGTTAATCAGCGATTCATGTACCTCCCATGTAGATTGTCCTTACCACCATAATATATATATAATATATATATATATATATATATAATATATATATATATATATTGTATACTTGAGTATTGCATGCATATGACAACTGTGGAATCTTTTTGTTAATCAGCAATTCATTTACCTCCCATTTAGATTGTCCATACCACCTAAATAATATATATATATATATATATATATATATATATATATATATATATATATATATATATATAATATGAGCAATCCTCTGGAATCGGTATTATGTCGGGATGGTCCAGAAAAGTCAATTTAGAATTAAAATGTCATGAAATATGAAATTTAGGTATTTTTAAAATGTAAGATATAGTATTCAATCTCCACCATTATGAATGGAATTAAACTCAAGCTTAGTATTTAAGGATTAATATTTGATTAATAGCATTTCTTTGTTCATCTCAACATAAAGCCGCTGTGTGACAGTGGTTCATTGTATTGTATACTGAACCCGAATTTTGTTGATCAAAAGAACTAGTGGTAAAAAAGTAATCCTGTAGAGTCACACGGTCCATGGAACAGCAGCAAAAGACTTTCCGACAGATCTAACAGACCCAGCGATCAAATCAATGCTGACTGGACACAGGGGTCAGAAAAAAAATATCAATTTCACTCGAACTCGATACTGATACTGATACGTATCATATTAACCTACTACTCAACTTGGTACATGCCGAAATCTAGCCCACGAATGACTCTGAAAGTGTTGCAAACTCTCCTGATGAGAGGCAAACGTATGTCCATTTTCTTATCCTGGCGAATAATATTCATATGCTGAAACGAGGCTCAAATTAAATAATATGAGCTCTTTCGGTTGAGAATCAAGTTTACCTAAAAACACTGATTAGCCTTCGTTGGGAATTATTGTGTGACACAGATCAGGACATTTCCACAAAAAAATATAGTTTACTCAGTTTTACGACATGCATTACAGAGTAACTGATGGGGTGTGGGTTAATCCAATGTTACCTTTTAATTCTAGTGATGAGTTGGACGGTGGACAATCCCATATTCATATAGTTTTCACACAGAATCTCTAATGTGTCTAGCTGTCTATATGACCTAACGCAATATAATCAACACTTTGGCGTTAATGCACGATTGCCTCGGAGTCCCGTAATTCATACATCGTTGATGGTGAGAAGTAAATAGAATAGAGAAGTAGCAGTTAAAACAACAATAAAATAGACAAAACAAAACAAGGCAAACACCGACAGTTTAAAATCGCTGTACATAGGAAGCGAACTCCTGGCCTAACTTGGTCTCGCATTTCCGCCTATTGCTAAAATAGAAACACCGCGATGTAAAGGGTGTTGTTGTTATTAGGTTCGGACCCCATGTAAAGCGCTTAAAGCATGCTTTGGTGGGTATTACGTAATACAAAAGCTCAAGTTTAGTTGTTTTATTTTTTTATGTGTAAACTTTGAAGGACATCTTCTGAGCCAGTCGAAGAGCAAAGCTCCTTCTTATGTCCCGGGTTTGACTCCTACTCGTAGCAATTTGATATCAAACACGATCAACCCATCCTGTAAAATCCACACTTACAGTACTGTAGAATAAGGTTATTCTCATACTGAGCCACTTATCTATGTCTCTTACTCTTAACACTCAGATAGAGCCGATTACAAAGAGAAATTACCATAAAACGGATGCACAAAACTGTATTAGTGCGAAATTCGTCTCGAATGATCATAGATCTATAACTGTCGTCTTCCTCTTTGTACCCCACGCTCGTTGGATTCACTCGATCCTTCAAACCTTTTAGTCATGCTTTAACCTCTTCGTGGTCAAAACCCGTTTTATTTCCTTTTGGGGAAATAGGATCGGCGTCCCAAACGCCCATGAAATGGACAGTTAGCACCAGGGGACCGGTCCCGATATAGCTGGATGGAGACGTGTTGAAGGTTTTAAAAGGCGAAAAGGGGTTAGGCAGGGACTGTAAAATGGCACGGTTTTCAGTCTATAAAATGTCAGAGCGTTGCTCTTCAAAGGTATGCCATGACAAAGTTTCGTTTTCATCAGACACCCCCGGATTCTGTTTTTGTGAGCATTAAAATATCAAATAAAACGAAGAGGAAAAGGCAATAAGGAGGGAAGAGGAGAGAGAGAGAGCGAGGTGGATCTATAAAGTTTTATGTGGTGGTTTTTAAACAAAATTCTTTTCTACGCCTCCTCCCATCGCTGACTGGATAGAGATCCCACCTCTGCATGACTCGTGTTTTTGAAGATAGGTATTCACATTAAGGTTGTTAGAAAACAAAAGCTTATTAATCCTTGGATTTTCGAACGCTGTTTGATACATCGAAATAACAATAGTAAATAAATGTAGATGTAGTATTTGTTAAACAAAAATTCAGAAATAGTTTTGTAGATTAGTCAGAAATGAGACCACGATTTGCTCGGTAGATATCGATGTTGAGAGAATTGAACAATGTTTACTTGATTATCCAACGATAGAGACAGAGGTAAAAACCAAAACCAAAAACAAATATACACACATTAAAACAAAACAAACAAAACATTTATCTCCATATTTATTAAAATGGGTGTCTTTTAAAAAAATATTTGTCATCTCATGCGGTATAGCTGTTTCAACATGCTGCTGTTGACAAGGCATGAGAAAATTTCAAGAAAGTTTCCAATGGATCCTCCCCGATAGGAACGATTACTATCTTAATCCTAAGCAAGAGGCTATTACTAGTATGCTAACATCCAGTGGCGTGGCATGCTTACAGTATAAGGTGGTGCCAGAATCAGAAGAAAATGCCTTTAAACATGCTATGTTTGTAAACACAAAAGAAAGGGGGAAAATTAAAGAAAAGACTCACCCAAATAAATAAGAGGTGGTATATACTATTTCTTAGTTTTTTTTTTTTTTTTTTTTTTTTTTATTTAATTGCTCTAATCCATTTTTAAAATATGGATGCGGTGCCAGGCACCAAATCAACCAATATATCCACGCCCCTGCACTAACATCTCATACCCTGCGTACAAAATCATCAAATAGTCACCACTTCAAAACATTAAAACGCATTGTAATTGTTCTGAAAGATTGCAACCCCCCCCCCCCCCCCACCGAAAAAAACAGCCCAAAACCAGTCCAACAAACACACAAACAACAAATGAAGCAAACAGAAAAAAGCAAAACAAAACAGAAAAGCAAACATACAAAAAGCAAAAAAAAAGGATAACAAATACAAAACTAAGAAAAAAGAACAAATAAAAAACATTAAAAGAAACAAAACACAAAGCAAAACAAATAATATTATAACATATTATAAAGTTACTTTACTTTATGGCATTACGATTGACCATTTTGTTAAGCTAACATCAAGCTATCCATTCACCTTGCATTTACTGTCCCAACTTCCATTATATTGACCATAACAATATGTTAATATTATTGAACATCCTCTGATATATGTAAAATAGTAACAATACATAATCATAAAACTCTACTATGACATACAAGCTCTGACCAGTTTCGTTTCAGATCACTGCAATACTCTATTTTTAGACAATAATGAGTGATCCAACTTTTCCATGCTACCGGCAGCCTAGCTACTACCAATCATCAATGACTGACGCCTATTTCGTCGTAAAGATGTCTTTCCATCGACTGCTATCACCATTGTAAACAAACCGCCCAGATTCGATCTTTTGTTACCGTATAACTCGACAAGCCCAATATTCTCTGATATGTCCAATAATAAATGCGATACATCATTTATTATCAAGCCAACTAGGCGGAGAGAGAAGTGACAAGATCAAACGCCGTGAATTGTAAGTTATGACACATCCTAAATTACTGAGGTGTTGGAAGTTGCATTGGAGTTAGAAGTAATAAATTATCTCAAAATTTAATTGAAACTCATAAAATCCTTCAGATGAACACCTTTCAAACTTCAATGTCCTTGGGAATTTTAGAGTGAATTCATAGTTCATAGTTCAATCAAACAATTCCATTTGGTTGTAAACGACGTGCACTTATTTGCAGGTCTGATAAACCAATTATTTATTCATTGTTGTAATGGAAATCTCAAAAAAATGACGCAAAATATTGTCCATTACAACAATGCTAAACTAGCCCCCTAAGTCGGTTTGGATGTTAGACCTGCATATATGTAAACGTCGATTGCAAAGGACGTGTATTTATATGCAAGTCTGATGACCCAAACTGGTCTCATTGTTGTAAAGGAAATACTCTCAAACCGACGCAAAATATTCTCCATTGCAACAATGTTAAACGAGCCCATAATTTCGCCCGGTTATCAGACCTGGAAATATATGGACGTCGGTTGCAAATGATGAGATATCTTCTGTTTGACATTTATCTGATAACTTCGGCTCCGTCACGCCCCAATAATTTAGTTTATTTCAAATGTGACAATCCAGTTTCAAATTTATTCAGCCAAAAACATTGGAGGTCAGGTCATAATATCTGACCTGTGATTTCAATTCGCGACTTATCGATAATACATGTCGAGTCTTTTAACATCGGCTATCATTAGCCTATATTAAGATATATATTATATCAGTAGAGTCAGTTCCCAAAATCAGTTGAGTACAGGTTATATAAAACTCTATTGCTACTTTGTCGTAGGGTTCATTTCACATGTTTTAAAAAAACTAGTTTTCAAAACGAGCTTTTGTAAAGCGCGATCTTCACTTATTGTTTGTTCTCAAAGAGTTTTACACGGGGTCCCAAGCCATCATACAGATAAGACCCGATGCTTGTGAAGCGTAATTCTAGTTTGTTTTGTTTTTTCTCAACAAAGACATGGTAAACACAGTTCAAGCAAGAAATGATTTATGCATTGCATATTGCATTTGACAAATTGTCAATTTTCTGTTTACTATTAGTACTCGTTGGTCATTAATTTTCACGTTTTATAATTTGATTGGAGTTAACTACCTGGCTATTGGTGCCACAACCACATTAAATCCTCTTTTTCTTAGTGGTTAATCTGTCAAGCAGTTCTGCCACAGACAATTCAAGGAACATGAGACTTGCTAAACCAGGTCAAAGCCAATGTAATGATCTCCCTCTCCTCCGTTAGGGCGGTTAATCCTAGACACACCAGTTCGTAAAACCTCAGGTAAATGCCATGTCCAGCTTTAAAAAGCAACGTCCAAAGAAAATCACAGTGGTCACGTTGTAAAAGCGGATTAGATCTAGAGATAGCATCTCGCGCCATCTCATTTTACGCGCCACGTACCGAATAATCTCGTGACATCACGGGGTTGTAAAATACATGAAATTATAATCTCGAAGAATATTGTGCTTCGCAGCAACAATAGATTTCGGGAGGTTGTTTTGTATACAGGAAGATTGTTATTCCATTCGGCGTTGTGTCACTGGGTATAAATGACGAATAATGACCTAAAATCCTTTAATTGGAGTGCCTTATGGTGGTCTATGCAATGATTGGCTAGTCGGAATATAATAATTTCGCTATGATGTTTGTCCCATGAATAAAAACACGAATTCAAATTATGGGACTCATCTATAAAACTGATATTAATGTGTTGTGTTTCATATTGTGGTATCATCAACATAATTCACTAATCTTGGACCAAACATTTGTAATTCTAAGCTAACGAGAAGTAAAGGAAAAGATAAAAGAACCCTCTCGCCTTTAACATGAACGATTGCTATTTTTAATTGGCTGTGGACTTCCGTCTTTTCATTACGTCATATCGAGAAAACCACGAAATGACTGTGCTAATAAAACAGCTGCTATAGATGTCCAATCAGTTATGTTATTTTTTAATCTCACTGTACAAACTTGGTTTTAGGATTGTGACCAATAATGAGAGGCAGCAGCTTCTAATGGTACTCACACTACTATGTTATGACCGTCGCAAACCCGCTCGGAAGCTTCGTCACAACACACAGTTCAACAAAATGACTCTCATCATGTCAAAAACTTTCAACCTGATGAAAGTCACTTTAATCGATCGATATTTGGACGAGTTTTCTGGCCAAAATCTTAAAAACGCGTTTTATTTTTTCAAATACGATAGAGTTGATGTCAAAATGAAAGCAAGGTGATATTATGATTATCAATCCTGATGTGTTTAAACCGATGTACACGTACACTTGCAGGTCTGATAACCGAATTCCTTATAGGCTCATTGTTGTAATGGAAATCTCAAAAAATGACGCAAAATATTATCCATTACAACAATATTAACCTAGGCCCATAAGTGGGTTCGGATATCAGACCTGTATATATGTACACGTCGGTTTAAACCAAAATATAATATTTGCAGGTCTGATAATCCTGATTGTTGCGGGCTCATTGTTGAAATGGCAGTTTAAATACTTAACCCAAAATTATGTCCATTACAAAAATATCAAACAACCGCATAATTATGTCTCGTTGTCATACCTGAAAATTTATTTAAATAGAAACAATCACTCAAAATTACCCGGCACATTTTTTTTGTTAGGAACACTTCCAGCTGAAATCTTCTATATATCTATATGAGTGTTAGTAGGTTAATGCCACTTCCGGCCAACTGCATACCTCGAGCCCATACTCTAAATTCCATCAGAAGCTACATACATACTTTACTACGACTCAATAAATTTCCCAAAATATGTTGGACAAAAGATCGACTCTGGCAACATGAAGTTATATTTAAAATGAAACTCAATCCTCGAAGGCAGTAGTCCAGAGTATACGGTCGGTATGTTTGACAAGAAACCCAATGCCGAGATTGTCAATACATCTCTAACGACGTGTTACTTCCCCTGGATATCTAATGCCACAAGTCTGTCACACGGAGAAGTAGTAGTGTTACTTTGTGAGCTCAAATTTGTAAGATAGTTACAGTTGCTTTAGGTACATTATGACTTACGCATATGGTATGCGTAAATAAAACGGCGACATGTTTTATTACTCATGTGTCGCTGGATCTGTTTTCTTTAAATTTCTTTGTTTTAATTTTTATTTTATGTATGGAATAGGGAGGGGGGAGGGGGAGGGTTCGTGTACATCATGTTAAATAGCATTGTTACTTCAAAGTAAAATCAACATTGATAAATGATTAATAGGAAAGAACAATGCATTTAATCTCCATTCAGTTTACTTCATTTCACAGACGAATGGAATTAAAAAAGAAATTGTAACATAAAAATAAAAGACATATACACACTATTATGACCCTGAAAATGCCCTTGTTGCATGCTTTTATGGCTCGTCATTTTAAAATCTTCAATATTGTCCACTCTCCGAGATTTTCAGAAGAAAAAAAGTAAAATGACGCTCTTCTATGACTAAGTTTATACCCAGATGGTTATCATCGGAGACCGGCCTACTGGCGCTACTACTGGGCAATTTACTCTCAATGTTTACTTTGCAATTTTCTTTGTTGTCTCCCTTACAATCTTCCTAAAACCCATTCTTTTTCTCAGCACTGGGTCACGCAAAGTTAATGTAGACCCCGGGCTCAATCGAAAGTTACCTCACAAAGTTTCCACACCTTGCTTCCAGTCAACACCGGACTGTTTGTTCACATTTCCCAGCATCCGACACTTTTCAGACGCCGTGTTTATTCCATTCTTAGGAGACTGTGAAGTCTTGAAGAGAATAAAGGTCTTTGACGAATGAAAGGTCCGTGTATGTGCATGTGTGTATGTGTGCGCGCGCGTGTGTGTGTGTGTGTGTGTGTGTGTGTGAGAGAGAGAGAGAGAGAGAGTAGAGCAGAGAGAGAGAGAGAGAGAGAGAGAGAGAGAGAGAGAGAGAGCCACTGAAGCCTCGATTCCACAGCAAAGAGGCAAACACGGACGGTAAATCAACAACAGTCCATTGAAAACTGACCCGGTCTTTTTGAAGGTATTGAAAAACCTACTTTACAGAGTTATCATCAAATTATGTGATGAAACAGTATTGACGGTGAACGGGATTATTTCGGGGTTGTTGTAGGCTAGCGTCCAATTAGACCACGAATGGTGAAGTCTCGGGATGTTCAAAAGAAAATAATATGTACCTACGCACTATTGTGACAGAAATGAGACGATTCTAGATCACGCATGGGCGGTGATTAACAAGGAAGACCTAGATACGTAAAGGACGAAAAAAAAAAAAGAATAATAAAACCAAACCAAAAATACCCCCCCCCAACGCACACAAAATTTAAAAAATAACAAACAAAAAAAAACAAACAAAAAAACAAACAAAAATAAAACAATGCAAAGTAAAACAGAAGTAAATATAAACCAAAGAAAAAAGCACAAAAGAGAAACAAAACAAAAATGAAACTAGAAAAGAAAGAAAAAAACCCCAAAAAATCAAGACAAATTAACAACAAAAACAAAAACAAAACAATCCCTCTCCCCGCACCCTTTAAAAAAAAAACGAAAAAAAAAAAGATAACAATATAAAAACAAACAAAAAAAAAACAAAACAACAACAACATCCAAATACAAACACATTTTTTTTGACCGCCAGTTGGTTGGTTAGTTCTAACTATAAAGTAAATTGGTCAGACTATACGTTTTGGTACGTTTCATCTGGAGGGAAATTGTGAGTACTGTATTTTACTTACACGCATAGCATCAGTAAATGAGGATCGATCGATGTCACGAACTTCAAACAGGTTCCTGATTAAACACATTGGCAGACACAAACTGTAAGCGTCAATTTAACCAGTTAACTGCCGTTTTCTAGAAAAACTGGTATCTAAAAATTTTGCCAAAAAATAAACTCTTCCTTCAAATATCGATCGATTTAAATGACCCTTATCTTGGCAAAACCTCTCAAACCTGGAACCTCGCGAAGTCCCAGGTTTGCGAGTTTTATTTTTTTTTTTTGCCAAGACGAGGGTAATTCAAATCAATCGATATTTGAAGGACGAGTTTTCTTGTCAAATTTTTAAATAACAGTTTTTCTATACGACGGCAATTCACTTGTTAATGCTGATAAACATGTAAAATATCAAGAGGTCAATCGACAGAAATGATAAAACGAAATGTAAGTAAATGTTTGAAATAAATGTAAAAGGAGATCGTTTAGAGCCACCAGGCACTTAAATAAATAAATAAATAAATAAAATAAGATAACATTTACATAGCAATTTCAGTCTAGTGTACAGCTGGAGGGTAAAAAATAAGCTTTAAAAAAACAAAAAACAAAAAAACATTTTGTGTCTCTTCCCATAATGTCAATGCTATGCTATTGTATTCGTATAATTTTTTGTTGTTGTCTACTTAGTTTTGTCAATAAGGAAATGGTATGGTAAAATCATTTAATTATGATTGAGATTATATAGTATTATCAAGTTTACTAGCTTATAAATAAATGAGTTAATGAATCATGATCGTCTCCAGAATGGGTAAAAGTGGAATGCAAATAACGAGGCTAATTTTCTAGATCTTTAGCAGTAAATATTAACAATTCACAATCAAATGACAAATGTTATGTTCCGAATTAAGACACTATAGATGAATGAATTAATTAATTTAGTCATCCATTCACGGCGTATGTCGGCCATGAATTCCTTACGTCAATTAGAAGCTTATTTGTTTGCCTGTCTTTTGTGTGTCTCCGTGTCTGTTGTTTTGTGTTCCAGTTTGTTCATGTCATACCTGGCCATTGACTGCATCTCGCCATCTCCAAACATACAGATGACAAAGTCAAAGGTTAATGATATCTAAACACACGGATGTCAGTGCCACGCCAGCTCAAATCAAATACATTGAGAAAATCAACACTGAACAGAGTCTAGGGTCTCAGTACAGATCTGCTTCTTACTTCGAAACATTCGTAAAAATACGAATTTTTGGCATCAACAGTAGAAATAAATAGACAATTTTGATTCAATACAATGTGTTATAAAGAAAACGTTTGGTGCCAGAGAGTATCTCTTCTGGGTTTTTAAGGCGTATTTAATGCAAAGTGTAAAACATTCATTTGTAAAGTTAATTATAAGTTATTTTTCTCTGAAAACTACGATTGTGTTTCAATTACAAATATATTGATAGAGTCTTGGTGACAAGTTCGTGAGCAGCCATTGGTGTAAGATAAAGATCTGACAAACCTTCTATGAAACAGTACCAGTTAAAGCAGGGAGAAAAATATAAGAAAAAAAAAAAACATCCAAAAAAATCAGCCAACCTTGACTGGGGATCGAACCTCAGACCTCCCAATTATCGGTCAGACAGACGTGCTACCATCTACACGACAGACTTAGGCATTTTTTGCTATTGATGACGACACGACGACGACGACGACGATGATGATGATGATGATGATGATGAAGATGATGGCGATGATGTTGGATATCTATTACATGTATTGTCTTTTTAAAACCTAACTCTTTTTCACTTCTATGCAATTTATATTTTTCAAATACCGTAATCCTAAAAAATGGCACTATGAATTAAATATCATTGATATTGGTGAGGGATCTTATTTCGTTTCAAAGCTTATTCCTACCTAGCAGCTGGTACAATTCACTGATTAATCCGATTTACACATTTACTATAAACACTATTTGCATTATAAAAGTTTAAAAATTCGATGTCCGATACTTAAAAAAAAAACGACAGCAAAAACTAACGATACTAAAAGATAACATGAACAGATTATTCGAACCACCTCCTCATCACAAGTCTCTTCTAGAGAGGACTGAAATAATCCGATTTACACACGCTATACAAGCACAACAATGTCCACACAATAATTTGCACTATGACAAAAAGGGAACTAATATCTATTCTATGTCCGACATCTCAAAAGCAAAACTACGTATACAAAACCCATCTGTACTGAATGACAACATCATAAACAGCTTAACTCAACCTCATCACGATATGAGTTGAGTCGACTGTAATTCATCCATTTTATGCATACTATATAACACTAACAAAAACTAAACAAACAAAAATGATAATGATAAAAAAAAAGAAAAAACAACAAACAAATAAAAAGAAATCAAAACAAAAATACACAAAAAGCAACAAAACAACAACAACAACAACAACAACAAAAAACTCAAAAAAAAACAACAACAAAAAACAAGTAAAACAAAACAAAAACAAACAATAAATTAAAAAGAAAAAACAAACAAACAAACAAACGGCAAAAATCAAAGATATTCAACATTCAAAAACAAAAGTCCAAAACCCAGCTGAAGTGAAAGGCAACACAAACCACTTCATCAAAATTATAGTCGTATCATGAGAGGACTGATTAATCCATCCGATTTACACATACTATTATATATATATATATATATATATATATATATATATATATATATATATATATATATATATATATATATATATATATAAACAAAGCACTACTTACACTTTTAAAAAATAAAAAAAAAAAAAAAAACAGAGGGAAAAAATCCCCAACATATTTCAGATCCAACATTCGAAAAGAACAATAAAATAAAGCAACAAAAAACCAACTAGTGGATCTATACATGACAACATAACAGCTTGACTGAACTACCTCATGATGATTTGA
Source organism: Berghia stephanieae (assembly GCF_034508935.2). NCBI lineage: Eukaryota > Metazoa > Mollusca > Gastropoda > Nudibranchia > Aeolidiidae > Berghia > Berghia stephanieae. The sequence continues at coordinate 29,001,921 of NC_088363.1, forward strand.
GTCGTTTCCAGAGATAGTCGAGTTGACACTGATTCCGTCTCTATTTTGCCTAGAACATGCACGGAGCTCAATTTATTCCACGGCAAGTGGACAGCGAGTGGCCGGAATTAATGAGACTTTGCTCATCGAGCTGGGTCTCCGAGGATAAATTAATTATGATGTATGAAGAAAAGGGACGGCGATGAAATGGGCTATTGATTCTTCGCTTTGTAAATATTGGGGTTTGGGTGTTAGGGTTAGAGTTAGGGCTGAGTCAGACCTGCCTGATATGACGAAAATATCGTAGAATTACGACATTTTGGCTCGAATTTCAGAAGTTAATGGATCAGAGTGCCATTAACTTCTGAAATTCGAGCCAAAATGTCGCATTAAAACTTGTTGAAAATAAAAGCTGGTGACAAACTACATTATTTTGAAGATATTGAAGGGTTTTTTCTATTTTTTCTTTTTCTTTTGTGCGTTCCTTTAAAAAAAAATCCTTGTGAGGGTAAATTGTTGATTTTTAAAGTTAGAAATAGCGACTGCAATTTTTATCTCCTAAACATTACGATTCTAAAAATTCCCTGGAAGTAGTAGGCTTGTCAATGTAAGGGTTAGAGTTAGGGCTTAGATTTAAAGGCCGATGTGACGTTGATAATGCCATGATGTAAATTGAATAAGAACGTTACAACAGAACAGTCATGGAATAATATGATAAAACTGAAGACTAAATAAATGCATGCTCTCTTAATCGTTTCAAAATTCTTAGTGATCGAGAGTGAAAGAATTTAATAATAAAATAAAAATAAAATTGAGCTTTGGATAGCGCAATGTCCACTAAATGTACTCAAAGCGCTTTACAAGGGTCCCTGGTCAACAGCAATATTTAACATGTAGGACGAGACAGGTTTCTTTTTGACTGAAAGATGTTAGTATCTATTGGCTATAATAATACACTGACTTTTGACTCATTTTAATTATTCTAAGTATGTATTTGTTGTTATCAAAAGCCCTCAAGGATTTATTTACCTTAGATATAATAATCCAATGAAAGATATTTTGTTATATCAGCAGTGCAAACTTTTCGTGTTTTGACAGAGGATGTTGTTTATTTATATTGGGTTACATTTAAGTTATATTAAACCTTGTCCATGCGCATGGCATTTGAAAATTTGATAATGTGCAAATAATTTAGGATGGGGCTAAAACGGTAAGGTATACCCATAATGTAAGATCGCACGTCCAAATCTTGTCGGAGCAGAGACAATCAACACAGTAAGATTTGTTTTCGGAAGTCTGCAGAATATTAGAAAGTTCCTCTCTCTCTCTCTCTCTCTCTCTCTCTCTCTCTCTCTCTCTCTCTCTCTCTCTCTCTCTATCTCTCTCTTTCTCCCTCTCATTCTATCTATCTCAATCTCTATATTTCAAAGATGTAAAAATAAATAAATGAAATAATTCTTTTTTTTTACAGTAGATCGTCTGGATCTATTTATGTAGGTAAATCAAAAGTTAATCAATATAAAAATTAATGAGACAAAAATCTAATTCAGGTGAAGAATAAAATTATGATTGTGGTGGAACTTCATATAAATAATAACGAGTTTCGTGGAATGGAGAAACTAGCTATGACCATCTTCCACATGTGCCTCTCAGATTGAAAATTATTAAATAAATAGGGTAAAATTAAAAATGAACATCATTTGATAGATGTCACCCTTCCCCACACTTTAGAAAAAGAACATGGAACAGGCTATTTCTATGTCAATGTCAAGGTATATCATATAACGATTTTTTAAAATGTGGTATTTAGATTATTTAGATCACCTGACACCTGTCCGATCATCTTTTTCTGAAGAGTTGGGAAGGGTGAAATCCATCAAATAATTTACATTTTACCATAATATTTGTTTAATAATTTTCAATCGAGGAAAAGGGTGGGGGGGGGGGGTGCATTTGGGGCTGGACTGAGTCAGCCAAACTGACCTAAGTCATCCCATTCCACGGTTAATTTGAAAAGGATCAATAAGTATAATGTGCAGGTTACTTCGGTATAAAGATTTTATTTGATTGAATGTAAAACTGCTTTTCTTTTAAATTATCATTTCTACTTCATCATCATCATCATCATCATTATTATTGATAATGATAATAACAATAATAATAATGATAATAATAATAATAATATAATAATAATAATAATAATAATAATAATAATAATAATAATAATAATAATAATAATAACAACAATAATAATAACCATCATCATCATCATCATCATCATCATCATCATCATCATCACGTACAATATAAAATCGAAACTGCCACACACTAACACAACTCGTTCGAGTAAAGCATATCATTGGCTCGTTCTTACCTGGGGAAAAGCAGGATCGATAACATCCCATCAAATAAAATATTATAATAAGCGCAGGATTGAATATCAATCAATTTATCTTTCACTCATAATCCAAATAAATTTCTTTCTTTCTTGTTGATATTCTGTTCAAAGTCGTTACGATTTAAGTCCCGATTACGAGAGGAAGAAATATATAAAACAAACATCAAACAAGTCAGTAAGATAATTCCACGTGAATCTAAATCACACCTGAGTGACAGAATAACTGTGTCCGCTTGTCCACTTCTCACATCGTCCACACAGTCAACTACTAACAACAGACTGACACTTACTACTATCCTTGACACCGACCACTCACTCACTTCCACTACTTTCCACTTTCCACCCTCCTCGCCTCGCCAGCCTTTAGGATCTAATCTCCGAGGACAGCCAAACAGACAACTAGTGGTGGCAACGCGCGTTACGGACGGATCCTAAAATCCCGCTACGTTACGCTAGGCTACCGTGAAAATCGACAGGACAACCCACGGGCGCGTTATAGTATCGGCGCGGCGTCGAAAGAATGGACTTCACGCTTCAAGCTAAGCTCGCTCGTTGTCGCGACGTGAGGCGTACGATATTGTATGGATGGATGGATGGCAATGACAGTGAGTGGCTGAGTGAGCACCAACCATTCTTACCTGTTCCGAGTGACAGTCAATTTTTTTTTCTCCTTTTTTTTAAAAACTCACCTTCCGCCAATCAGTGACAAGATTTGATCACTACCACCCCCCCCTCCCACTTGTTAATCAATTGGCTATAATATTATCGATTTTAATTTGGTTGTCTGGAAATTTACTGATCGAAGGTGCCACGCCATGCCACCGACCGGTCACAGTTAAAAAAAAATCAAAAAAATCAAAAGATATATCATTGTTATGTGTAATGTATGAGAGCTTCGCCTAATACAGTGGATTTGATGAGTAAAATCATGGTAGTACGTTGTACAGAAACGAAATTGACGCCACTCAGCTCTTTGGTAGATTTTAGCGAGTCATTTCTATGAGTAGTTCTCACTTAATTCTATTAATCAGACCATAAACGTTTTAAGGTGAGACATCGTTTTGTGTATTGCTACGTTATATCCGGCTGGTGGATGTTGTGAGCAATTTAGCTACATACACAGCCAGCATCAATAACAAATAATAGATATGAAAATGGTAGGTGGGGGGGGGGGGAGGGTAGAAATGCCTACTTGAAAATTTTAGAATTCGTAATTTTTTAGGAGTTAAAAATCGTAGTTATTATTTGTAGCTTACTTTTGAAATCAACAATTTACTCACACAGAGATTGAATAACACTTCAAATTACTAAATTATGTAGTCTGGCATCAACGTTCATTTTCAAAAAGTTTTTATGACTTAAAGATGCTCATGAACTTCTGAATTTGGAATTAAAATTTCGTAATTATACCAAATTTTCATAATAATGATATAACACACACACAAACGCACGCACACACATACAATTAAAAAAGATGACCCCGCCCCACACCTCAACAAACTACCAAACTCGGGCACGTGCGTATAAAGTCGCTAGCTTCTTGCCAATTGTTTTAAGGAAAAAGCCCTTTTTTCCTTTATGGAACAATTAAATGATATTATCTTTCGTGATGTGATTATTTGTATAGAGCAGTAAAGTTAGGTGCCCCAAACGTAAACAAAGGTCGAGAAGCACGTGGCAAACCACATGTTCCTGTCTTGACAGCTCACGTTCCAATGTAAATAATAGAAAAAAATAACCTTTAAAATTTGGCTGTTAGGTGGCAAAAGAAACACATATTCATAAATACTCGATCATGCATCAAATAATGTCTAGATATGGATATTTTATGGAACAAAAGGTAAAATTTTCTAAAATTTATCAAAGTTACAGTCTATCTATTTTTAGACCAGAGCAAATTATTGCGCTGGTGTGAACAAAACGAGAATTATTCGGAGCCTGATTTTCATAATAATTTAGCCTTATATTATTATTTCTGCAACTGTTAGATTTTATGTAAACATATTTTCAATACTGAAAGTGTATTGCCTACAACTCAAACTACAAAATTGGGAGACCTATATTGTGCGTAAATTATTCCGGTCCCTAACGGAAATCACTAGCAACTTGTTATTATTTACGTTTGGGGCACCTAACTTTACTGCTCTATAAGGTATTCTTTTGATTTTTAACCAAAATTTCCCCGCGTAAAAGATAACATTCATTTTTAGAAAATAGGCCGAAGGCAACAGCGTCATTGAAACGTCAAATCAAATTAATCCGAGAGAACAGTACGCGCACGCAAACTCCTTCGATTTTTTCAATATTTATGGCCCTGCTCCCTCCCCCCCCCCTCCCCCGCCCACCCGTCTATCCTACAACACCCTAACCCTCCCCACCGAATAAGAAAGAGCCGCACACACCAAATATCTTTGTGAATGAAATTTTGATATAGAAGTTTCAGGTTATGGGATGAATAATAAATGTTCATTAGAAATAGAACGAAAGGTTTTAGGACAAAAACTCCTTTAATAAGGTTAGGATTGAAATTACGAGGATGCAAATTTCCGGTCTTTCTAAATATGTTTTGTTTTTTTAATCGGACCTAAACAATGGAAGTAAACCCTATAAGCGATCATGAGATAAGAATGAATATAGAGGGAAATAAAAATAAACCTCTTCAAAATGTCTGGACTACCAGTGCCTATTTCTTGCTTGGATGCCTTCATAAAAGTTGCCCCCCCCCCCTCCCCCCCCCCCCCCAAAAAAAAAAAAAACAACCAAAAAAAATAAAACAAATAAAAAAAAAAACATAAAAAAAACTAACAAAAAAACACACACAAGAACAAACAAACAAGCAAAAAATCCTAACCCCGCCCCCCCCCCCCACCAAAAAACAAAACAAAACAAACCTCAATATCCCTACCCCCCCCCCCCCCCCCCGAAAACAAAAAACAAAACAAATTAAAAATCAAACAACAGCAAACAACCCCCCCCCCCCCCCAAAAAAAAAAAAAAAAAAAACAAAAAAAAAAACTCACAAAACAGCAAACAAAAATAAAAACAAAAACAAAAACAAAAATACAAAAGAAAAAAAAACAAAAAAAAAAAACAAAACAGAACAAGACTAAATAAAAAAAAAAAAAAGAAGGAACGGAAACAAGACGTTTTTCAAAGCAAATTTTTTGACCAATCGTCTCAAAACGGTATTATGTCAGTATGAACTCGATGATATTTAAGCTTAGTAACTTCTGCCATGTGTTGCTAAGAATGTCCTGTATCGAGTAGAGAAAATCCAAATGCTGCTTGAAGCTCGAAGAAAAAATAGATAACAATAATAAAAAGGAATTGAAGCTACAATTTAATTCACGAAGGTAGATTGTGGAGTTTCTCCAAAACACAAACACACACGCACGAGAAGGGTGACTGATGTTTCTTAAACTTCACAAGGCGTAACATTTTAAATTCTGATCATTTTGAGTTTAAACTCAAATGTCTTAATTCAGTTCATTCTATTGCTCTACGCATATGAAATCTACTCACTCTTCGGACAAAGCTCTAGAATAATATTATGCGATTCTTATAGTCCGTTTTTTTCCCCCTTCTTTTTGTTGTTGTTGAATTCTGGACGTGTTCCCAATCGCTGCACGAGCTTGTGTTGCTGTTGGCTAGGAACCTCTGTAAGGCTATTTGAGCACTTTTATGGATATTGCGTTATATAAATGTTCCTGTGTTATTTTATAACACTGCATATTTTTATATCACACCACAGGCTTCTCTTAGTATTTCAATAGACTTCAACAGTCGTGAAGTCACTTCCCTTGAAATGACGCATAGTAACTTAGTAACTGGTTCCCAAACTATCGGAACAATGGCTGGCGCCCTTATGAAATACTTCTCCGTCGGGCATAGAAGTGTATCCAGAGGAGAAAAACATTATAAATCTGATCATGTTTTGACTTTTATACATTCTGATCACATGACATGTGAAAAAGTTCTAGCCAGAATGAAGAATAAAAAGTAACGATCTTCTTTTAGAACCAAGCTGCTGGTTGCTGGGCGGACGTGACATCAGACTATTGATTCCTATTGCTTGTTTACATGTCCTGGATATATTATTTTCTTTTTCAAATCAAAGTCCGGCGATTTGACCACTGGGTCACTGGGTAACAAAAAGCAATGGCTTAAGTTCCTCCGAATCCTAATTATTACTACTCTCGTCTTACAACATAATAATACCAGACAGTCTGATCACACAGACCGTGCCATGTAGATATTATCCGTTACGTTATATCCACGGGATATTCGTACATAACTGTATTTATAAATACCATTCATTGTATTCCCGTCCTGTGTGTCACCGGCGAGTCACGTGACAAGTGACAGGAGGGGGAAAATAGGTGAAAAGTACTCGACCCTTGGGAGGTCCAATAACAACAAGGATAAATTATACACAACAACAACATCTATATTATTACATAATGTATTATGTGTGAGATAATTCTATGATGTCTATGATAAACACAATTCATTACGATTTTTCTCAAGGTGTTTATCCTATGCTGCTGGTCTGGAGTTTTAAGTCTTTTCATTTTTTTCTTCCTTCTTATCATTCGAGTTGTTTTTCTTCACTGAAAAAAAAACAAGAAAAGGAAGAAGAGAGAGAAGAATAAAATGGAGTATTTATATAGCAAAATATCAACTAAAATTGAGGAAAGCGCTTTACAAGGCAAGGGGTCCCTAGCCAACAGCAACAGATATCATGTAGGACGAGCAATGAAGCCTGACAGGCGATAATTGCATTTTTTTTCCGACAGAGACAACGCTGTAAAGGGTCAGGTACTCGTTTTACGTCTGACTACGGTGAGAGAATGTAAGTAAAGAGCCTTTTCCGATCAGAGCGAAACTCGAACCCTGAACCTTCTGGTCGGTCCGAAGGCGAGTGTCATACCACACAAAGAAGAAGAACAAAAATAAGTAGAAGCATCATCATCATCATCATCATCATCATCATCATCATCATCATCATCATCATCATCATCATCATCATCCTCAGCAGCAGCAGCAGCAGCAGCAGCAGCAGAAGAAGAAGAAGAAGAAGAAGAAGAAGAAGAAGAAGAAGAAGAAGAAGAAGAAGTAGTAGTAGTAGTAGTGAGCCAAAGGACTCGTAAAAGACTATGTCGAGGGAAGTTGGCACCAACTCCAATCCAGGTTTTCCTCAAGCCATGTTGTCTATAACAAAGGCATGGGATAAATGATTTAGCTGAATAGGGAACAAAAGTGTGATGTCAAATAAAATCTGGTTCCAATCTCATTGGAAGTGCAAAACTACTCTGCATGGGGACTGGAAACATACCCTGTCTAGCTGCTCTTTTCGTTTCATAGTGATGGCATCTTATTATATTCTAGTCTAAATATGCTCGCCGTCAATAAAGATCTTCCTCCTCGCTCTTTTACGTCCCGTAATCCTAAGAATCTGCCTATACATCCTGCTACTAAAATAGTTATGATTCAATATGTAACCTAATCATTAATTTGTAGTCCTGGTTATATACACACTTCCAAGGAGTTTGGAATCGGAATAGGAGTAGGTGTGACGTTACCTTGTCTCTGTCCTATTGTCAGTACAATTTGTACCTGCAATATTAAAGATCTGAAAAAGTGTATATTATAAAACAGTGCAAGACAAAGCAAGAAAGAGAAATGCAAGAATAAAAAATCCCCCAAAAAATCAGCCTTCATCACACTTTTTGAGAACTTTATCTTACCCAGGGCCTGCTCCCTAATTTGTCACCTGGAATATTATATTATTACAAATTATACAAATTCAATTATAGCAATAGAAGTTTTGCTTTGACAAATATGAAATATGACCCGATTCTTTTTCTATTACCTCCCCCTGCCCCCCCCCCCCCCCCCAAAAAAAAAAAACCCAAAAAACAAAAAACAAAAACAAAAAAAAACCCCTTAAAAACAACGACTATAATACGTATGTGTATGTGGAATATGGCGGGGTTGCGCGTGTGTTTGTCTGTGTATAACATAACTTTAATGCAGATATTGGATTTTTGTATGACAACAAAACCAACTTATGGCACCCGTAATATAACCAGAAAGCAGCAATTATTTTGTCGATAATGTACCTGCCTCCATAACTACAACAACCACACAACCACCAACCACGACTGACAGGGGTCAAGACTAACAATAACCAACAGTTGTGAAGTAAAAGCTAAACCACCACAAGAATGAAAATTATTTTGAGCTATGACCGTTACTATAACTAATGACCGGGGGTGGCTAAGTTCAGGGTAATCACTGTAGTCACAGCAGTGGTTAATTACTGTTGTGTGAAAGTCAAGACATTTATGGTCTATTCAAATAAATACATGCTTGGCAGGTTGTGAGGGCCATCGATATTGTGTCACAGGAATTGATTTGTTGAAAACTTAAACACTATATCTTTGTTAACTCCTACCAACGGCTGCTGTTTCCGTAAATACTAATAATAATTATAAGAATAGTCTAACCATGAAAAACCAGACTTTATTATGAAATGGGATCGTGTTAAGAAGAAGTTAAGCTCTCTCTCTCTCTCTCTCTCTCTCTCTCTCTCTCTCTCTCTCTCTCTCTCTCTCTCTCTCTCTCTCTCCCCCCCCCCCATTAAAAAAAAAAACCCAATTCGTTGCCAAAATAATATTGCCATTTAAATTATGTTTAATATAAAATCTTGGAACCCGCTTTCAGCTACCAGCTACTGGTTAATCATGCAAAAATTGAAGCTCTATATTTATTTTTTCGACACTGATGATAGAAAAGAACGGATTAAAAAAAAAAACAACATTCAACTAGCTTGCTTTAATAATAATAAAAAAATATGAAAGTGAACATTTTGTGTGTAGGAATTGATGATAAAAGTCTGAAAAAGTGTGTTTGAAAAACTGCCAGATATGACAGATAGAAAAATAAAATATAATCGAAGCTTGGGCGTTCAATGTTTATTCAATAACTTTCTTGCACAGATCCTGTGTCGATGACTATACGGGCTGTGGTTATCAATTTGTCAGATGGTCACTTCTCTCCTTTTTTTTTAATTTTCTTTTTTTTTTCCTTCATTTAAAAAAAATAATTTTAAATCTATTTATTTTTTATATTTGTTGTTGTTGTTGTTGGTGTTGCCCAAGCTGACGAATTGATAGAGCGCCAGATTGACATACGGTGGACCCAGACTCCGCGTAGCTCGGATCTGTTATAATTATTCATTCAAAAGTGCAAACAGTTGCGTTTGATTGAGACTAAAATGAAATTTAGTTTGCAACAGAGAGATACATAATTAAGGGGGAAAAAACCCTACCAAACCCCCCCCCCCCCCAAAAAAAAAAAAACAAACAAAAAAACAAAAAACAAAAACAAAACAAAACAAAACAAAACAAAAAACCCAAACAAACAAATAAAAAAACAAAACAAAACAAACCCTCCCCCCCAAAAAAAACCCCCCACAAACCCTGACTTATCTAGAATTCGTATATATATATATATATATATATAATATATATATATATATATATATATATATATATATATATATATATATATATATATCAATAAACATCAATAAAGCAATGTGACACGACATTAAAAAGTTTATGAAAAAATAATTGTTATTCTATTAATATATATTTTGAATTCAACATAAAGGATTTTAGTTCGCAATAAACCGAAAGAGACAAAAGTTGAAAGACAAATCCCAATGACGTCACTACAATCTCATTATATTTTATTATATCAGGTTAACTCAACGTATGTAGTATGGTAACTGCTCTAGATATGTCATTACTACTTATCGCTCCATGTAATACGAGAACCCCATTATAATCTATTGTTGATGTTACAAATTGACTTAAAGCCTTAAACACACAATAATATTTCGTTACAGCGAAAAATAGTACATATTCACCATAACTCTTCTTATTTTCATACTGAAAACGAATCTGTGACTACCTTCTCAAAACAGTATTATGTCACAATGATATAGATGCTGAAAAGTCAATTTATAGAATTGAACTTGGGCAAAGATTTTGTGTTTTATCAAATATATAATAAATATGATTGTAAAAATTGCCTAACTCCAAATTGTAATAATTCATAATGGTTTAAACTTTAAACTTACTTTTCTGACATCCTCTGCTGATTCATCTTAACAACGCCACTACCACATTATCTCATTCGTCTGTAATGTTTCACTCATCCTGTTTTGCTGATAAAGGGGAAACCCGAAACGTCAATTTTATCTGTTTTCGTATATTAAATTAAGCTTACATTCGATTTCACATTGTTATCTGAGTGCGGCAAGATTAGTTTTTGGAAAAAAAAAATTTGATCATGCAACCCTTTGTTGGCCTCTCTCCACTGGTTGCCCATTGAAAAGCGTACATATTACAAAGCAGCGTGTCTTGTTTATAAGTGTTTGGCTGGTATAGCACCGCATATCTCACAGATCACGTGGTCATGTGTAAATTTGAAAATTACACTTTAAGCTCATGTAATGACCAAACGAAAATTTCGGAAAAAAGATCAAGAACAAAATTTGGTGATAGATCGTTTGCTTGTTTCGGCCCCAAGATTTGGAATGAACTACCACGTGGTCTGAGGGAGTGCAAGACTTTACCTACTTTTAAAAAGAATCTCAAGACACATTTTTACTGTATTTGTTTTTCTTGACTCTATATGAATCCTTGATTTGGCTATGAATTATTCTTGTTGTTATTATTATTATTTTGTTTTTCCACTTAAAATTGATATTTGTATTGTAAAGTGCCCAGAGCTTGTGTTTTACACGAGAATGAGCGCTATATAAATGTGTATTATTATTATTATTATTATTATTATTATTATTATTATTATTATTATTATTATTATTATTATTATTATTATTATTATTATTATCTACACTCCGACATTATATCAGTTTGACTCAGTGAGTCACATTTAAAAATACGGTATCTAATGTTTACTCATACCAGATGTCAATAATAAAAAGTCAAAATAGTTTCAGTTATTCCTATGCCCCACTCGATCAAGTCACATTTCAACGACACTCTCGACCCCATTTTAAAGTGACACTCCAATATTCAAAGTTTAATAAAAGCATCAAAGTTAAGCACCAATTATCAGTAGCTTCGTAGCTACCCACAAATTGCCGTATGCATGAACACTATCTAAACGCCGGCATGTGACTTTTTTGTTCTACTCCCCTGACATCGTCACTTCATCAAAACTCCCGTGGAGAAGATTTAAATTACTTTATATTCAATCAATAACAATAGAAAAAAATCTGGGTCTTTTCTCGATATATAAATGTCGTTATTGAATTTTTGACATGACAGTCACGGGGGAGTCAAGTAAGAGCTTCCCTCCCTGGAGTTTTCACGACCATTTCTTTATTCACCGGCATCGCGGTCTTCAGGTGTAATTCGCTTCGCAAGAATTGTCATGAATCGCTGGCATTGTCGAGTTTAGATTCACCAGAGCCCTTCAGATTTCTAAGCTTTTTTTTCAGACGGAGACGGAGTGTCAGTAAACACGACAGGGATTGTCACAGAAAGTTAGTGGATTAAACAGATAATTGCCGTATTCTGGAAAAAACACGTTTTTTTTAAATTTGGCCAGAAAACTCGTCCTTCAAATATCGATCGATTTAACTAACTGACCCTCATCTCGGTACAAAAAAAAATCTCAAGCTTGGGACCTTGAGAAGTCCAAGGCTTGAGAGTTTTTGTCAAGATGAGGTTCGATTAAATCGATCGATAGTTGAAGGACGAGTTTTCTGGCCAATTTTTTAAAATGCGAGTTTTTTCCAGAATACGACAGTTAACTGGATTAAAAGTGGCACGGGATGGTTAGCGACTGAGTCAATGAGATGATTTGGCGATGAAAACGATTTGAGTTCGTGAATAGGTACACGATTATTTTTATTATAATCCATTGGGGATTCGGTTCAGACACGGTGGTCGACGGATGTGTGTTTGCCAATTTGTTGGGCTGTTTGTAAATGAAAAAAGTAATTTAATTAAATAAAATAGCCTTCTGTTATCCGGTCTCACAAGGTCGTGTGTTATTTACTCAAATCTTTTTATTTTATTATTTAAATTTTAAAAAAATCTGATTCTATATAAGAATTATTTTGTAATCTTGTAGTCTTATTTTTGTCTTCTCCTCCTCCTCCCCATCATCATCATCATCATCCTACTCCTCCTCCTCTAGATCCTCCTCCTCCTCCTCCTCCTTATTCTCCTCCTCCTCCTCCTCCTCCTCCTCCTCCTCCTCCTCCTCCTTCTTCTTCTTCTTACTATTATTATTAGCATTATATCAATATTCACATAGTAAAATACTAAACATGCCTCGATTTGTAAGACCATATTTTTCTTGCTCATATCATTACAACTGAAAAAAAAGAAACCAACAACAAAAATAATAAATAAATAGATGAATAGATAGATAAATAGATAAATACCCCCCCCCCCACCAACTCCCCTCCCCCCCAAAAAACAACAACAAATAAACAAATCAACAGTGCTTCCCCCTCCCTTGAAAAATAGCCATGAGATAATGAAAAGAAAAGAAAGGAACCAATTAAATTTGAATGTCAACCGTAAAGAATAAAAAAAAAAAAAAACGAAGGAATAAAAAGAAAAAATAAATAAGTACATTAATTTATTTTTATTTAACCTATATCGTGATTCACTAGAAAACTCTGTCCATCTACGTATTTGCTTTCCTGGTCAAGATACAAATGGAACGTCTAGTTTTACAAGTAGTCTAAATGTCTCTTCGGGTAATACTGTGAAACGAAAGGATGAATGAATGGGTTTTTGGGGACAAGGGGACACTCATGACCCCTAACTGCTGCACATACTCTGGATAGTTTTGTTTCATTTTAAACATTTATAATTTTGTGGTTTTGTGGTCTTGTGGTATAATGACTCTTCCTTGGCCTCGGACTCATATGCCTTGGGTTCGAGTCCCGCTGTAGGCGGTGAAAAGTCAATGGAAAAAAAACAAAACAAAAACAAACAATATTTACCCACTTTCGCTTTCTCTAATGGTATATAAAATGAGGCTATGTGGTCTAGTGGTATGATACTCACTTTCGGATCGGAAAGTCCTGAGTTCGAGCCTTGCTTGATTGCTCGACCGACGCATAGTTGAGTCCTTGGAAAAGTCTTTTTTAATCATATTCTCTCATCGTACTTAGGTGTAAAATAAGTACCTGGCCGTTAACAGCGTTGTCTCTGTCGTGAAAAATTGCAATATCGCCTATCAGGCGTCGTCATGTCCAGTTTTGAATGTTACGTGTTGCTGTTGGTAAGGGACCCCTTGTAAAAGCGCTCTGAGCACGTTTAGTGGATATTGCGCTATTAAATATCTCAAGTTAGTTTGATAGAATTCGTATCTGGCCGGTAACAGCGTACCCTGTCGACAACAATATAAATTTTATAGCGATTCAAGGATGTCATGTCTTCTTCTAAATGATGTCTTGCACTTGAAAAACGCTTTTAGCACATTAAGTGGATATTGCGCTATATATTAGCCCGAGATTTACAAAAAAAAAAACAACAAAAAAAAACCCATGTTATTGCTGGTGAACCGGGCGAGCCGTTGATGTACAGGCTAATAAAACACTTCATTTTGGATCAGGAGGTCGAGGTTCGAATCCTTGCTAAGACGTTGAAATTTTTACCCTGTAAAACCAGAAGTGCGACCTTTTGAAAGCTAACGACAAATAAATGTGTTTAAAATGGTGTGAGTTAACCTTGATTACTAAAACAAACAAACAAACAAACAAACTTGTAAATGATTTTTTGTGTTTCCGTGTTTGTGTGTTTATTTGTAAGTGAGTATGTTTGTGTGTGTGTATGTGTGTGTGTGTGTGTGTGTTTGTGTGTGTGTATAGACAGAAAGATATATTGACAGATAAATAGATAGATATATAAATATGTTTTATGAAAATAGATAGATATATAGATAGAGAGATAGATAGATAAATCGATAGGTAGATAGATAGATAGAGAAGAGAGAGAGAGAGAGAGAGAGAGAGAGAGAGAGAGAGAGAGAGAGAGAGAGAGAGAGAGAGAGAGAGAGAGAGAGAGAGAGAGAGAGAATAGAAGGTAAAGAAGGAAATCGAAAGAAGATGTCTATACCAAGATTATTGGTGAAAAATGGGGAAAAGAAGTGGAGGGGGTGGGGGGGGGGGGGGGGGGGGGGCGCCATCTGTCATTGATTCTGTCAGGTCTTGTCTCAACCAAGGGCGTGAACTCTACCTAACTGTTCAGTTTTTGTTTTTCGTCTTCTTCTCTTTACCTAGTATCCTGTCTATAATGTAGTAGAAAATGACAAGGTAGGTATTTGTCACTCATCGCCCCGAAACGGTATTATTCCTGGACGGTTTAGATAATAAAAATTTGAAAATTTATGCCCAAAGATATGATAATTTTGCCAACATTATTTGTTTTATTAAGATGAAATAACTTAAATGCTTATGGAGATAAAACGTATTGTGTCATATCTCTTGATCTTTTTTATTTTAAACTCATTTTTCGTTATTTGGTTCACGTCGATATAATACCTGATTGAGAAGGTAGGTCACATTTTGACCGTGTTCGACCGGTTAAAAGTCACAGTAAGTATGATAAGGATAACAACCATAGAGTTATAAGTCACTGCTATAATAATAATAATAATAATAATAATAATAATAATAATAATAATAATAATAATAATAATAATAATAATAATAATAATAATGATAATAATAATAATAATAATTTATCTCTAACTGCGCGCCGCCGCTCAATAAATAAATCTTTATTGATGGGTCCGACTTTCTTTAGCCTTAGTTTGGCAGTGTAGTTTTCTTTTTCTTCTTCTTTTTCTTTCCTATCTGAAGTTAATGCTACAAAAGATAAAGTCACAAAACTATAAAACAGGGGGTCCCGATAGCTCACTTGGTAGAGCACTCGCTTCACAAGCAAAGGGACCGAGATCACGGGTTCAGTCGGGATTTTTTTCTAACCCCACTGTCTACCCAGCAGTGATTGGTTAGATCTGCCAGAAGTACTTTGCGATAGACTAGCTCCCTATCCAAAGGGTAGCAAGCAGTTGCCATTGTCAGTTTCACGCTATAGAAACCGGGATAAACTCCGTATCCCTGGCGGCTCTGAAGGGACTATAAAACAGTGAAAGACGAAATATTATAAATTAAAAAAAATAATAAAAGAATAAAACAAGATGTATATCCTACATATGATGCTGTTAGGGCCTTTTGTAAAGCGCGTTGAGCACGTTTAGTGGATATTGCTCTATATAAGAGCTTAAGTTAAAAAAAAAAGAATATGAACCACCGCTCTAGTCTCATATTATGTCGGAATTAATTAGATGAAGCAAATTGGGCATGTATATCTATTGATATAATGTGTTATGATTCATCAATAGAATGCTTTGCAAAATCAGTAGTGGGTTTTTTCCTATTAATAAACAAAATAAAAACAAATTTTAAAAAAATGAAAAAAACAAAAAACAAAAACAAAACAAAAAAAAAACAAAAACAAAGAAAAAACAAACAAACAAACAAACAAAAAAACAAAACACACACTTGAGCTTTTATATAGAGCAATATCCGCTAATCGTGATCCAAGCTCTTTACAAGGGGTCCGTAACCAATAGCAACATTTTAACATGTAGGACGAAACGACATGATGCCTTTTAGGCGATATTACACTTTTCGGACAGTGACAACGCCGTTAGACGTACTTATTTTAAGTACTAATTTTAAACCTTATTACCTTGAAAGAACCTTTTCTAAGGACTCAACAGTGTGCCGTCCAGAGCGGGATTCGAATCCAGGATCTTCCGATACATCCTCACAATAGCGATACATAAATAGAATAGAACCTTCAATAAAATTTAATAAGAAAAGGCATCTGCATCTTTCGGAATTTAACTTTTGTTAACAAAATACGACGAATAAGACACTGATGACGAATGTGATATGAGACGATGGGGTTGTTAATGTAAAAAAAAAAAAAAACATTAAAAAAAAAAACAACAAACAAAGAACAACGTTACATTCATCAAAATTCTATTGAACAATGATTTCTTTTGTATGTTCATGATTAACCTCGATGATGACCGATGCATTGAATGAGGACATAGAGAAATTCTCAAATCATCAAATTAAAGGAAAATATAATTCAACTTGCATCAGGTTGGAATCTTGCTTAAACGATTGGTGACACTCAGACCTGCCCAGTACTAAGAAAAAAAATAATCGTAGAAATGCGAATGTTTGGCTCCTGCTACAGAATTTCATTCACCTCTTTGACTCAATAAATCTTGTGGAAAAGCAAAGTTTATTTTCCAAGAACATAATATTATATTCAGGACGTAGAAGCATTTTTTTTTGCGATCAAGGTTAGGACAATTATTTATTTCTATAGCTATTTAAAGTGCATTTTTCTTTTTTTTTCCTTGAAAACTACGGATTTTTGAAAATTCAAGTAGGCAGCTCTGTGGTACTTGATGTTAAAGTTACGTTTGGTGCCCATCCTCTAGTGTGCTGAAAGTTGTAGAATTGAGTGACTCGTCCATAGATCTCATCAGATTAACACACTGTAGTCCGGGAGTGTCAAATTAAGAAGTTAAGGAGCAGGCACTGGTGTAAGATAAAGAACTTAACACGTGATATGAAAGGTACCAGACAAAGCAAGAAAGAAAAATACAAGAAAACAAAAACATCTCAAAAATTCAGTCGACCTCGACTGGGGATCGGATCTTAGACCTTCTGATTACCGGTCAAATTTTTTTTGATATTTTTTTCTTGTATTTTTCTTTCTTGCTTCGTCTGGCGTAAGCGATCCAACTGTCTCTCCAACAGAATACAAATGGTAGATCGCGTAGGTTACCTAGGACGATTCCCTTCGTTGTCATGGATCCAAGGCTTAAATAGAAATTAAAAACTACGTCCTTCAAGCGTCATCGTCAGAATACTGGTTTTCTTTCGATTTGCTTGATTTTGTTTTTATTATTAAAAATTTTTTTTCAAAATTATTTGTAAGAGGAGTTGTTTCATAGCCTTTATAACAGAAGACATAGAATAGTAAAATAGAATAGATACTGCATCATCATAAGCATAATCGACGTCGTCGTCGTCGTCGTCATCATCATCATCATCATCATCATCATCATCATCATCATCATCATCATCATCATCATCATCATCATCGTCGTCGTCGTCATAATCATCGCCACCAAATCAATATCGATAAGTATGTATTACCATAATGCTTATAATCACAATTAACATCGGCACAACCACAACCATCACCCAACCACCAACTACCACAACCTCCACAATCGAATTATCCCCATCACCATTATCATTATTCACTGTCATCATCATCATCATCAAAGCCAATCATCACAGACCAGTCGGCCCCAATCCATGAACTCGAACTCTTTGACAAGGAACACCTTATGGTCTACTCGGCCTTTGATCAGTGTGTAGGAGGAAATCGGCCATTAAGGACAAACATCATCATTTTTACAACCTGCATACCGCGTTGTCGCACCTGATATAACGACAGACAGTTAGACATCCTTACAGTCAGTCCGTATGGTGATGACATCATGACTCACACCTTAGTAATTCGAGACCAAATCAACACACAAGAACTCAAAATCTTTTGTAGAATAGATTCTACGGATGAATGCCGACTGATGAAATGAAGGACATGGAAACGTTTGTTTCGGCTTATTTATCTATTTTTATATGCTCTAATGTAAATCATCGAGCACTCTCGTACCTACAAGTACCCACCAACACTCATATATATATATATATATATATATATATATATATATATATATATAATATATATATATATATATATATATATATATATATTCTTGCTTATTTTAATTATTGTTTTTAAAAATTTAGTCATCGATACCCGAACCCGATTTTAAAAATAAAAAGAGAGCGTTTATTAAGTACGGTATCACCCAATGTGTTCACATCCGAGACCAACAGGACAGGATATTAGGCATTTACGGTGCTGTTGTCTTCTTTTATTGTCTCTATGGACAACGCTATTACAGGCCAGTACTCATTTTAAACCTGGAAGTAGTGAGAGGATGTGAGTAAAGAGTCTTTTCCATTTAATCAACTTCGAGACATCAAAGCGAAACTCGGGCCACAGATCTTGTGCCTGAGGGATAGGTTGATTCAAAAGCTTGTGCGTCTATATGGTCTTGTGGTATGACACTCGCTTTCGGATCGGAGGGTCCTGTGTTCGATTCTTCTCGGCGCATAGTTGAGTCCTTGGACACGACTCTTTACTCACATTCTCTCACCGTACTCAGGTGTAAAAAGAGTGCCTGGCCGTTAATAGCGTTGTCTCTGTCGGAAAAAAATTGCAATATCGTCTAATAGGCGTCCTGTCTCGTTCTACATGTTGTGTGTTGCTGTTGGCTAGGGATCCCTTGTAAAGCGCTTTGAGCATGTTTAGTGGATAATGCGCTATATAAAAGCTCAAGATCTACAGGTCCGAAGGCGAGTTTCATAAGATCACAAAGCCAAAAAAGATATACGAGAATATTTTTAGACATTCTTAAAGTCAGCCCGTGAGGTGATGATTCACACCTTTGCAAATCGGGTCCATAAGGACACAAGAACTAAAATCCATGCAATGTTAGTTTTAATAAATATTTATTATCAATGGTCGAACCTAGTTTTCGTTTTAGGAAATAGACTTTGAGGTTTTCCATAGGGCAATATCCACTTAATGTGCTCACATCCCAATACAAGGGGTTCCCAGCCAACAGTAACATGTAGGAGAAGACATGACTCCTGTACAGAGATATCTCCAATTATATCCTACAGAGACAATGTATTGCTGTCAACGACCAGGTACACATTTTCCCTGTTTCAATAAGAATGAGGACACCAAATATAAAGAAGTCCCTCACACAATTTACAATAAAAAACAAAAACAAAAACAGTGGTTCTCAAAATGGGGTCCGCAAAGCCGTTTTGGGGGAGGCCGCAAAAAGGTTTGTCAAGTTTAAAATCATTGATAAAGGAGTCAAAGACACTTGCTACAAAGTAATATAGTCATATCCATTCATTTCCTTAAAGACAAAAAAACCAAATTATTACATAAAACTGATTGCTTTTGAATGAAATCATTTTATAAAAAAAGAAGAGTAGATGATTTTCTCATGCACACTGCACACACTGGTCTATCAAAACTTTAACTTGGGGTCCACAAGATGGTCCACATTTCATAGGGGACCACTGATTGAAATATTTGAAAAAGTTTGAGAACAAATGCTCAAAATCGTTGGCGAGGAGAAACATGGTCAAGACTAATATGTTTCCCCTGCACAACAGCATATACCACAGATCTAGGTAATCGGAGAGTAGTATTAATAGATACTGCCACATTCATATCAAATTTACATTCTTAAATACATGATGTCTAACAAGCGGAAACTAAAAACTACTACTACTGACCACAAGATGTACGATTGGGATTCTGAAATAGACATGATTTAGATGACCACAAAGCTTACCTTTATTCATAGCAGACGATCATTGACCACTTGGAGACTGGTAGATTTATGGCTTACAATGTGGGGCTCTGTAGTAGCCTCCTATTGTATCTTGTATTGTATCGCTACTCCAAGTAAAACAGGTTTTGTTTCGTTATCTGGTGAAAGCAAAGATAGAAAATTGGCATTTTTGTGACACATGATGACAATCAATGATTTATAGTATAATATGTGTATACTATCTACGGGGAAAAATATTGATCTGTTTCAATATACTCTTGTAGCAACACACACACACAAACACAAACACACACACATACACACACACAACTAAATTTATAACTAAATTTATGGAAACCGAACAAAAACAAATAGTAGTTAACTCCTAATGATTTAGAATTAAGGTCTTTATTGTTTTAATTGAACGGATTTATTCATAGTCAATACTTCGACAGTGGAGACGACAAGCACAGGGATAACACCGTCTGCCGTATATTTTAGAAAACACGTATTTTTAATTTTGATCAGAAAAATCGTCCTTTAAATATCGATCGATTAAATTGACCTTCATCTTGGCAAAAACTCTCAAGCCTGGAACAAAGTGACCCATATCTTGGCAAAAACTCTCAAACAACCCGATACGAAATGAACCTCATCTTAGCAAAAAACCTCAAACTGGGACTCGCGAAGTCCCGGATTTGAGTTTTTGCCAATATAGGGGTAATTTTAATCGATCAATATTAAAAGGATGAATTTTCTGTCCTAAATCTTAAATACAGGTTGTTGTTTTTTTTTCAGAGTACGGCAGTACATTATGCACAAAGGTAAAAAGGCTATGACAATTAATACATACATCCTAGGCCACTAAAATACACACACACACACGCACACACACACACACACACATATATATATATATATATATATATATATATATATATATATATATATATATATATATAAACATATAATTTAAATTGTCGCCATCTGTTGCACTCCGGTGCAATACAAGATTGGGACTATGAGACACATTTTGGAAATCACGATGGACACATGATTAGGCAACTGCTCACTATGAACAAAAGGACAAAGAGTTCGGACAAAGAGTTCGCTCGGACAAAGAGAACTTCCTCTCTATACTATTATAGAATGTCCATCCATCCCTTCAGAGAAAGTGTAATTCTTCAATTCTACTTGATCGTCACTTATCCACAATATGAGGATCCCAAGCCAAAACCATCTGACAAATTCCCAGAGCAGCACAAGGATAATAACAAGTACATCATTCATTCAAATAACACGATGGGTGATCTGATGATCGGTTTTCACCCATTATGGTCTGTCAAGATCATCGCCTTTAAATGGAAAAGAATTATCCTGTTCGTTGCCCCTATACTCGCTCGAAGATAACCCCTTATGGGTGGTTACAAGGTTTGCTTATAATATGAAAAAAAAGTTGAGCTTTTATATAGTGCAATATCCACGTGCTCAAATCCCTTTACAAGAGTCCCTGACCAACACAACAACACGTAACATAAAGAACGAGACTTGACGCTTGTTAGGCGATATTACAATTTTCCCGACAGAGGCAACGCTGTTAACGACCATGTACTCATTTTAAACATGAGTACGGTGAGAGAATGTGAATAAAATGTCTTTTCCAAGGACTCAACTATGCGCCGAGCAAGGCTCGAACCTAGGACCTTCCGATTCGAAAGCGAGTGTCATACTACAAGACCACACAGCATCACAAATAATATTGTGAGCCAACACATACAACGGTAATATATCGGGGTGAAGCTGACAGTAAACATTGTCTTTGAGGTGTAAATTATAAAATCGTATTTAATTGATTACTGTAATCCGTTGAAACAAATAAATGCAATTTCTCAAACTACGTACTTGAGTCTCAATTTTAAAAAAATCCCTATCGTTTCCACTTATAATTAAATTTTTAGGTATATGGTTCACCCCGATATGAAATCGAATCGAGACGTTGGGTCACATTAATATTCTCTCAAAGACAACCCCTGTGATACAAATTCTATTTATAATCTCATCAGCAGCAGGAGCTCTTATTATAGGTCATCGAAACGACAGATGTTTTCAGAGGTTGTCAAGAAAAGTGGTCTTAGAGAGACAGGCACTATGCTGACGTACTCTGGAAAAACCCATATTTAAACATTTGGCCAGAAAACTCGTCCTTCAAATATCGATCGATTTAAATGAACCTCATCTTGGCAAAAACTCTCAAAGCTGGGACTGCGCGAAATCTCCAATATCGTGTTACATCAAAATTAAAAACCAAAAAAAAAAAGAAGAAAAATTAGTAGGACAGAAACCCTTTATAAGTTGGATTCAACTCCTCTGAACTGACATCATAATTTACCTAATCATCTAGACTACAGTTAGAGAGATGCAACGATGCAGAGTCGCAATGCTATTACTTTTCTTAATAACTGTGATTTAAATTTTGGTTTGTACTTACAAGCATATAAATAATTGGGAGAATAAATTTAGATTTCGGGTTGAAAAAAAAAACAACCCTATACAACAACAACAACAATAACAGTACATACACAAATACACACACACACATACACACACATAAACACACATGCACACACACCAAACAATACACACAAAAAAAAACAGTATTAAAAAAAATAAAACAAAAAATAAAAACAAAGAAACAAAGGCACACCAACCATCCTTCTCGCCTTTAAAGAATTAAGACATAAGCTTAGAAATAAAAGTAATCGTCCTCCGTCATTATTCCAATATCCCATGGAGTGGTTATTGGAGGCCCAGTCTTGGTGAGTTTCCGGGGGGTTGGCTGGGCGTATTGGAGAATGACAATATTGGAATCGATATCAAATTAGACTACTACTACGGAGGAGAAAATGGTGTTAAGTGGTTTCCAGTTCGGGCATTTTTCACCATTATAGAACACGGATCTATTTCCTTTGAATTCTATATATAACTCTAGCGCTTAATAATAAGTCATCTCTGAATTTACCGCCTCCTCTTGAAAAATGTCACATATTCACTTAATTTGCTGCTAGGCGGTAATACTATCGAAATTTAAAACATTGGGTCTTAATAATTAATTATTAAGTAAACTTCATGGGCTTCTGTTAGAGACAATAAATTATTAAATTCATACATTGGAAGAAAAAAAACACCCTCGCGCTTGAAATCTGTGCTTCTTAAAAACATAAAAAAGAAAACCGGCTCATAGAGGACTGGAACAAGTATATTCGTTAGCGGACTATCCAGAATTGTATTTAGTATGCAGAAAATTTTAAGGAAATACTTGCCTAAAGTTTGGCAAATTGTTACGGACTAAATTTGGAATGTTAAAAAGATTGATGCGCCCGAAACAAGTCCATATCAAATTTAGATTTTTTAAAATTACAAGATTTTTGCTCGATTTTGAATGGATTTATGCTATAAATAAATCCTCTGTCAAAATGCCACAGTGAAAATAATCTGGCATGGCCATAGGCTGTGAAAATGTGTTCGTTGCTTTTGAAGAAATTAATTAATTACGTAATTATTATTTTTGTGTGTGTGAGTATATCCTGGCTCTCGACTAACACTAGATCTACTTTTAATTTTTTTTTTTAAAGTAGAATCATCCAATAAAGCGTCTAAAGTTTAAAAAAAATTATTAATCTATAAATGTTGGAGTTATGAAAATATATCGTGACGCAAGCCTTACAGAATGGAAAAGATAGCGTGCAATCCCATTAAAGCATCTGTTACGTGAAAATATGTGAGTATTGATCCTGCGGAATCTAGGGACAACCACGACAAATCGAGCAGCAGGCGGTGTTAGAGAACGGGTGAGACACTGGCAGTCAAGCCCTAAAAATGCATTACAAAAGAATGGCTTGACAAAGTAACACGATGCGATGCGTGCAAGAAATGGATTCTGGCTTGATTAAGGCTGAAAGCTTCGATAATCAAACTAAATGTGATTAACGATATGAGAACAAACTCGCGTTTTAAAATATTCATAGCTTTAAGCATTGTCCTGAGCATACTCCTCCATGTTACCCCATGGTCAGTGGAGTAGGACAATCGGTGCCATAACCGGGTATCTGAGGTTACGAAATAATAATTCATTTTATATAGATGTTGTGAACTGTGGCTCAGAGCTATGTGGCTTTGAGGATTGGTCTTTATTCCCAACCATAAAGGTACAGAGTTTGAATCCTCGCCACTGTATATTAAAAAAAAAAGAAAATTATGTTACTGATAACATGATTGTCCATAACCATGACATAATAACATGTTCTAATATTTGCGTGACGTTGTTTTGTGTCGAATCAAGGGATTTTGAGGTCGGTAATTGACTGAATAGGAATCAAAATTTGAGCTTTTATTAAGGACATTATTAATTCAGTTGGACGAGACGAGAGGCATTTGAGGAGATGTTGTAATTGTTATTTCGACAGAGACAATGCTGTTACCAGGGATTCAATTCATATCTTGTTGAGATGAAAAACTTGAGGCATTCCAAAATAAATGTTAACGACAAATCTTCAAGATTGTTTGGCTAAATTTTATGATCTTAAATGATGATCCGATGGTTAGAGCAGTGATTGAGTCTCAGGACAGTCTAATTAAAAGGAGGAGATGTCAATGGTTGGAGCATATCAGTCGCAGGGCTTCCGAAGCATTAACAAGGAATTATCTGCAATTGGCACCTCAAGAAAAGGGGGAAGCAAGTTGCCTCGAGTAGACCCGGAAGCAACCGTGGAGAGGGACCTAAAGCAGTTAGGACATTCCCTCAATGTGGCCACAAGAATAGCAGCTGACAGGACCTAAATGGAGGTTTGAGCCGCCTCGAGTGCAAGCAGAAAAATCTGAAAAAGTGTTTATGAAACAGTGCCAGTCAGACAAGGCAATTTTTGAGATGCTTTTTTTCCCCTCCCTCCCCCCCCCCTCTCTCTCTCTCTCTCTCTCTTTCACTCTCTCTATCTTTATCTCTCTATCCCTCTCTCTCTCTCTCTCTCTCTCTCTCTCTCTCTCTCTCTCTCTCTCTGCTTTGACTGGCACTGTTTCATACACACTTTTTCAGATCTCTATGTCGGGATAAACTTTCATGCTTAAAATTGAATCTAAGCAATTTCAGTTACAGCTCAATTAGTAGAACACTTGCTTTACACCCAAAGGGCACAAGATCGATCCCAGGTGCAGTCGAGATTTTTGCTGACCCCCCTGTCCACCCAGCAGTGAATGGGTAGCTGAGTCTATTCGATTTGGCGGAAAATACATTGCGAAAGACTAGCATCCTATTTAAAGGGTAGCAAGCATTGTCCGTTTCATGCTATAGAAACCGGGATAAACTCCAGCTCCATTGGTCCAATGGCTCTGAATGACTATTTTTTTTTCAGTTACAGCAATGCGTGTATTGAGGAGAGTGAGTTTTGTTTCTTTATATTTTAAAAAGGCTTAAAATTTTCTCATTCTGATTATTTTGACATAAAGCCGAATACTCTTAATGACTACTTGGCTGTTAACAGCGTTGTCTCTCTTTCATAAAGAATAGGCTTCAACAGTCGTGACGTCACTTCCATCGTAATGACGCATCGTAACTTAGTAACTGGTTCTAAACTATCTAAAGGCTCTTTACTCACATTCTCTCACCGTACTCAGGTGTAAAATGAGTAGTTGGCCATTAATAGCGTTGTCTCTGTCCGAAAAAAAAATGTAATATCGCCTAACAGGCGTCACCTGCCGTCCTACATGTTAAATGTTGCTGTTGAGCACTTTTCGTGGATATTGCGCTATATAAAAGCTCAAAGCTCAATAATCTCACACAAAGTCTCTATATCATAAGTAAAGCGCTTTGAGCAAGCTGTTTGGGTATTGCGCTATAGAAATGCTCAAGTGTCTTTAAAAATATTTTTTATAAGTAATAACAACGCTAAGGCGAAACAGAGCAACGTCAGAAACAATGCCATAACGGGTTAACAAGTTAAACGGATATTGCCCGGAAGTGCTCTCAACTCTAAGCCACGAAATTCACACAAACATTATTGTGGTGAGTGGAACAATGTTTGTGAAATCGATACGTTCTAAACACGAGTACAGGTCCGCTGTTTCAATAACAACGGACTTTACCATGGATGGTGGTGGGTTGTGGTCAGCGGTTATGTGAAGTAGTACAAACCTGCCTACTATTACGAAAAATTCGCAGAAATACGAAATTTTGGATCCAATTTCTGAACATCATACATGGGCATCTCTAAGTCATTAAAACTTATTAAAAATGAAAGTTGATGCCAGACTATATAATTTTAAGGATTTTGAAGTGTTATTTAATCATTTTTGAAGGTAAATTGTTGATTTTTAAAGTTAATTGTAGCGACTACAATCTTGATCTCCCAGAAATTATGAATTTTTAGATTTTCAAGCAGGCAGTTCTGGTTTTAGTAGTGACCTGACCGGTAAGAGCGTATTCTCAATCGAAAATATAATCGTTGGACATATCGCCTTATAGATAGAATGCGCTTGGCCAAGGAGTTCACAACAGTGCCATCCGGAAGTATAACGGACCAACACACAAACTCTGTGTAACCATGAACTTTTATAGGCTGGTTAATACAGTTTAGTGAGAACAACTCACAAACACGGATGGCAAAAACAATAACAAAGGCCTGAGTGACGTCATCTGCATACTATCTATAGGCGTCTAAAATGTAAAACAAAACAAAAAAAGATACCACACACACATACTCACGCACACACCAACACACACACACACACACACAAACACAAAATAAGACAGACAAACAAAAAAGACCTCCACAACCCCCCCCCCCCCCCCCCCCCCCCCCCCAAATATAAAACAAACAAAACAACAAAGAACTCCCCCCCCCCCCCCCCCCGTCCCCCTCAAAGCTCTTGCTTGTCTTGCTTTATGCGATAAGTTTCGGTGTGTTGATCGTTGTGTATTAAATGCCACCCCCCCCCCCTTTCTGTCAATCAATCAATCAATCAATCAATATATCTATCTACCAATCTATCTATCTTATCTACCTTATCTATCTATCTATCTATCTATCTATCTATCTATCTATCTATCTATCTATCTATCTATCTATCTATCTATCTATCTATCTATCTATCTATCTATCTGTGGTTTTTTATTAATTACTTTACATGTACACGGTAACAATCTAATCAATATTTGGTCCTGTATCTCAGGTCAAATAATTATTAACCGTGTCTTTAGTATCAAAATTAGCTAATAACCTACAGTGATTGGGCAGCTGGGTCTGTTAAATCTGGCGGAAAGTACTTTGTGATAGACTAGCGAAAGGGTAGCAAGCAGTTTGTTCGTTTCACGCTATAGAAAGTGGGATGAACTCCGGCTCAGTGAGTGGGCCTCATGGCGTTGAAGGACTACCTAACTAGAGACTAGAGGGGACTAGAAATCACGCTGGCCCGGGGAAAAAAATGAACATAATAAGTAAACTCTTTACACTGATCTGATGCTTAATTAACCCTTCAACGGCCGGATTGGATTTTGTTTTATTTGTGACCAACCGTACCTAAAATTGATATTATGCAGTGATAGTTATCTGGAGCAGCATACTATTTATAGATTATGTCGCTGTGCGAATCGGATTTCTGATAGAACTCAAATCGCATTGCCGTTACTGATTTCTTTCCCTGGTGAATATGGTTAGGTATTTTTTTAGACTAGAAAAAAAATGAGCGTTTATATAGCGCAATATCCACTAATCGTGCTCAAAGCGCTTTACAAGGGGTCCCTGGCCAACAGCAACATTTAACATGTAGGACGGGACATGACGCCCTTTAGGCCATATCACATTTTTTTTTCTGACAGAGACAACGCTGTTAACGGCCAGGTACTCATTTTACATCTGATTACGGTAGAGAATGCGAGTAAAGAGCCTTCTCCAAGGACTCAACTATGCGCCAAGCGAGGCTCGAACCCAGGACCTTCAGATCCGAAAGCGAGTGTCATACCACTAGACCACATAGCCGCACTAGAGTAAAATAGACCCCTGTCTTTTAAAGGGTTAACAATGTCCTGTTATGATTGATGCATTTTCTTGTCGGACAAACGGATCAGTCGAGCACTCTCTCTTTCTTTCTTTCTCAAAGTCATGTGTTGTGACGTGTAAATGGTGTAAATTATGAATGATGGCGAAGGGGGGTTCGACAGGCCTGCCAATGGAATGAATAAACAGGGTCATATTCTTAGGGAATGACAATGAGATGGGTCAATTTTGTATCTGTTTGTGCTTGTGTGTGCGTGTGTGTGTTAGTGTGTTATCTCTGTATTATTATGTTGTGCTTTCAAAAGAGGATATTGATGACAAAATTATGGGTTCCTTTGAAGAGAACAGTATGATTTACATAACAGTATTCTCCCAAAACACATACTAGTGCCATTTTCATCCATTAAGAAGAAATTATAAGCTATTAGTATAACTAAGACAAGTAGAACTGTTTGTGTTAAAGTCTGTCATTTTATGCAAAATGTACTACGAGTATTTTGTTATAATAATGTGTGTGCGTCCCTGACATAATCAATCGCGTGGTGAAAATGTTTGTATTACGTTTTTATTTTACATTTTTTGAACGCCCATTGTCTCCTGAGTATTTTAATCGTTATTTGAAGCAAATCGGGTGAGTTTTCATGAAGTTATGGTCATATGAATGGGCTAGGGTGATAAAATCGCTTCCAAATTTGACAAGAGTTGACATTAAGTAGAATAATTACCTTCTTTTAAAAAAATTTGAATAAAATATTCAGGAGTAGAATTCAATTAATATATTTCATCAATATGTAGAAAAATGTTTGATTTAAAGATTTTTGATAAGAACTCATTTTCCATAAAAATTGACCTCTTGACTAAAATTGTCAATATCTCTGTATAAGATAAAGGATTTGTGAGTTTTTGTTTCCTGTTTTCTTTATTCTACGCTATTGTTTTATTTTTCGAATCATTAGAATATGGAATGCAAAAAATGGGTTTCAGATATAATATTAATAGGGCAAAAAAGTCGTGACGTCACACTTTCAACTCCTCTGGTTCCGAAATCCTTGGAAGTGTCTTTGTAACCAGTACTTCGAAACATTTATTGCTATTATTATTGTTATTATTATTATTATTATTATTATTATTATTATATTATTATTATTATTATTATTGTTATTATTATTATTATTATTATTATTATTATTATTATTATTATCATCATCATCATCATCATCATCATCATCACCACCACTCTCATCATCAAACTAATTACTACCATCATTACCACCCCGTTATTAGATACCATATTTCAATATTTTCCTTTTTTTAAATGTCACTTTCTCCATTTCCGAACATAAAAATAACCTTGGGGCAGCAATCCCATACTGCAACACGTCTCACTCACCTCATCAATTAATTGGAGAAAAGGATCAAAGGGCCGTGTTAATCATAGTCGTAATTTGAGCCCTCTTATTTGGTTCGGAATTCTTTCATTCGTTTTACTTCTATACGCACATGACTCGCAGCTCTGCCATACTTGGAAAAAAAAAAACAACAAAAATTTTGGCCAGAAAACTCGTCCTTCAACTTCCAATAAATCTCGATCGATTAAAATTACCTCCATCATGTCAAATTGAAGTCCCAAGTTTGATAGTTTTTATACAAGATGAGGGTCAATTTAATCGGTCAATATAATGATATATATTTAAGGACGAGTTTTCTGACCAAAATTTTATAAAATGTAATTTTTCAGAGAAGTGCAGAATAGGTCAGGTCTCATGCCGAGTGAAAAATAGAAAACGTGTAATTACGAATCAAACAAAACCCTGACTGACCACGGGCAGCATGTGTGTCTGATCGTAAAACGTGGACATAAACAGACAATAGATCTGACGGTTCTATGAGGACGTGTATTGGGTTGGAGAAGAAAGGAGTGAGGAATTGAAAATCGTAAAAAAAAAAAAAAAAAGAATGAAAAAGCCGAACGTCTTACGGGCAATACAGTGCGTGAAAAAAAACAACAAACAAACACATTTTTTAAATTTTGGCTAGAAAATTCGTCCTTCAATCGATAGATTAAAATGACCTCATCTTGTCACACATTCTCATACCTGGGTCTTCTAGGAAAACTACTTAAAAGGAAGTCTCATGTTTTAGAGTCTTTGACAAGTTGAGGGTAATTTTAATCGAGCGGTAGTTGAAGGACGACTTTTCTGGCCAAAGTTTTTAAAAAATGTTTTTTTTTTTTTGTGTGTTTTTTTTCAGAGAACGACAGTTAAAGGGCAATGGGTACATGTTGGTTAATCGTTGATTCACACGTCATAAATAATCGTGTTTTTTGGCAGTTCTTGCTAGCCGATAAACTCATTTGCTTTGTGTGTATGTGTGTGTGTGTGTGTTTGGTTCTGTTAAAATACGTTTGATGTGATCAGTTTCCTTTTAATTTTTGTAAACAAATATATAAAAGTAATTTAATGTCTGATTATATATCACGATTATGCTTAATGTACGAGATTTGATCTCCTCTGGGTGTTCATTAGAATAATAAAAATAACAACCGTTTACAATAGGAGAAAGACATCGGGTGGTGACAAATGCGTTTTAACCAGTTAACTGCCGTACTCTAGAAAAACATTAATTCAAAAATTAGGTTAAAAAAAAACCCCAAAAAACTCGTCCTTCAAAAGACCAATCGATTTAAATGCCCTCATCTTAGTAAATGCGGCTATGTGGTCTAGTGGTATGACAATCGCTTTCGGATCGGAAGGTCCTGGGTTCAAGCCTCGCGCTCGTCGCATACTTTAACCTGTAGGACAGGACATGACGCCTGTTAGGCGATATTACAAGTTTTCGGACAACGACAACGCTGTTAACGGCCAGGTACTCATTTTACATCGGAGTACGGTGAGAGAAATGTGAGTAAAGAGCCTTTTCCAAGGACTCAAAATGTTGCTGTTGACTAGGGACCCCTTTGAGCACATTAAGTGGATGTTGCGCTATAAAAAGCTCAATTTTTTTTAAACTCTCAAACTTGGGACCTCGCGAGGATTCGGTTCATTGTAGAATGAATGTTATCTTATGTGCGGCTATGTGGTCTTGTGGTATGACACTCGCTTTCTGATCGGAAGGTCCTGGATTCGATCCTTGCTCGGCGCATAGTTGAGTCCTTGGAAAAGGTTCTTTACTCACATTCTCTCATCGTACTCAGGTGTAAAATGAGTACATGGCCGTTAACAGCGTTGTCTCTGTCCGGAAAAAAATGTAATATCGTCTAACAGGCGTCATGTCTCGTCCTAAATGTTAAATGGTGCTGTTGGCCAGGGATCTCTGTAAAGCGCTTTGAGTACGTGGATATTGCGCTATAGGAAAGCTCAATTCTAATTTTTTTTTTTTTAATTTTATAAAATTTTAGGACCATCTTAATTGTCGGTATTAATACTGAGTGACCCAAATCTAAGTTGTTTCAAAGTTTTAAAAAACGCAACATCTCTATTTAGAGAGGGGTCTCAATTGATCAGTTGATAGGGCGCTCGCTTTACACGCAAAGGGACCGAGATTGACTTCGGGTGAAGTCCAGATAATTTTCTGACCACCCTTTCCACAAAGGAGAGATTGAGTAGCTGATTCTAATGTATCTGGAAGAAAGTACTTTGCAATAGTCCTAGCGTCCTATCCAGAGGATGGCGAACAATTTTTATTGTTCGTTTCAGGCTATAGAAAACGGGACAACCTCCGGCTCCATAGGCATAACATTGGCTCAGAGGGTATTCTACTACTCTATATTGAGGATAAATCCTTTAGCTTATTCATGTTTTTGACTTTGTTCATACATGATGTCGTGATGTGATTTTATTTTTTTTTTCTATGCAAAATTTACAATAGGAGAAAGGATAAGCAGATTTAAAATTCAATTGCAGAAAGGCAAAACTGATAAAACTTTTGCTGTTGAAAAATATGTCTGCTCTTTATCTAATTGAGATTTAAAGCAAATGTTTTATTTGGAAAAACAAAAAAAAAAAAAAAAAAATCCAAAAACAATAAAAAAATGTATTGAGAGAAAGAGAGAGAGAGAGAAAGAGAGAGAGAGAGAGAGAGAGAGAGAGAGAGAGAGAGAGAGAGAGAGAGAAAGAAAGAAAGAGAGAGAGAGAAAGAGAGAGAGAAAGAAAGAAAGAAAGAAAGAAAGAAAGAAAGAGAGAGAGAGAGAGAGAGAGAGAGAGAGAGAGAGAGAGAGAGAGAGAGAGAGTGAATGAGTGAGTGTGTGTGAGTTTGTGTGAGAGAGAGAGAAGGGGCGGGGGGGGGGAGAGACAGAGTGTGTGTGTGTGTGTGTGTGTGTGTGTGAGAGAGAGAGAGAGAGAGAGAGAGAGAGAGAGAGAGAGAGAGAGAGAGAGAGGCTGGTAATGGCGGAAGACGGATGACGCATAGCTTGTCGTTCACAAAGAAGATTTTGTCATCATAATTAAGGAGGAGTTGGTACCAAAATGAAGTAGAATGACTTTTAAAACCGTTCATTTAACCTAATAACAAGAATCCCTAATGTTGTTACCACGACAAGGGTCATTCATCAGAATACACATGGATCATACCCTCAGACACGGGCACAAGAGCTCATCAAATTAGAATATCAAAACGAAAGAAGGAGATTGATTTCCGCTCTCCACGGGAGAAGATTTTATTCCATGGCAACGCATTTTGTCCCATAGGTTTATGTCAAGTCTTTGCCTTGTTACTTTTAGTGTTTACTTGACTACGAGAACATCCGCCCCTCCGGCATTGAAGAGGGCTGTAGATGTGTGCTCAACGTGTTCGTGTTTACGTCGAGAGGAAACCCCAGCTGTGCCACGTATGTCACATACCTACTTCAGGTTGTTTAGAATATCCGTGGCTTTGTAGCATCGTGGTCTTCTTTGGCTTATTTTGTTCCAGCGGCATACATGATTGACCAATATCATGACTCTAGTGCTATCCAGGTACAAACACTTAAATACATCAATAGCTAGTTTATAAACATGAGCTGTTGCTTTGTTTACAAAGGTTCTCAGTCCATAAATATAATAATACGTATAGTAGATGCCAACCGGGAGACTGCAATCAAAATTTGAGCCAGGCCGTTTTGATTGAAATGTGCTTTCTAGTTAGACCAAAAAGTGAGGGTTTTTTTTTTGTTTTGTTTTGTTTTTTTTATGAGGTGGTTTCAAAATGTTATTTTTAGTCAAATTCGCCACAAAAATAAATATGTTTTCTTTAAAAAAAAAATATATGAACGATTTTGTTGTTATCAATTTCTTTGAATCGAATAAAAAAAATATTTATCCAAATACGGTAAGTCTAAAACGTACATGAAAAAGCGTCTCAAAGGTTTAGATAGTGTGCGTTAAGTATAGATAATTTTGTTCTACATTTTTATGACACATAAAAACGTTATTAATGCTTTTTAATTTTGATGCTAGATTCTCTAAATAGATATTTAGATACCACGATTACCAAAAATACAAAAGCATAAATAAAATTATCTGTCCTCACTTTAATCTTTTAGACGACTTTAAAAAAAAAAGATACAATTCTCATCATGTGAAAAGAAAAAAATCTTATGGAGATGCAGTGTCTCGAAATCAATGCAACATTTGAAAGCAATTCTTTTAAAATAATTTGGAGCTGAAATTATGAATAATCTGTTGCGCTTTATATAGCACAATTCACTCATGCATTGAATCAAAATCACCGAATCCAATTGAGACAATAAATATACAATTGACGGCTGGTTTCCCAAAACTCGTTAAGTCAGTTTTTCCTACTTTTTGAGATTTTTCATCCATGAGATAAATTAGCATCGAATGGCATTAGAATGTAGGTTAGATTTGTGTCAATTTGAAGTTTAAATATGATAAAATAATAGACAGAATGAGAAATTTTAGGGGAAATAATCCTCAATATCTCAAAATGGGGAAAACGGAGTTAGGGAGTTTTGGAAAACCACTCTTCAATTACAGTTTAACTTACAATTATCTAAATTAAGTAGAAAAAAAATAAATGTGTGGACTCAACGTCCAATCTCCTTTGTGACTTTTATCCAGTTAACTGTCGTCCTCTGGAAAAAAATACGTATTTGAAAATTTGGTCAGAAAAATCGTCCTTCAAATATCGTTTTATTTTAATGACATTCTTTTTTATAAGACTCTCAAACCCGAGACGTCATTAATTCCCAGGTTTTAGTATTTTTGCCAATATGAGTGAGATTCATCTAAATCGATCGATATTTGAAGGACAAGTTTTCTGGCCAAATTTTTAAACATGTGTTTTTCCAGAGTACCTACCCCAAGTTAACTGGTTAAGAGTCATTTAAATAAGCTTTAAACCGTCGGTCTCAGAGACAATGGGACTTTTTCAGCATTCCAGACCCGGGCAAACAGCTAGATGGTGTTAAACCAAATACTCTGACACTTCAATGTTGACATGGGTGGAATGCC
Source organism: Berghia stephanieae (assembly GCF_034508935.2). Lineage (NCBI taxonomy): Eukaryota > Metazoa > Mollusca > Gastropoda > Nudibranchia > Aeolidiidae > Berghia > Berghia stephanieae. Next base: position 29,036,381 of record NC_088363.1, read on the forward strand.
GAGAATAGAATGGATACAAAAGATCGGACGGAGCAGGTAACAAACAATGTGTGGGTTATTTCAGGAAATTAGCGTACCTATGGTGGTCCGATAAATTGGAAGGAAAGAGTCTGATTTGATGCTAAAATTGATTGTGATACAAACTAGGTAAAACTAGGGAAAATAATAGAAGTCCTTCAAAGTCATTAAGCCCATACAGCCGAAATTTCTATAGTGTGTAAAGGACAATAACAGTTGCTTGCTATCCTTTGGATAAGATACTAGACTGCTAGAAGCTTGTTTATCGTAAACTAATTTCCACCAGACCGAGCTACTCAATCACTGATGGGTGGGCATTAGAAGCGGGGGGTGGGGGGGGGGGGGGGGGGGGGGGGGGAGTTCAGAAGAAAGCCTCCTCGACTAAACCCGGGTTCGATTTCTGTTTATTTGCAAGCGAAGCAAGCACTTCATCAAGAGGGCTATCGGGACCTTCCCCCCCCCGCCCCCAAGGGAAATAGCAGTTTACAAAGTTTTGAGATCTTCCCCAACATTTACTTGTAAAGCCCATTGCATGGTTTCCTCCATCCTCGTGTTCAATGTTTGTTATCCAATACTGGAAGGAATTCAAGTAAAAAAACAAGTATTCTTGTGAAGAACATAAGCATTAACTACCGTACTCTTGAAAAACATACATTTAGACATTTGGCCAGAAAACTCGTCCTTCAAATATCGATCGATCTAAAGGACCCTCGTCTTATCAAACACTTTCAAACCTGGGACACTCGCGATATCCCAGAAAGTCGAAGAAGTCCTTGAAAACATGTCTTTTTTATGTCATGTACTTGCTATAATGTTTTGTGCTGATGTAATTTAAAGCTCCAAGAGCCTCATTGTTGAGGATACCGTGCGCTCTATAAGAGTCTACTATTATTATTTATATTATTTGATGGACGAGGTTTCTGGTCAAATTTCTAAATATGTGGCTAAATCGTCACAACTATCTGCAATCTCTGTGGAGTATTGATAGCACGTCTGACCTGGTAATCAGCAAGTCTGAGGTTCTATCCCCTTTTCAGGGCGACTGATATTTTGAGATGATTATTTAAATTGTATTTTTCCTTCTGCTTTGTCTGGCACTGTTTAAAGATATACATTTTCCGATACAAATCTTTATAGAATACGTTTCTACTAATATTAATGATGTTCTATACCTTGAGCTGGATACGAGGTAGCTGAGTGGTTGTGGCATTGCATTGTGACCTGAAAGTTCCCGGGTTCGAGCCCGCTTCGGACTCTCCCGGTTTAATACATTGGGCAAGATTATTAACTCTCAATTTGCTAACTTTGAACAATATGGAAGATTCTTATTGACATCGAAGGTTTTTTATTGTTTGTTTGTCGTTTTTGATTGATTATCTAGATATTCCTCTATGAAAAAAATATTTATGGCATGCCTATGCTGCGACATCTGCAGGTGTCATCTTTTGATTAATTTATTTTTTTAAATATCCTACACTGGGTTTTGAGAGATTTGCTTTTCAAATGGTTTTTGTCTCATGTCATATTATCTCCACCATTACTCCATAGTCGGTAATACAAACTCTCAGATGGTGACAAACTCAACTCTTGGAATATGATAACGCGCCATTGCCAACAATCCAACAACGATAACAAAGCGCCATGTTTTGGTCCAATGGCGTTAGAATTACGATTTTGTAGTCAATTCCTTCACAACAGACACAAGACCATTATTATAAGGCAGGGCAGGGTCTGTATGTGGTGGTGGGGGGGGGGGGGGGGGGGGTGATGTGGTAGTATATATTCGTGAGGTCAACGTTATTTTCCCTGTTGCAGTAGCTGTCTGATATTAATTTTGATTGGATGGTGACACAAGTTGGAAGCTGTGATGATGACAGTGAATAGGTGGTAAACTGTAATGTTGTCGAGATGATGTGATGAGAAATATTATTGGAAAGTCGTGATTGCATGGAGTGGTTTGTTCCACTGCGGTGACTATGATAATATCTGATTTATAGTTTGATTAAGTGTCAACCAACTATAATAAATGCCGTTTACACAGTTTGAAGCAAACTCCCGGTCAATCGACGATCTATCGCAATTACAGTGGTTAAAGTTGAGTGACACCCTGTCATAAACGGACGTAATCGCGGAGAAGAAATCACCCTTTTAAAAAAATATATTTTGAACCAGTAAAAATACTAATGAATAACCGCAAGTAAAATGATAATACTAATTACTTCTTTTATTAAAAGTGTAAACGCTCTTAAAAAAGAGTATACACGTAATATTATTGATATGCTGGAAGCTGTGGAGTGTAGAAAGTGTGAAACAAACACCAAATAAAAGTAATTAAAGAAAAGAACAAAATTCAGAACAAGGAGCGTCTCGGGCTAAAAAACCCTGATACACCTTAACACAACAGCAATTAAAACGATAGGATACCCACAATATCCACCACCTCCCCCTACTCCCGATGAACCATAACAAAACACATATCTATGCATATCCCTGAACGTTTGTAGTCCGACTGATATTAAAGTTAGGGCTAATCACCTAACTATTGGTCTTAAAACAATAATAAAGAGTTGGATGAAGTCATCTTAATTCCTTCTTTATTAAAGTCCAAGAGTCATTGACCAATGGTTAGCAATACCCCAGTTTGTACAACAATGACCTTATAGACGAAGCGACCAATATCGATCCCGGTTCCAGTTGTTTTTGTTTTGTTTTTGTTTTTTGTTTTTAATTTTTCTATCCATGTGTTTAATTACCCAATCATGGTTGAGAGATAGATTTGTTGAGGGCGCATCAATATCTATATATCGATATCAATGAACTCAAAGTGCTTTAAAAGGATCCCAAGTCAATAGCATCATTTATCATAAAGTACGAGACAAAACGCTAAAAGTGTAGTTACATAATTTTTTTGGGACAAAGACATTACTGCTACCGGTCAGAGACTTGTTTTACACATGCGCATGAGTCAGATGAGAAAATGGGAAATGAACCTTTTCCGAGGACGCATTATTGTGCTGCCGGTAATGAGCCTATAGATAGTTCGAAGTAGATAGTGTGCGCTTGGCTGAGAAGCTCACAACATTGCCATCCGAAAGTATAACGGACCAACACACAAAACGATGTGTAACCTTGAACGTTTATAGTCTAGTTAATACATCAACGCGGATGGCAAAAAGCAATAACAAAGACCTGAGTGACGTCAACTTCATACTATAATAATATAAATCGGTCGAAAGGCAACTGCCAGCAACAAGAGCACAAAACCGCCGGCACAAAACAGTGAACACCCCAAAAAGTATACTGATTTTATCTCAATAACTGACAGGTTTGGCTAATGCCCAGCAACAGCTAACGTGTTGTGTTGTCTTGCTGATCGACGTATGAAGCCCACGAAAGCTTTAGACAGGTGGGCCTAGGACTAAGTCTAGACTAATCCAAGTCCTTGATTATACGCTATCCTTATCCCTCCAGAGTGAGACCGTTCTTTCATCCTTGACCCATGTCTGGGCTCATTGCATGTTAGGCATCAGAAAGTCATGTCATATAAGTTGCGTAATGCTGCAAACCCCCATCAGGACCTTGGACTTGAATGGTTTATCGATTAAGATGATGAAGAAGATGATGCTGTTGATGCTGTTGATAGTATTGATGATGATGATGATGATGATGATGATGATGATGATGATGATGATGATGATAATTAATAATAATACTGATGATGATAATAATAATAATGATAATATTAATAATAATAATAATAATAATAATAATAATATAATAATAATAATAATAATAATAATAACAATAATAATAATAATATGATAATAATATCTTAATAAATAGAAACAGAAAATAACTGGATAAATAAATAAATGGTATAAACAATACAATTTCTCTGGAGCTTTAAAAAAAAAAGAAAAGAAAAAGAAAGAAAAAAAAAGAAACAGCATTATGATAACCCCAATCGTTTTTCAACTTTAACAGGTTCACCCCTGACCAACCGGTCACGATAAACATAACTTCCGGGTAATTTTCCCAACAAACAATGCGTCACCCCATGAAGCCCCCCCCCCCCCCCCCCCCCCCCCCCCCGGTCGGCTACACTGTCGATTTACCACAAAGGGGACACTAGAGGTTAGAATCACTATCATTGCAAGTTATCAAGTCATCATCATTATCATCATTAGAAATCACTGTTATTATCACCACGCTCTCACCACAATTCTGGACATTTCCACTACAAAGCTGCCAGATGCATTTTGTGCCGCCTCAGGAACTTCTCTCAACAAACACAAGACATTATCATCACCATTAAGTGAAGTTAATTCCGCTCCGCCAAGTTTAACGAACACCGAACAATAAATCAAGACACTATTTCTCACATATTCAAGTCGAGATGTATTAGTTTGATTTTCAGTCTCCATGACCGGAAATTATACTACCCCTGCTCCTCATAAATAGAAATGCGCGATAATGTCATGTTTACAAAAACAATTTATGACATCAGATTTCAATGTTTAAGTAAATTAAAATATCGTTTGAAAATATGTCTTAAAAATATTCTTTAATAACAAATACCCAAAATTTTAAATTTCATAGAGGTATCTAGAATAAAATCTTTCTTGCTTCTTTTATCTTATTGAATCCGGACTTTGCTTCCGCCCCTCACTCGCAAGCTCGTGTAACGATTGGGAACAGGTCGGTAATTTAAAAAAACAAAAAACAAAACAAAACAAAAAAAAAACAAACAAAGAAACAAACAAGAACAAAACAAATAAACAAAAAAACAAACAAAAACAAACCCCAACCCCCCCCCCCCCAAACAAAAAAAAAAACAAAAACAAAAACAAACAAAAAACAACAACAACAACACAAAACAAACCAAGAGTGCAATCATTTTAAATTGTGATAAATTTCTCACTACTCTGTCAAACACTGATAAATACGCCTAACAGGCGTCATGTCTCGTTCTACATGTTAAGTGTTGCTGTTGCCTGGGACCCCTTGTAAAGCGCTTTAAGCACGTTTAGTGAATATTGCGCTGTATAAAAGCTCAATATTTAAAAAAGCTCAATTTTTTTTACTTTGCAAAAGTGAGAGTTCCCGGGTTGTATTTTTTTGCCTTTTTAAGTTTGGTAAGAATGTTGAGGTTATCATGGACAGACAAGTAGGGAACGAGGAAGTGTTGGCGAAATTGAGAAAAGGAAGAATATTGATATATTATAACCATCAGAAAAGGCAGTTACGGTTTCTGGGACTTGTGTGGAGAAGAGACTGAATAGAAAAGTTGGTAACATCTGGGATGATCGAAGGAAAGAGAGCTAGAGGAAGACAGAGAATGAAATATTATTTAAATAACCTAAAAATGACCAAAAGTGGTCTTAAAAGCAACGCAGTCTTCATGCGCACCGCAGAGGATCGTGATATGTGGAGACAGCTAGCTGATCGGTAACTTGCTCAAGAGTTATAAGCCAAGATGGATTATGATGAAGTTTGGTTTCAAATTACCTTAATATTTTTTTTATCTACCTAACTATCTACCTACATTTTATGAAGAGTGCTATCGGTTGGAAGATGATGCCAACCGGAAGCACCCTTGAATTAAAAAAAAACAACAAAAGAACAAACAAACAATACGAGTTGATTTTAATAGATGACTTCTAGCAGTTGCTGTAGAAAATAGTGAAAAGCGAAAGCAATTTTGAATTCTCATTATTTTCTTGTTTATCATTATTTTTTGTTCATTATTTTCAGTAAAATACAATCTTCTCTTAATCAACCATTGTCACGGAACTACAAGATCTATAAAATATCACAGACCACAGTGTTGAATCCGTATTTAAGACAAAGGGTCTCCTGAAAATACAGGGCCCCGGCCCCAGATAACGAGACGATACAGGCCTCTCAAGACTACTTGTCGACAAGGACCTCATTCGAATCAATCAAACGTCCAGACTCACAGCGTGTGTATGCGCATGCGTCAGTCCAAGTCACATCACGTAGTGGACCTGTCTCCGGCCAACCGGAAGAATCCGGTAACCCGGCATTAGGGTTATCCCCCCTTCCGTGTTAATTCCAGGCCATGACCCCTCAAACAATTTGTCACCACCAAGATATAAACTGACCATTTCTTTTACCCTCTCCTCAATTCTTTTCATCCGTCTCTCAGTATATTATTCTTCTACCATTCCGACTATCCGTCCATCCTCAACCAAAGACTTCGCTCTTTCATCTGCTTATTATCTATCTGCCTGTATGTCTGTCTATCTGCCTGTATTGTATGTCTGTCTGTCTGTCAGTCTGTCTCTCAAGTACCCAATGTAAATGTTGCTGTTTGAAGCTCGAAGAAATGAATAAGATGGAATAGAAGCTTCAATGTCATTTACGAAGGCAGGTCGTGATGCGGACGTTTCGGATTTCCCCTTTATCAACAAAACACGAATGAAAAACTTCATTTGTATTTAGCTTTTTATTCATCGTGATTTGTTGACAAAGGTAAACTCGAAACGTCCACATCGTCTGTCTTCGTAAATCAAATTAAAGCTTCTATTCCATTCTATTAATATTGTTATTTATTATTTATCAGCTGCCCCAATAAATTATTTGTAGGTTCATCCGTCATTCTATCATTTCCATCCACCATCAATTTAATCGTGAATCTGTATGTCTATCACTTCATCTAGTTTTAAATCCATGAATAAAATTTGGAAAAAAAAATAAAAAAGCATTCTTATGTAAAGACAGGCCCGTGAAAATCCCAATATTATCGACCTTATTACTCTAATTGGGGTCCCGATAGCTCAGCTTGTAGAACACTCGCTTCAAAGGGACTGAGATCAATCCCGGGTGCTGTAGAGATTTTTTCCTGACCTTCCCCCTCCGCCCTCCCTTGTCCACCCAGCAGTAATTAGGTAGCTGGGTCTGTTAGATCTGGCGGAAAGTATTTTCGATCGACTGGCGTCCAATCAAAAGGATAGCAAGCAATTGCTATTGTCCGTTTCACGCCATAGAAACCGGGATAAACTCCGGCTCCATGGACCGAATGGCTCTGAAGGGCTACTTTATTTTTTTCTAATTGTCTGAGGATTTAAAACTTTCCGTAAATAAATTTGTCGACGATCTGTGGATTAAAAAAAAAACTAAACTAAAAAAAACAACCTTAAAACAACAAAACAAACCCAAACCAAATGATTTTCTTATATAAAGACGGCCTCGTGACTAATTCGACTGCATGGCATGGTTCACTAGTAATCAATCGATCTAGAGTTCTATCCTGTACACACTCTCCCTGCCATCAAGGACGTCATTCAGTCTTTCATTTCCTGAGCATGTCCTTCCTTCCCTTCAAAGCTAGACCCACTCATCGTTCTACTCACTCACATCACAGTCAGTCGTCGTCAGATTCCTGGATATCTACTCACGCATGCGCGCCCCCACACACGCTCACTCGCTCATGAACAAAACAAGATCACCTTTGAACTATGAAGTACGCATTGATGTAATAATGAATGGGAAACAAAAAGAAGTTCTTTAAAGTAATTAGGTCCGTGGAGTCCGGAAACTATCTTGGGTTTTCTCGCATTAGGGGTTCCCGGTAGCTCAGTTGGTGGAGCACTTGTTTCACGTGCAAAGATATTGAGATTGATCCCAGGTGTCATGAAATTTTCTTCTGACACCCCTTCCCCGCTGACCATTCAACAGTGGTTGGGTTGCTGAATCTGTTAGATCTGGCAGGAAGCTATAGACTAGCGTCCTATCTAACGGGGAGCAAGCAATGCTGCTGTCCATTTCACGCGATTGAAGCTGGGATAAACTCCGGCTCCATGGGTCTAATGGCTTAGAAGAAATACTTTTCAGGCATAAAACAGACGTTACAGATTTATCGCGACCTTTGAATAGGATGCTGGTCTATGGAAATTTGATTTCCGACAGTTTTTGACAAGACATTGGATTGGTACACAATAGGGAACATGTAAAACATTGGTTGTCTCCCTCATTTTTTTCGAAACTACTCGTAGATTATTGTAACTCCCTGCTTGTCAACTTGCCTCATGCTTCTATAAAACAATTACAATTATTGCAAAACAGTGCAGCAAGATTGGTTTTTGGCAAATAAAAATTTGATCATGAAACCCCCTTGTTGGCCTCTCTCCATTGGTTGCCCATTGAAAAGCGCGCATATTACAAAGCAGCGTGTCTTGTTTATAAGTGTTTGACTGGTATAGCACCGCATATCTCACAGATCACGTGGTCATGTGTAAATTTGAAAATTACACTTTAAGATCATGTAATGACCAAACGAAATTTTTGGATAAAAAGATCAAGAACAAAATTTGGTGATAGATCGTTTGCTTGTTTCGGCCCCAAGATTTGGAATGAACTACCACGTGGTCTGAGAGACTGAAAGTCTTTACCTGCCTTTAAAAAGAACCGCAAGACACATCTTTACTGTATTTGCTTTTATTGACACTATGAATCCTTGATTTGGCTATGAATTCATTCTTTTTTTTAATATTGTAAAGTGCCCGGAGCTTGTGTTTTACACAAGAATGAGCGCTGTATAAATGTGTATTATTATTATAGGGATATCATAATATCAAAATAAATGCTTAGAATTGAATTTGAAGCTCAAATTTATATATATATATATATATATATATATATATATATATATATTATATATAGTGTGTGTGTGTGTGTGTGTGTGTGTGTGTGTGTGTGTGTTACTTTATTGAAGAGAGTGAGTTTGTTTTGTATTATTCAAGATTCGGTAAACTAAAATTTCATGATTTTTGTATTTGATTCGATTTTAAAGTCGATTGTCTCCCTCTATTTTACAACCCCAGATTGACGCGGTGAGTACCTATTTTTATGGGGTTGACGCCCCCCCCCCCCCCCCCCACCTCGTTCTCCTCACACAAAAAAACAAAAAAAAAAAACAACAGGTGCAACAACAGCAACGAAACAAAAACAAAAAAAAAACAAATTAACATATACACACGAGAAAACCAAAACAAACAAAAAGAAAGAAAACAACAACAAAGCACAAGTCCTAATTAGTTAAACCAAATTTAAGAGCGCTCAAAACTGTGTACCTATTTGAAAAGCTAGCGAGAATTTACAATCGTTAAAAACAGAGGTGATTAACACAACATCTAAGAAGTGGTTTCTTTGTAGAAGTAAATTATTGTGATATTTTGTGTGAGTCTCACTCGGCATCGTCCTCAGTTCTCCATCAACAAAACAAAAGACAATTTGTCTCAGACCATCTCATCATTTTTTCTGTTTTCTTTTCTTCTACTTCCGCTGGGATAACCACAAATCCATGATTCAAACGACTTGTTAATTAACGTTATTGCCATGCAGCCCCCCCCCCTCCCTCGCCCCCTCCCCCCTCCATTCAGCCCCATCAAATTTGTTATGTGTCATTTATATCGCTAATCACGTGACGGTCGCCTTCGTAGACAAATTTCATGTTTATTTCCGCTCCAGCTGACAAAGGGTTTTATGTGGGATGAAGATTTGGGCTGACACAGTCTGTTCTGTAGGGATGAGTCGGACATTGTTACTTGTATGTCTGGTCGACCGGTAGATTTAACACGGGGGTTTCATACACTGTTATCATCACAACTTTTTATATTCTACATCCAAACCTTTTAAAATTCATAACTGTCGTACGTATATATTTATCTACGACTTTGTGTATAAATCATGTACTGGGTTTTACATTCAGGGTTGCGATGAGCTATTATTGAAGCATGGGGGTCAATTTGAATGTTTCTTGGAATATAGAAAATAATGAGGGAGATAATAATAATAATATAATAATATAATAATAATAATAATAATAATAATAATAATAATAATAATAATAATAATAATAATAATAATAATAATAATAATAATAATAATAATAATAATAATCTCAGTTACAATCACAATTGATCACTGGCGCTTTACGTCAACACATCATACACTTATATAAAACTAAAAAATTAAATTTTGAGGTTCAAATTGCTCGAATTGAGAAATTAAATACACACAAAGCCACGTAAATCACACACATACAACACACACACGCACACACACACACACACACACAGAGGGAGAGTAAGAGAGAGATAGAGAGAGAGAGAGAGAGAGAGAGAGAGAGAGAGAGAGAGAGAGAGAGAGGGAGAGGGTAAAGATAGATAATGAGTATTTATTTCACTCTCATCATTTGTAAATACTCCTAAGAATATAAAATATGCGTTTATGGGGAGGGACAGCGTGGCTCAACGGTACGGTCTTTTCCTCGTACCCGAAAGGTACCGCGTTCGAACACACGCCGCTGCACTGTGTGGCATTGAGCAAGTCATTGAGCAGACGCCTGGGTTATTCCAGTCTTCCCTTGGAATAATAGACCACAGAGACAAATTTCCCCAATGGGATGAATAAATGGAATTTTATTTTATTGTTTTTATTATTTTAAGAGAATATTATGTGACTGCAAAAGAATAAAACACAGTGCGCATAGGTTTGGGTTACCGAAATGAACAATTGTGTTTTGTGAAATATTAAGTTTCAGGATTCCGAAAAGAGACGTGGGCATCATTATTTGGTATTGTGCTACTATCGCGTATTATTGAGCGGTTATGTGGTCTAGTGGTATGACACTCATTTTCGGATTGAAAGGTCCTGAGTTCGAGCCTCGCTCGGCGCATAGTCGAGTCCTTGAGTTCAATAGACATTTTCAAAAAAGCTCTTAATTCTTTTGATACTTTGGTTGAATTGTATTTGATTATTCTTTAAAAGCGCTTTGAGGTTTCGACGAAAGGCGCTATATAAATATGCTTATTATTATTATATTATTATTATTATTATTATTATTATTATTATTATTATTATTATTATTATTATTATTATTATATTATTATTATTATTATTATTATTATTATTATTATTATTATTATTATTATTATTATTATTATTATTATTATTATTATTATTATTATTATTATTATTATTATGTTGCTGTTGGTCAGGGACCCCTTGAAAAACGCTTGGAGCACATTAAATGGATAATGCGCTATATAAAAGCTCAATTATTTTTTTTACTTAGCCCACGTTGGTCTAGGCTGCCATTCTTCCAGCTCATCTTTTGTGAGCTTGACAGTGTCTTCGAACTGTAGATATTCTTTTAAATATCCTTTCGGAGCTGGGAAAGAATTCCATAGGCTGCATTGCACGTTGAGATGCTCCAACACAATGGGCGATTTCTTTTCTGAAAACCCTGTGGCAGCTCATCGTCACTGGCTTTTAGCTGCCAGTTAATCAGTTTTCACTAAGGAAGTTAATACTCAATTACATAAATTTGAGACTACATATTTGAAATTGTTACATTTCATATTCAATTGCTATTATTTAACAGCTTGAATAAAAAAAAATAAAAATCTATATCAAATAATATCTTAGACTAACCATTTTTCCTTCAACTACAATAATAATATCGACAACAACGATAACATAAACAACCGTAACAACAGCAACATCAACAATATCAACAACATCAACAACAATGTTAACAATATATTTTTCGAGGGACACCAGCTTTGTTGAATTTCTTCTCTTAAATAAATGATAAGGACGATCATGAATATATAATAGGCACTTAAACTGTCAGACTTAGACAAGTTAAGAGTCAAGATACTGCTGAAATTGACAACATTGTGTATGCAATAGCGATATGAATAATGAATAGCAAAGAATGCAGCCATTTTACTGTTTTCTCATCAAGTGGCTCAGAGGAGCTGTGGAATTTCTCGCTATGTAATACATATTATTTGAATACAAGGCGAAACACTCATCCACATTCATTCCCAAGCTGTGTGCAGCGTGCTTGAAGCTCGTTGTAGCCTTTTCGTCTTTTCAAAGAAAATGAGCTACTGGAGTGTTAGAGGGGGCGTGTACCAAAACACTCCAGTGACACCTGAGAATGAAAAGTCAACATGCGTGGAGTTGTGAAGGGTGACAAAAAATGGCGGACTAATCGTAAAAGGTGGAGTGTGGTATGGAAAGCCTTTCTATTTCTATTCCATGCATGGTCTATTGTTTGATAGAATAACATGCAAGGCTATCGCAAGACGATAGACTATCAAACTGGCTTCAAAAGGACGAGGGTGATAGACTGTGATAGAATGGGGGATACAGTGGGATAAGGTGGTGTTGAGTGATAGATTAATAGACCAGCGGGTAATCTTGTGTCAACAGTTATTAGGGATTTGTGGGGTGAATTTGTGGATATTATAACATGCCCCTTGTAATGCAGATAGTACACATTGCTGGGCTAAATCCTCTCCAAAATGTGCTACCCGAGTATAAGCTGTTCAACGGTTCAATAAGGGCAGGCACTGTGACAAAGGGGTAGGGCCTTTGCTTCGTATCTAAATGTACCGAGTTCGACTCCCCGCTGCTCTGTGTGACTTTGAGCAAGTTCGCATCGCCCTAACCTCACTGAAAATGTTGCTGCTTGAAGCTCGAAGGAAAAAAATAACGATTAGTATCGTTATGTAAGCTTCAATTTATTAAACGAAGATAGATACTGTGGACGTTTCGAGTTTCCCTTTTATCAACAAAACACGATGAATGAAACGCTTGGTGTTTCATTCGTCGTGTTTTGCTAATGGATAATGGGAAATGTATGTTTTATTAACGAGAATCAGTCCGCGACATTGATAACCTGGGAGAGAATTATTATAGTATGATTAACATGTCTTAGGAAGTAAAAGACTGTGGGTGCAAAGTGGAAATATCTATCTTTAATCCACCTATCATCATAGTATTTCAATGTGCATTCACGATTCGCCTTTTGTCTTTTAAAAAAGGGGAAAATTGAACTCAACTTTCTTTTCTTTTTTCTTTTTTCTTCTCGATATTGTATGCAGGTTCACGATGAAGCAAAAACCGCATTGAGCTTAAAACATGATGTGCTTTATCATAGACAGAAACAAAGAGATTCAATTTTCCATTATTGAATGCAAATAGTAACGGACGAAACTGAAATATTCAACTTTTAAAAAAGACAACAAAAAAGAAAAGAAAACAAATTAAAAAAAAAACAACACAAAAAAAAAAAACAAAAACAAAACAAACAAAAAACAACAAACAAACAAACAAACAAATAAACAAAAAAAACAACATGAAATACTGAACACGGAACGTTTTAGGATCAAAACACTTCTTCAGCCGACAAAAAAAATAAATCAAAACGGCAGTGACCACTTGATGACACTCCCTTCTCCACCACATAAAACACAAGTCAATTATATCCTATTGTCGTTTTAAAGCCAATAATCAACTACCTGTAAGAAGAAATACAGAATCGGGTTTATAATAAGTTTGCAATGAAGAGGCACAGCTTCTTTATCCTACAGAAGAACGTTTCGATCTATGATCCTCGTCAAGAGACAACAAAGTATTCCGTGACCGAAAACATCGTTTGCATCTTTATTTTTCTTTCTTTATAAACCAATATTTTCTATATCATAATTTGACATAAAGCATTCTGAAATAAAGCGATACCGTGCAATGTTATTGAATTCTTCCAAAATGTAAATAGTTATGAACAAATATAAAGATAACAGCTTTTTTTAAAAAGGAAAGAAAGAAATGCTATACAACATGCAAAAGTATAAATAGTTATGAACAAAAATAAAGATAATAGCTTTTTAAAAAAAAGGGAAAGAAAGAAATGCCAAACACAGAACGTTTTATGGTTCAAAACCTTTCTCCATCCCTCGGTGTCTAACCATGCTCACACGACATAAAAAAAAAAATAAATAAAAAGAAAAGAAATAAAAAAAGGAAAAAAAGGAGGAATATCATGTATTTTTTAAGGCATACAAAGAATACCCCCCTGGAAAATAATATGGTCTTGAAAAGTTGAATAATTTATGGCATTAACGAAGCGAGAGGAGATACTGATTGACAGTGGAAGATAAAAGGAAATGGGTAGAAATGCTGGGGACGCTAGGAGGATACGGTGATATGAGTTTGATTACATTCATATTGACAGTATCGTGATGAAGACGGAATGGGAAGATAGGAAATTATAACATGTTTTCTTTAAAAAAAAAAAAAAAAAAATGTTGGTCTGCTTCTGAGTTAGTTTATTGATTACCCCCTCCTCTCTCTCTCTCTCTCTCTCTCTCTCTCTCTCTCTCTCTCTCTCTCTCTCTCTCTCTCTCTCTCTCTCTTCTCGCTCTCTCTCTCTCTTTCTCTCTCTCTCTCTCTAATCTCTATCTATCTACTCTATCTATCTATCTATCTATCTATCTATCTATCTATCTATCTATCTATCTATCTATCTATCTATGTATCTATCTATCTATCTATCTATCTATCTATCTATCTATCTATCTATCTATCTATCTATCTATCTATCTATCTATCGTTGTCTCTTTTATTTTTCTTCTTCCTCTCGTTTCCTATTCATCCTCTCGCTCTTCTTCTTCTTCTTCTTCTTCTTCTTCTTCTTCTTCTTCTTCTTCTTCTTCTTCTTCTTCTCCTCCTCCTCCAATTTATGAGCTACATTAGTCACTTGGCATATAATTTAGATTTCTGTGCCACGCCAATTAATAATAATAATAAGCAATATTTTTTTGTCTCTCTCTTTTTTTTTTTAAAGAAGAAATTGTTTGAACAAAACCGTCTATAGAATGATAATGCGTTTACTGTATCAAGCTGAGAAAAAAAAAATCAAAATGATCAAACGAACAAGGCTTATTATTTGTGGCCAATAGTCTTAAAACAGTATTGTGTTCGTGTTATCCTCATACATAATATTAAATTTATAGCATACGTTGTGACATTTGAAGAAAAATAAGTGCATTAAGAAAAGAAAATACGTTTTATTTCTTTAACTTTAAAAAGAAGTCATAAGATCATAATAGCAGCGAGGCTAAGCGGTACGGTCTTTGATTCGTACCTGAAAGGTACCGAGTTCGATCACCCGCCGCTGCGCTGTGTGGCCTTGAGCAAGTCACCTCGCCCTAGCTCAATTTGCGGCGCTACACTACGGCTAAAAAAAAAAAAAAAAAAAAAATATCTCTATTGTCTCTGGCACTTTTCTACTCACTTCATATCTTGTGTACACTACGGCTGTCGCTTGGGTTATTCCAGTCTTCCTTTGGAATAAACCTTGGAGACAAATTTCCCCTATTTAATTTTTTAAAATAATTTGTACTGAATTTTCTGTATCAGGCTCCTTTCGACATCATATCAGATCGGCACAATGGGTCGCATTTTGCCTGCTTTATTTTAGGGGCATATTATTATTGTTATGTCGATACTTTAAAGCAGACATTCCTAATATGTATTACGACAAATTTGTAGAATTACGACATTTTGGCTCGAATTTCAGAACTTCATGACCATCTCTAAGACATTAAAACCTTTTGGAATTTATAGTTGCTGCCACACTACAGTATTTTAACTCTTTCCTTATCAGCCATTTTTTAGAATTTCCCCCAAAACTTCACACTCACCCAACACAAAAATAGATTTCTCTTACTCAAACAAAAAAGTAACAAGCGCATTCTATACAGATTGTTGTTCAGCGCAATGAGCTCTACAAAACAGTGTTTAGTAATTATAGCTGCAATCAAAGCATTTCTGTAAATTTTGTGATGTACAAGAGAGAATGAGAAAATGGTCAGATGCATCGTAACGACTGTTACGATTTTCCAATGGTTGGTAAGGAGAGGGTTAAGGATTTTAAAGTGTTATTTAATTCTTGTAATGGCTAAATTGTTGATCTTTAATGTTAACAATAGCAACTACAATCTTTATCTCCCAAAAATTACGAATTTTTAGATTTTGAAGCAGGCATGTTTGCTTTAAATAAACTCGACCGTCCAAAAATAAATAAAATAAAATTCCCTTTATTCATCCCATGGGGGAAAATTTTTCTCTAGGGTCTATTCCAAGGGGAGACTGAAATAACCCAGGTGTCAGCCGCAGTGCAGTGCCGCAAATAGAGCTAGGGTGAGGTGATTTGCTCAAGGCCACAGAGCGCAGCGGCGGGTGATCGAACCCGGTACCTTTCGGGTACGAAGCAAAGACCGTACCGCTGAGATAACTTAAAACAGACAAAGATTTGTTTTGTATCAAAAGCACGCAACCAACGAACCAATAGCATGACAGATAGATAAAAGCAGATGCTGAACCGGAAATTGTGTAAACAGAGCTTAATTCACCTCTATAGACCATTTCAAATAAACCGTGACGACGACTGTGAAAAGGACTTAATTTCCGTCTCTAATCCAGTTTGAGATGAGGGCCAGCGACATCTATGGCTCTTTGGTGAAAGCCTCGGATTGGGGCAAAGCTCGGGCCAAAGAAATACCCGAGCGTGATTCGAACACGAGTGCATTGTGACCGGAAAGCAGGCAAATCCAGCAACGGACATCTCATTTTTGCAGTAACAAAAACAGATCAGGGTCTTAATTCCCGGGGCAGTAACTAAATAACACAAGGTTCCCCCAGTCACAAGCGACCCCGATCGCTCTCAGTGGAGATTTTAATGACCATCAAACATAGTCTAGAGTAGCGTTTATTTGCTCGGTAACGGACCTCTAACAATAAGCGGGTATTTTCGCTCTTTCTCTCACCACGACCGGTCAATTCGTGGTTACAATTCCCTTTTCACTGACCAGTGTTTAATTTACACACCTGCCGCGATGTTCTTTTTCAAGTCTCGGACTTTCCATTTATTCTTTTCTTCTTCCCACCCACCCGTACCGTAGGTTACTTCTTGCTTGTTATGGCCAACTTGCTTGACCGTGTTCATTACCTACAACAAGCAAACCACGTATAGTACCTATACCAGTATCACCACGACTTACTACCAGAAACTACTGAGACCAAAAGAATCAAGGCGATGGAATGAAGAGAGGTGTGGAATTCTTTTGTTGCCCGCTTGGCTATTTCATGATGTAGTCGATAAAGTCGATTTTTCTTCAAAATGATGATGGTGATGTTGATGCCGATACTGATTAATAGTATTAATAATAATGATAATAATAATGATAATAATAATAATAATAATAATAATAATAATAATAATAATAATAATAATAATATAATAATAATAATAATAATAATAATAATAATAATAATAATAATAATAATAATAATAATAATAATAATAATAATAATAATAATAATATATTTAAAAATAATAATAATAACAATAATGATAATTATATTTTTACAAGTAATTTCCTTTAGTATTTCATACCGGGCAAGAATACCCCTTCTTTTCAGTGTATTACGGACAGATAGAATCCTATTACACTTATAAATACAAAGAAAGAAAAAGATAAACATTGAAATATAAAATAAGAGACAGAAATTGTTCAACAAAATCCACTAAAAATGATAGAACATCGAATATATGAATATTCCCGCGAAATTCATTTTTACACCATTTGGCTTATCAATGTCAATGTTTGGCAGTAAATCACGAAAAGTCTTGGGAAATCCCACTAGAAACCGTCTCACGTAACGACTGGCATTTATTAGTCTACCCTGAAATGGTTGTGAAAGAAATTAAGTAATTTTCTCTTTTACAGGAGGACTCGTCTTTAAGAGACACCTTCTGGTAAGAATGTAATTAGGCAGAGTTAGGGTCAATGGTGTATGGACAAGGTTGGGGTAACTTGACTGATAGATTGAGATTCCTCTCGCTAAAAGAAATTGTAGTGAGAGGTCAAACTGACCGTAAATGATTATTGGAATGTGCCGCTTGTAAATAATTGTGAGAATCTCATAAAAAGTAATGCTTGACAACGCAATTGAGAATGAAAGGATCATAGACTCATTAAAAAAAAAAAAAAAAAAAAACAAACATACAAAAAGGAAAAAAGCAACCTACTTCAAAGACAGCAGACATTCAAAGAGAAGAAAATCAAAAGAAAGAAAAGAAAAAACAAAAAACAAAAACAAAAACAAAACAAAACAAAAACAATCAACAAACAACAACAAAAATTTTTTTTAAAAAATACCCAACCCCCCCCCCCCCACCCAAAAAAAAAACAAACAAAAAAACAAAACAAAACAAAACAGAAAACAAATATTATGTCGGACGATCCACATCCTTGAAATCCAGCAGATAACATAATAATCGTAAAATCAAAAAAAAACAAAAATAAATAAAATAAAAGAAAAAGAAAAAGAAAACAACAACTAAGGATGACTTTTTCGGTCTTCCTCAGTTCTGTAAACAGTACTTATTCTCAACGGTATTAATTTGATGATCTGATAATCCAATCAAGAAGGTCAGCCTGCATTGACTGTGGACCAAGCCTCGGGAGATTTGAGGTTCGGTCCCCAGTCAGACAAAGCAAATTAGTTTTTGGGATGATTTTTTTCCTTGCATTTTAGCCAAGCGCATTCTATCTATATAACCTAATCGTGGCAACATGTTTCCGGTGTCCAGATTGTTTTTGTTGCTGGCTAAACAAGAGTTTGGTCTCGAAACGTTGCTGTTTATTATACTCTCTCTCTCTCTTTCTTTCTCTCTCTTTCTTTCTCTCTTTATCTATCTGTCTATCTATCTATCTATCTATCTATCTATCTATCTATCTATCTATCTATCTATCTATCTATCTATCTATCTACTCATGCACACCGATATCAGACGAAATCTCTCTCCCTCTCTCTCTCTCTCTCTCTCTCTCTCTCTCTCTCTCTCTCTCTCTCTCTCTCTCTCTCTCTCTCTCTCTCTCTCTCGTATAATATTTCTATCCAAGGACACACCGCCTATTTTTCTTCTAATATTTACTTTTTTGTTCCTCCACGAGATCAACTTTCATTTCCTGACACATCAAATTGTTTCGTATGTGACACATCATGTGTTTTTCCTCAACACTTCGGAGACGCTTTCCAAACACCGCATCGCTTTAAGTATTCACTGATATAAAAACAAGAGAGACAACTACACATGCCAAATTCTGCCAGTCCTGTCTGCAAAAAATATAGATCGACAGATTCCAAGGCTCAGAGACAAGACAAGACTGACATCCAAGCGAAACCTAACCTTACATGGAATATCAGACTCATCTCATTCATTCATACACACACAGCCCAAAAGGATGACCAGAGGCGTCAAAATCGGCCACTATTCAACGCCTTTTACGGTCCGCCCCTCAGCGACGATCCCCAATCTTTCCCTGTCAGCTCGGACTTCACCGTGGACAGTATCATTAAGCGGTGAATAGAAGGTGGAAAATTACCCAAACGCCCTTTAATTCAACTTTTTGACGTGCGAATAAAACACGTTGATTATACTCATCACACCATTTCTTTGGCCATCAAACAGACATTTTAAAGGGAGAAAATGAAACCTAATAATAATAATAATAATAATAATAATAATAATAATAATAATAATAATAATAATAATAAATAATTAATTATATATTATTATTATTATTATTATTATTATTATTATTATATTATTATTATTATATATATTATTATTATTATTATATTATTATTATTATTATTATTATTATTATTATTATTATTATTATTATTATTATTATTATTATTATTATTATTATTATTATTATTATTATTATTATTATTATTATTATTATTATTATTATTATTATTATTATTATTATTATCATTATCTTCATCTATCATATTAGATCTATAACTGTGTGATCATTTTCTCTCCCCTGTCAATAATGATATCACAGAATTTGTTTATATGCTCAAAAAGTATCGACTTGTCAAACAATGAAATTTCCTTAACCCCCTGCGGTTACTTAATTTTTTATCTCTGGACCAATAATGACAGTTTCTTTTCAGCAACCTTATCCTCAAAATAACAAGGTAGGCGGAAGGGAAGGGGTGTAAAATTGCATTCTTTATAGCAAGATTCCCTCACATTAAGTTTCATAGCCTTCTTTCTCGTACCCATTGTTGTAGAGAGTGGTTATAACTATAAGACTGGCGCCCACAGCAGCTTCCTATACAGTCATGGGGTCCCATCTCCAAGGCTGTTATTATCACGCCTATTAAATCTAGAACACGTTGGATAGACACGGGTTTTTGTGAAATTCGAAACCCATTCTTACGTGGGGGTGGCTTTTTGGGGGATCAGGTTGAATGAAAGTTGAAAGCTTCTAGTCCAGATTTTTTATTATATTATTGCTGTCTTCTTCGGTTTATTTGGTACTCAGGGATCGATCTGAGGCGTGTGTTTCGTAGGTGAGGCAAAGGGAGACAACAAGCTAGCTCAGCAGGCGCTTCGCGCTGCACAAACGACCCTTATTACTCATTTTTCAACAAACAAAACAAAACAAAAAAAAAAACAAAAAACCAACAAAAACAAAAACAAAAAAGCAAACAACCCCCCCCTCCCAAAAAAAAAAGAACACAAAACAAAACAAAACAAAAAACAAAAACAAAAATAGAAGCAATAAAAAAAAAACAAAACAAAAAAACAACAAACAAAAAAAAAAAAAACAAACAAAAAAACAAACAAAAAACAACAGACAAAAAAAAAATAAAACACAACAAGTAAAAATAACCAAAAGAAACCATAACAAAACGAAAACAAACAAACAAACAAAAAAAAAAAAAGAAAAAAAAAAAAAAGAAAAAAAAAAGCGGTGAAAGAATGTGAGTAAAGAGTCTTTTAAAATGATTCAACTTTCGCCGCTCAGAGCAGGACACGAAACCTGGCCATAATACTCTCTCTCTCTCTCTCTCTCTCTCTCTCTCTCTTTCTCTCTCTCTTTCTCTCTTTCTCTCTCTCTCTCCCTCTCTCATCTCCTTCTTCCCTTTCCCTCTCTCCTCTCATCTCTTTCTCTCCTTTCCTCTCTCTTTCTCTCTCTCTCTCTCTCTCTCTCTCTCTCTCTCTCTCTCTCTCTCTCTCTCTCTCTCTCTTTTCCCCTCTACTTTCTATCGCTCTCCTCTGTTACCCTGCACTCTCCCTCCCCCCCCCTCTCTCTATCTATATATACCTCTCTCTCCTCACTCTTTCCCCTCTCTCTTTTCCATCACTATCTCTCTTCCTCCCCCTCTCCCGGTGCAACCTCTAAAAGATGGATGTGGATAGACAGCTCCAATCACTGAAAGCCAAACACCAAACACTTCCTGATAAGATTCAATCACCTGCCATAACACTGTCAAAACACGATAGTCACATATTAATTACTTTCGCCATAATCAAAACATGACCCACTTTCACTCACGCACGTTATGTCGTTTGACTCTCCCTATATAAAATAAGAGGACCCTTATTCTTAAACTGTACTACATAAAGGACAGTCAAATAGAGAACAATGATTACATAAGCGGTGGATTTGAACCCCGTCCCTTAAGTTTCCTCTTGTTTAACGCAATTCAGGTTTTTTTTAAAAAAAAGAACGAAACAAAAGCCCATTACTAGTTTATTGTTTCATGTTATAATGTGTACAATAAGAAAATAAACTATTTATATAGCGCAATATATACACAACGTGCTCAAAGCGTTTTTCAAAGGCAGTAACTTCTTGGTCACTGGACAACAGCAACATGTAGGACGAGGAATGACACCTATAAGGCAGTACCTATTCCGATTTTTTCCCCAGACAGAAGCAACGCTGTTTACGGCCAGGTACTCATATTACATATGAGTGTGGTGAGAGAATATTATTGCTTCCAAGAACTTAACTTTGCACGGTTCAGAACGGGACTCAAACCCTGAACCTACCGGTCCAAAGGTGAGTGTCATAACCCAAGACCACAAAGAGGCACAGCTATGTAGAGATATCGCTAATATACGAACTGTAATACTCTTCAACAGTCGTAACGTCACTTCCTTCCTAATGACGCATGGTAACTTAGTAACACTGGCTCTAAACTATCGGAACAATGGCGTACGCCGTATGAAATATTTCTCCGGTGAGCATAAAAGCATATCCAGAGGGAAAAAGACCATAAATTTGATCATGTTTTGACTTTTACACATTCTGATCACAAGGCATATGAAAAGTTCTAGCCAGCATGAAGAATAAAAAGTACCGATTTTCTTTGTTTAGAAACAAGATGGCCGCCGTTGCCGGGCGGCGTGACATCAGACTACTGAATCCAATTACTATAATATGACTATTTTCATATTTTTGTGTCTATGATCCACGATATAATCATGCTGGAGCAAAAATAAACTATCTAGATGAATCTAAAAATTGATCCTTTAAAATACAACGATATGAAAAGAAAACGAATAGATAAATATAAATAAAATTTAAAAAATAAATTAATAAAAAGATATATAATTATCAAATATAAATGATTAAGTGGATAGATCTGTAAATAAATGATCCCCTTGATAAGAAAATATCAAAATAGGAAAAGAATAAATAGATTAATAGATTGGCAAACAATCAATTGATAAGCAAGTTATCTAAATATAATTAGTTAGATAAATGAATAAATATATAAATAAATAAATGCATACATAGATAAATAGATAAATAAATACACAATCAAACAAACTAAATAAATAGATAAATGAATTCATTAATAAATAAGAGATAAATAAACAAATAAATAAATGCAAGTTTAATATGAAAATTTAGCCTGCGGTTTCATTGCTGTATCGTAACCATTCAATTTATTTCGCTAACACTGCTGTTTCAAAGTTATCTGTTTAGTGGAGAGGGAAATAGATAGGGGGGGGGGGCGTTTAAGAGAGAGGGAGAGAGAGAGAGTGAGAAAGAAAGAAAGAAAGAAAGAAAGGGAGAGAGAGAGAGAGAGAGAGAGAGAGAGAGAGAGAGAAGAGAGAGAGAGAGAGAGAGAGAGAGAGAGAGAGAGAGAGAGGGGGGGGGGGGGGGGGGGAAGGGAGGGAGAGCGAGAGGTCCAATAGTAATCTCAACGAAATAAACCAAGCCATATCATGGTAAATAGTGATTTATCTAGCATCACAATAAGACAGAAAGCGCAATAAAAACCGACAAAGATATCTACCGATGATGTGTGTCAAAAATTGACACGAATCAAAAAGCAACAACTGGAGTAAAGCACGCTTGTACAGAGCTGTCTCCTTGACGTAATACCCGATGACAGAACCGCTAATTCAGGACTGTGACCATTGCAATGACCAAGGCCATACATTAAACAAGACGCTATATCAGCAGCCCATTCGTTATTCACCCAACTCTGTGACTGGCTTACTGCTTATACCAACACATAAATTACAAACATAAAACATGTAACACGATGTAAACGGTCCACGATAAAAAGCTTTATATCAAAAGTACAAGTACAAATTTGTACTGTATCTTTTTGCTACTTATTATTAAAAATATAATTAATAATAAAAACAATCATAGTCTCTAATCTGTCTTGTTCATGTTTCTTCACATTTTTTTTTTTTTGAATAATCAATTCTCTTTTCAGGTTATTGTGGGTGTATTGAAAATTCTGCATGTTTTTATTCCTATATATATATTAACTGGACTTGGTGTGGTGATGCTGGAGAGGAGGATGATGACGATGATGATGATGATGATGATGATGATGATGATGAGGAGGAGGAGGAGGAGCAGCAGCAGTAGAAGAAGAAGAAGAAGAAGAAGAAGAAGAAGAAGAAGAAGAAGAAGAAGAAGAAGAAGAAGAAGAAGAAGAAGAAGAAGAAGAAGAAGAAGAAGAAGAAGAAGAAGAAGAAGAAGAAGAAGAAGAAGAAGAAGAAAGTAAAGCATACATTTTGTAAATAAAGCGGCTTGCTTGAATCTGAAACTCTTGTTGAACAATTACTAATACTGTACATATTAAATGCCTATATTAATTCCTCTAAAAAGAAATTTCGCATCGTTGTGTTCTGATGTTTAAAAATACAAAAAGATGTGTATGAAACAATGAGAGATGAAGTGGGTAAGAAAGTGCCAGAAGACAATAGAGCATACATTTTTTTTTTTTTTTGCGGCAGTGATGGGGGTTTGAACCCGCGACCTTACTGGTATGACAACTCCGCCTGGCCGGTGAGAGCGTGACTCTACCATGGCTGCTCTAAATTTGTCAAATTCCTGTTTTGATGTTTAATGCGTTTTGTCACTCAAGGATGGCCCGCGCCGTATCTCAAGGCCACAATAACCTGTAGCCTCCTGTAGAAAACAGCATCCTGAAAAATATTTCATCTCGCCCAGCGTACGCGGAAGACGGGTCCGTTCAGGGAAAGTGGCCGTTTCACGCCGGGGGCGGAGATTAGCGTATGTCTGGGATGACCAGGTGTGATGTAAGGTCACGTGATTTATCAAGTCGTTTAGGATTACCGGGATTAATGGGATTATCGATAATCCGCGTGTTTGATAGAGACAAATAGTTGAGATTAAAGGTGAGGAGACTGGACCTTTGCCTTGCTTGACAATCCAGTTGGTATCTTGTAGGATGAGTTATTGGAACCAGGCATCTTCTCAAACTTTTGGCTCATTTAGTTATTTATGATTTAATTTTAAAATATTTCGTTTTATCTATTTAATTTAATACTTAGTTTTCAATAATTTAGATATTTTATTCTGTCATTGAGAACAGCAGACTTTAATGATATTAAATTATATGAAAATGATAGAGAATGAATATATAATTTAAATAATATAATATAAAATTTTTGAATGAAAAAACCCCGTAAATAAATAAATAAATAAATAAATAAATAAATAAATAAATAAATAAATAAATAGATAAATATAAAAATGGATAAACATATAATTAAAAAAAAAGTAAACTAACACAATGACGTAAAATTTGGACTGTCCCTCATTCCTGGGGTACCTGCTAAAACGTAATTTTAATCGATCTATAATTATTTGAAAGACAAGTTTTATTGCCAGAATGTTTAAAATGTGTTGGTTTTTTTTTTCTCTTTTCAGATTACATAATGTAGAGTCTTGAAGCCTGACATATCCTGTCATTATAACTTAAATATCACTTTTTGGGGGGCATTTTTCCTCACAAGAACATAATGCCGTATTGAGACGAAGGGCTACATTTATTAGGATGAAAGGCGCCTTGCCCATGTCTTATCATGCAGACACGTATACTGGTATTAGTCATTTTCTTCACAATTTCACGACCGGGGATAGATTTATTGACCAAGACAGTTAGACGAGTCACAAGATCAGCGAGATTCCCAGTGACTTAATGAAGGCAGAGCGATAAAATGTCTTACAAACGATCTGGGCAACATTTTGCAAGACGCCAGTATTTTTGTTGTGGTGGTGGTTGGAAAAAAAAAGAGGGGGGGGGGGGGGTTGTTGTGAAGGTGTTGTTTCTTGTTTCTTTTTGTTTCTTGTTTTCATTCTCAAGCATTCAATCTGTACTTATTTAAAGCCATGATTGGTAACTATACTGGCTGGAGACTTAAATTTTTCACAAACTAAAAAAAGGCTGTGATTTATCCAGTTTCTTGTAGTTTTAACTTTAATCAAAAAATATTTGCTACTCTTTGAATTCGACGCTAATTATGATTGACATTATGGTGTTATATACCTAATGGACCCAGTAAATCAATCACTGCGGAAGAGAGAGAGAGAGAGAGAGAGAGAGAGAGAGAGAGAGAGAGAGAGAGAGAGAGAGAGAGAGAAAGGGGGGGGGGGGGGGGGGGTTATACCTGTTTCCAATTTCACTTAATGCAAATACACGTATCTTAAAGTTTGAACAAAAGTCCAGTAGAGTAGTCATCATAATCTAAATATTATGAATCGATGAAGCGATTGATAATATATAAGCCTTGTTTTATTTTTTGTTTGACAGAGAAATTATATTTCTTATTACATGGAGAAAAGAATAAGCAACCCCCCCCCCCTCCCAAGAAAACAACAACAAAAGCAAAGAAACAAACAATCATTATGAAAGAAAGATATTGAGTGTACTCACCACTTGATATTGGTTACAAGATGACAATTACAACATCTGGAGCACATCCAATTATTTGTATACAAGAATCACAACACAGTCACAACATGAAAATGTGTTCTCCAAATTAATGAGCGTGTAGCTTGTGAAGGTAGATTCAAGAATTCAATTGTTCAACAAAGTAAACATTAGTTGTTCTGTGGCTATTCTAGCACTGAATTAACTGTTTGCTTTGGATTGAAACGGTTTCCTTTGAAGTCAACTCTACTAAAATGCGCACACATTCAGAATTGAAAGCCACACGCTATTTTAACAATAGACATTAGCCAGGCTCTACACAAATGTTTACATAAGATGTGTAGTTTGTAGACTTTCCATTTCACACGATACAAACAATATTTAGAATGAAATACTTTCACTAAAGAGTCTAGATCTAGTACCTACTCCAGTTTTCACAAGCTTTTTCACAATTTTCAAGAGCTGTATGCCTTTGATGTGGTAACTATGAACCGGGTCATTGCATCTCAGGTGCCATTGTTGTTATTGTTTACCACTGATGTAGTATAGATACACGTACAACTCCGTATCACGTGCCCAAGGCCATGGCCATTGAACCGACACGAATTTCCCACGCTGTTTGCCTCGTTCGACGCTAACGTGATCTCCGATTGGTTGCTGGATAACGATTGACGGATGAGGGGCGGGACTTATTATTTTATTTTCAGAACTTGCTCGGGTGAAGTTGCTCATTTTGACATGCCTCTTGTAGTTGCCAGTTATCGTTATCGCTCGATGTTTGGCTCAGAGCTAATAATTTCGAATAATGTATTTTCTAAATTGATAAAGAAATGATCGATTAACGAGAGAAGGACGATTACTTCAATATCTGACCAAGAATGTAAATTAATAATAATATAGAAGATGAGGTCACTGAGATCTTTTAGACAGCCTGTCACTGATTTGTTCTTACTAAATTTATACCAATCATGCTACAAACATTAAAAGTTACACACAGTTTTGTGTGTTGGTATCTTTAATTTGTCTGGTAGATGGTGTGAGTATTTTACCTTAACGTGTACCATCAATAGCTTACATAATATTATTATTCTATGACCTACCAGGTATACGATTTTGTAAGAAGCCCGAAGTGAGTGTAAGAGACCAAAAAAAAAAAAAAAAAAACAATCTGAAAAGGTCTATGTGACACAGATCCAGAGAAATTATATTGATGAGAGAAGGTCTATTACTTCAATATTATAATCAGAACATCAATAAATTAAATTAAAAATAGCTTACATGTATTATCATATTATTATCACTCTATGTCTCTGTACTACTAAGTATTGATAGATATTCGCTTTTATAAGATGTACAAGTTATGGAGTAGACACTATCGTAAGACAAAAATAAATATGAAAAGTTATGTATAGCACAGTGCCAGACAAAAAAAAGTGATCCTTCAAAGCCATTATTGGGTCCATGGAGCCGGAGTTTATCCCGGTTTCTATAGCGTGAAGCGGACAATACCAATTGCGTACTACCCTTTGGATAGGACGCTAGTCTATCGCAAAGTAATTTCCGCCAAATCGACCAGACTCAGCAACCCATTCACTGCTGGGTGGACAGGGGGGGGGGGGGGTGAATAATCTCGACTGCATCAAGGATCGATCTTGGTCCCTTTGGGTGTGAATCGAGTGCTCTACCAACTGAGCTATCAGGACCCCCAGTGCCAGACAAAACAGGTAAAAAAAATGCAAGAAAATTCATCTTTAAAAATCAACTTTTCTCGACTGGGGATCGAACACCAGGCCTCCTGATTACCGGTCAGACGTGCTAAAATTAAGTACACCACATGTTGCACGATAGTTGGGACGATCTTATACTCTTATTTTTCACATTGGAACAGCGTGGCTCAGCGGTATGGTCTTTGCTTCGTTCGCGAAAGGTACCGAGTTCGACTACCCGTGGCTCTGTGTGGCCTTGAGCATGTCACTGCCTTTGCGGCGCTGCACTGCGGCTGGCGCCTGGGTTATTCCAGTTTTCCCTTAGAATAGATTTAAAAGAAAAATTTCCCCTTAGGGATGAATATAGTGAATTTATTTATTTATTTTATTTATTATGTTATATTTTTCGTGGAGACAGCTGACCGGCAACGCGCTCAAGAGCATAAGCCACGATGGATGATGATTTTTCTACTTCATTAACAAACATGGAATACGAAAGAACGAAAACGTGGTAGTCTTGTGGTATGACACCCGCCTTTGGATTGGAAGGTCCTCTTGGTTCGAGTCTCGTTCGATGGAGGGGGGGGGGGCGTATAGTTGTGTCCTTGGAAAAGTTCCTTTACTCACATTCTCCCACCGTACTCAAGTGTAAAATGAATACCTGGCCTTTAACATTGTTGTCTCTGTCGGGAAAAAAATGCAACATCGCCTAAAATTCATCTTGTCTGGTCCTGCATGTTAAGTAGTGTTGCTGTTAGCTAGGGGCTAGGGATCCCTTTATTAAGCGCTTTGAGCACTTTTCGTGAATAATATTTCGCTCAGGATGCTATTGTGTGTATGAAATGCCCTAAGGCTTTAAACCGAATTGGCGATTCGTATAAAGCTATATATATCTATTTTACAATAACTAATATTGTGTGTGCAGTATGACATTTACTATGGTTTGACGACGACGATGATAGGCTCCTAACCACCGTCTAGACTATGGGATGACACACATTTTTTGCTTTTCTTTTCTTTTCTTCTTTTCGCCTCCAGACCTATACCTATATGATCATTACAAGTTCATTCTCCCCACGCTAAACTAAAGAGTGTGAGGATGACACGTCTTGCAACAATAGAAAATACACCGAACGTCTCTGAATTAAATCATTGTTCATATAGTTCTAAACCACTTAATAGCAATTAATAGCATTTGGCTTAAATAGATAGAGAATGTATCAATCATTTGTAGATAGCCACGCGCTTAATAACATTGATAGTTAGTTTGTCATGCTAGAAATTCATCATCATCATATTATAATAATAAATGGCATTTATATAGAGCTTTACCCCGTTGTCACAGGCTCTAAGCGCTTTACAGTGATAGAAATCAAAACATATTACAGTAATACAAGTTTGATGGAAAAGTATACATATTATATATGTCTTCAAAAAAAAAAAAAAAAAGTCTATTGTCCATCCAGCAGTGATTGGGTAACTGGGTCTGTTGGAGTTGACGGAAAGTACTTTGCGATAGACTAGTGCCCTATCTAAGTGAGTGTGAGAATGACACGTCGTTGAACAATGAAAAGAAACACACAAGCGTCTCTGAATAATTCCATTGTTCATTTAATCTTGAATTGTAATTGATAATAAAGTCTTAAATAGATAGAGAATCAGCGATATTTATTTAGGACATAGAACGACGTTGACGTCACTCGGGTCGTTGTTATTGTTTTTTGCCATCCACGTTTATGAGTAATTAACACTTAACTGTATTAACCAGACTATAAACGTTCAAGGTTACACATAGCATTGTGTGTTGGTTCGCTATACTTCCGGATGGCAATGTTGTGAGTTTCTTAGCCAAGCGCATACTATTTATAGTATAAGATGTCCTAGTAGAGAATGGGTCAAACGTTTGTAGAGATAGCCACGCGCAAAATAAAATTGATGTTGTTTGCAACACGAGAAATTCATCATCATAATAATATTATATAGTCTGCAACGTATGTGTATGTGTATTGAATAGGGCTGAAAAGTCGTGACATCACACCCCCTACTCTTCCGGTTCCAAACTCATTGGAAGTGTTATGTAACCAGTGCTTTGGAGGACTATTGATAATGAATAGGTTACATATTGAATCATAAGGTGGCTTAACTATTTTTAGCAGATTCTTAGGATTACGAGGTGAAAAAGAACGATGATTGATTATCTTTATTGACGACTAGCATTATTTAGACTAGAAAATAAGATGCCATCACTCTGAACCAGAAGATCAATTACACAAACGTCCAGTCCTCGGGAAGAGTGGTTTTACATTTTTAATGAGATTAGAACCAGTTTTTTTTATTTACATCACACTTTTGTTACCTATTGTACTGAATAAAAACTAAAACTTAACAATACACGCTGTAATGACGACACACTTATCTAATGGCTATGTTAGCAATATTTTTTTATTGCAACAATGCTTCATAAAAAGCTGGTACTGTATTCCTCTTTGCAATAGAAAAAATGAAAGAAAAGAAGATAACAAGTGTGTACAGTCTATTGTTTTGTCGACAGTGATGACAAGCTCGTCGTCACCACCGTCTTGACCAAGGGATGACACCATTGTTTTTCGCTTCTTTTTTTCTTCTTTGTTCACCTTTGTATTATTGTTATGGTTACGAGTTCATTCTATACACGCTGCTAGTGAGTGGGCGTGAGGATTCGATGACACGTCTTAGAACAATAGAAAACACCCCGAGCTTCTCTGAATTAAATCATCGTTCATATAAATGGCAATTAATGACATTGACTTAAATTGATAGAAAATGTATCAATCATAAAATTTGTAGATAGCCACGCTCTTAATAAAATTGATAGCCAGTTTGTCATGCGAGAAATTCATCAATGTATTGAAGAATTGTAGTTTTTTTTAAAAATAAAAAACTATAACTTAATAATACAAGCTGTTGATGACACTTATCTAATTGTGACCGATGACTAAATTGTTAGCAATAGGGTTTAACAGCCGTGACGTCACTTCCCTCGTAATGGCGCATAGTAACTTAGTAACTGGTTCCAAACTATTGGAACAATGGCGTCCTTATGAAACATTTCTCCGACGAGTATCAAAGTGTATTGAGAGGATAAAAACAATATAAATCTGATCATGTTTTGACTTTTATACATTCTGATCACATGACACGTGAAAAAGTTCGAGCCAGCATGAAGAATAAAAAGTACCGATTTTTTTTGGTTTAAAACCAAGCTGCTCCTGTATGGGAGGACGTGACATCAGACTATTGAATCCTATTGATATGTGGTAACAAGAAATGATTAAATCGTCGTTGGGATAAACTCTGACTCCAAGGCTCCTTATGGCCCAGAAGGGCTACGACTCTCATAAGACCAATGAGCAGTAATTTGGGGACCTGATAAGCAGTACGTTTGAACTAACGTTAAAACTGACAGAGAGTGAAGTCGAAATGATTAATTATGTCCGTTTCATGTTATGCAAACTGGGATTGACTCCAGCTTATATTAATGGATGGGAAGTTAAGCCTCCTTTTCATTCTTCTTCATGATCTAAAAAAGTATATTTGAGGACATTACCAAGAATGAAAACAATATAATGAACAAACTACCTTTGAGGACATTTCCGAAAATGAACATAATATAAACGAACTAATTTTTGAGCATTGCCGAAAATGAAAATATAAACGATCTATCTTTGTGGGCATTGCTGAAAATTAAATCATAAACAGACCAAACCTATAGATTTTGACTATTTTAAATACATTTCCACGCTCTGTATTATTGAAGCGCCCAAGAGAAATCAATTACCATTGGCCGAGCAGTACAACATCAATGGCACTCTTATTGTTTCCTAATAGCCGAGTCACACCAACATTAAACCTAACAGCATTTAAATGGCCTGTGTCGGGTCTGATCAAACATGTTTTGCTTTGACATTTTTCCTTTCATTTTTATCATAATTTCACGACATGCCATTTAATCATGTGGTGTGTAGTTAATACAGTAGGGAAGCCAGTTAGGCGTTTTGATGGCAAATTATTATTTTTAAATTGGTGTTTTTTTTTTAAAAGCCTTTTGATAAGAAAAATTGGGCGAGGCTTATTGGAACGTTTTTGGGACTTTAAAAAAGCACTTTATTTCTCTAATATTAAAGATAAATTAGTACTAATTATATATAAAAAATATACGTATTGTGACCTCAACCCAAAACTGGTGCAGAACCGGGTGAGATGTTTATTAAATTAATGACTTTCTGATCCTCATGGTCGCGGGATTTTAAAAAAAAACATACTTAAGATTTACTTCAACTTTTAGTGCATTTTAGCAGAGAAAGCAATGCCTAAAAACGTTTCGCATTTTTTACAAACAATTTGGCATTTCTGTGACTTGTTTGGTATTGTTTTGGAGGTTAGGAAAATTAATCCGGCAATCCTGAGTTATTTTATAGTAGATTAAACCGGCAGTAGATCAAATCCATTTTACTCATCAATTATTTGCCGTGACCGTTCTTTATTTCATGTTCTATTAATCCATACAATCCTTTGTCGCAAAGTGTAAGAATACAAGACACAAAAGAACAAAAAAAAAAAAAAAAAAAAAAATAGTTCACAAAGCCTTTTACCCATTCGCCTTTTTGATTGCTTTTATAAAGGCAATCAAAACATTGAAGCATAACAACAACAACACCAACAAAACGTAGTTCTTCAATTTGTTCATTCAAAGTCAAAGAGAAGGAAAAGGGGCATTCGATCTCCGACGATTTTCTAGGCGTAACCTGCGCAATTATCCCAGTGTCAAAAGTAATGAATCCCGGGTTTTATTGCAAGGACCAGGTTGTGATAAAGCAAGTAATTGTGAAGTGGACCAGCCGTCCACATGACCGGGAGATTTTATGTTCGATTTTGTGTTCTTTGACACTGGAAGTCTGGATCAAATTGTTTGATTTATATTTATTTATTCTTCTTTGCCACGGGGCAACAACTTTTAAGTTGGAAGTTGGAAGTTTTAAGAGCTTCTCATGGTATTTTAATGACGAAACGTCATGGATGCTGCTGGTTGCCCGGGTATATTATTATCAGAGGCCTGGGTTGGTATGTGGGATCTAGGGAATGTGAACGTTTGGGGAATCTGACGTTGGCTTAAGAATGCGGGTACTTTGAGATTTTAAATACTTTGTGGGTAAATTGGAAAACCGTACAAATCTTAAAACGAAGCGGGTGTGATCGGGATTAGGACTTGAAAAGAAAATGAATAAAGTGAAGGTTGGCTATATTTAATTGTTTACGTGTGTTGTGTGTGCGTGTGTGTCCGAAAGAGATAGATAGATAGATAGAGAGAGAGAGAGAGAGAGAGAGAGAGAGAGAGAAGAGAGAGAGAGAGAGAGAGAGAAGAAGAGAGAGAGAGAGAGAGAGAGAGAGAGGAGAGAGAGGAAGAGGAGAGAGAGGTAGAGAAAAAGAGAGAGAAAGAGAGAGAAAGAGAGGAGAAGAGAGAAGTAGAGAGAAGAGAAGAGAATAGAGAGAGAGAGAGAGAGAGAGAGAGAGAGAGAGAGAGAGATTTTCCAAAATTTCAGATAATTTCAGATTTTAGTCACTTGAAATGGATCACAAAAAAAAAAAAAAAAAACGAAATCCAGAAAACAAAAAACTGGAAAAGAATAGTCTC
This sequence comes from Berghia stephanieae, assembly GCF_034508935.2. Classification (NCBI taxonomy): domain Eukaryota; kingdom Metazoa; phylum Mollusca; class Gastropoda; order Nudibranchia; family Aeolidiidae; genus Berghia; species Berghia stephanieae. The sequence goes on from NC_088363.1 coordinate 29,069,684, forward strand.
GATAGATCGCACCACAATTTCCACTTTTTAAAAATTAGCTTCACTGTTGAAAAAACCTTTAAAAACCCCACCAAAAACAAAGAACCCCCCCCCCCCCCCCCCCCCAAATAAAAACAAAATGAAAAAAAAACAAAAAACAAAAATTAAAAAAAAAAAATTAAAAAAACAACAACAAAAAAAAATAAAAAAAACAAAAACAAACCCCAGTTCGGAATGGGTTAAGACTAACTGATGAAATATATCTTATAACCTTTTTAGAAGTTCTTTTCAAAATAATACTAGAATACCATTGTCGCGAGCGAGTAATTCCAGCTTACAAGAATTCTGCCATAACAATACAAAGGGAGATTAAAGCTAAAAATGGCCATGTTTTTCTCATTTTCATTTTGGCATAAACATGGCATTCTTGGAATAATATCCGTTGATTGCTGAAAGTGTTACAAACCCTAGTCTCTTTGTTCTGATTGTTCTGAAGTTACGTTTGTTTTAATGCCTGCCCGTGAGTTTTTAGCATATAATTTGTAGAATGATCATGATGTAAGCCCTCTTCTTCTTATTTATTTATTCATTCATCCCTTCATTTATCTCTTTATTTATTTATATATTTATTTATTTATTTATTCATCTATTTCTTTCTTTCTTTATCTATTTATTTATTTATTTATTCATATATTTATCTATTTATTTATTAGTTTATCAGCACGGAATAGGAGAAATGCAAACAATTGCCGTCGTTAAGTTATTTAGAAAAATATCCATATAATTTTTATTTTTAAAAATCTATTATTTGTTTAATCAAGTCATTAACGTATTCTTCATATTTTAGATTGATTCTTTTTATTTAACTTTGCATTATTTATTCATTTAAAAAATGTATATATATATATATATATATATATATATATATAATATATATATATATATATATATATGTTTATGGCTCACCTCCTCTTTTCATCCATACATATACCCCCTCCCCTCCCCCCCCCCTTTTCCGCCTCTTTCTCTTTCATTCCCGTCTTCCTCTCCTTCCTCTGTAAGATCATCCGTACTACCTAACAGTATTAATTCAGAAAAGTGAGTGAGGCCAGGATTACCCAACATTATCAGATTCAATATTATCATTTCACAAGAATAATATTGTTTATTATGATAGAGATGAATAAATATTATTATTATTATTATTGATATATAATCTTTATAAATTATATATCTAAATATATATATATATATATATATATATATATATATATATATATATATATATATATATATAGGAATGCTCCGCCTCACTTTTTTTCTCCTTCTTTATATGTGAGAGATTGATATCGAGTGAGAGAAATGCGAAGAGAGAAGAAGAGAGAGAGAGAGAGAGAGAGAAGAGAGATGAGAGGAGAGAGAGAGAGAGAGAGAGAGAGAGAGAGAGATGAGGGGAGGGGGGGGGGCAGACTCCAGATTTTCACACGCTCCTCAAGCAATGGCAAGAGCCCCATTATTCTTCCTACCACAACGCTACCACCATGGAGACGAAACCACGAACCGCCACTGCCTGTGGACTCATGAAGTTGGTCAATATTGGATGTCCGGTCCCAACTGTCCTCACAAGGGGATGGCCATCAATTTCCAAACAAAAACACCCCGGCAAATCGATCCAAATCCACAACTAGACAAACATCAAACATCAAATATCCTGTCTAGCAAAGTGACGTTGAGTATGATTCAGACATAACGTGTCTCTATTGTAATGAACCCCCCCCCCCCAAAAAAAAAAAAAAAAAATCAACAAACTTCTCTCTCTCTCCTCCCCCCCCCCAAAAAAAAAACAACAAAAAAACAAAAAAACAAAAAAACCAAAAAAAAAACCCCAAAAAAATACCCAAAAAAAAAAAAAAAAACAAAAAAAAAAACCCAACAAAACAAAACAAAAAGACAACAATAAAAGAACAAAGAAAAAAAGTTAAACAAAACATGATTGTAATGTTTAAAAAAACCCCAAAGAAAATATAAACAAAACATAAATAATAAAAACAATTAAAAGACAATAACAACAAAGTCAAAGATGGAATCGAAACGAAATTAAAAACAATAGAAGAAGAAAAATCAAATAATAAAATTTTAAAAAAAGACACAAAACAAAACAAAGATAAAATACAACCCCAACAAATG
>NC_088363.1:29074349-29114349 GCF_034508935.2 Berghia stephanieae
AAAAAGTTTTATACAAAACCTTTTTATTAATTAAAACATTGAAATTTACAGTATATTTTATAATATTATAGTTTTAAAACAATAGTATTTTTTTTTACAACCCGAAACGATTATTGAACCAATTCTTATACATATACTTCTTATTCACTTCTACTCTTAAGTTGAGTCCTTGCGTCAATTTATTGACGTAAAAGGATATTTGATTGTTTTTAAGACTGTACTCTTTCGTACACGTCTATAATTTCTGAAATAGGTAGCCTAGTATGAGTGGTGAAGAAATCGAGATTATTTCATTTTCGTTTTCATAACATGTCCCAAGCGTTTCACTGAAGGGCGACCCGACTGAATTTCCATGTTTCTATTTTCTATCAACCCACGACACCTCTAGTGTCCTCTGTGCTCGCAAACATGATATCGTTTCCCAGCGCCGTGTGAGACACTGAATGAAACATATTACCATACCCGGTTCAGGTGTGACATGTAGGATGTAAGAGTGCACGTGAAGAAAATAAGCTGCATAAAAGGCTCTTGTAGAGCATGATTTAGATGTTTAATTCCCACTGACCGGCCGGATAAAAGATTACGCACGTTGTGCGCAGTGGAACCGAGAAAAGCTTCTTGTGTGTATTGGGACATCTCTGCAACCAGCATTGATGACCGTATCGAAACTCGCCGAGATAATATGAGCTAGAGTAGCCTAATAGCCTACCACAATACCCATCCGGCAGTGCTGAGTGCATTTAGCCTAACGAATGGCTAGCCTATTTAATTCACTGGGTACCTACTGGATAGCAAAGGCTATTAGGCCGACCTAACACCTTTTTTTTTTCCACCAATTTTATCTATCTATATAGCCTAGATCATTTATAGGTTAAGCCTAATTATGTCGATCGAGATTGGACGAGTACGTTATCCGTCCCGTCTTTTAAAAAGATATTCTTACAATATCCGTCACTTAGCCATATGAACTACGTCAAATGACGTGACAAATTTCCATTTCGGCGAGCGACCTAGTGAAACATTATTTATACTTTATTTATTTTACCATAAACACTGGTTTTTAAAATGTATATTTTAAAATATACTTTGTAATTTACTTTAAATTCAATTTTCCCCCCAAAATTGTTAGAATGTAACTATTTTTATAGACATTAATTTCTTTAGATGTCAAGCAATTATATATTACCTAAAAACTGGTTATTACTCAGATTATATAGATCAATTGCAAGTTCACTCCCTTGTTAAATGATTATGTCCCTTGTTGCACAGTTTAGCCTCAATATTTTAACTTTTTACCTACTTTTTCTCTTACGTGGCAACAAGTCCACAGTTAGATTGCCTTTGTTCATTCTTGGACTCTGTAATTTGATGGTAGAGTACATTATTTAAAATCTGAATTCGAATCAGGAAGGGAGGCTCCGTCGTTTTGGCTTGCTTGAAGGGAGCAAATAGTCGTTTTTAAAGACATTACGAAGATCGCAATAGTATTACATTCTGACTCTCATTAGATAGATCGCAATAACTTCTGACTCGTATAATAATAATAATAATAAAAATGATAAATAATAATAATATAATATAATAATAATAATAAATAATATAATAATAATAATAATAATAATAATAATAATGATATTAATGACACTACTACTACTACTACTACTACTACTACTCCTACTACTACTACTACTACTACTACTACTACTACTACTACTACTTTAAAAAAAAAATAAAAAATTGAGCTTTTATATAGCGCAATATCCACCAAATGTGCTCAAAGCGCTTTACAAGGGGTCCCTGGTCAACAGCAACATTTAACATGTAGGACGGGACATGACGTCTGTTATGCGATATTACAATTTTTCGGACAAAGACAACGCTGTTAACGGCAGGGTGCTCATTTTACACTTGAGTACGGTGAGAGAATGTGAGTAAAGAGCCTTTTCCAAGGACTCAACTATGCGCCGAGCCCAGGACCTTCCGATCAGAAAGCGAGTGTCATACCACTAGACCACATAGCCGCACCACCACCACTACTACTACCACTACCACTACTACTGCTACTACTACTACTACTACTACTACTACTACTACTACTACTACTACTACTACTACTACTACTACTACTACTACTACTACTACTACTACTACTACTATACTAATAATAATAATAATAATATAATAATATAATAATAATAATAATAATAATAATAATAATAATAATAATAATAATAATAGTCGAGTCGTTGGAAAAGGCTCTTTTCTCACACTCTCTCGCCGTACTCAGGTGTAAAATGAGTGCTTTGCCGTTAACAAGGTTGAAAAAAAAAAACCCAAACAAAGCAAACAACTAAATAAGAAAAGAACATAAAGAAAAAGAAACAAAAAAAAACAACAAAAAAAAAAAAACAAACAAAAAAACAAACAAAAACAAGAAACAATAAGTGAAAATAATGAAATAAAATAAAGTAATGAAAGACCCCCCCCCCCCCACTTACACATCCTTCCCCAAAATAAACCAAAATAATTGTTATTCTTATTGGAAAATGAAAGACTGCTGCTCCTGTTCACAATTAACCGGTAGATAACCACGCCTCTCGGACAATCGTCATAATGTAAACAATGGCAGTAATTGGTAGGCACAGCAAACTACACAGGTTTTACTATAGATGGTATGTGTTAAGTAAAATATCCACTGTTCTACCTCTTGATCAGTAGAATCAACACAGAAATATATGTGTACACTTAAACGTTTATAATATTATGATCGAGAATTCGTGTGATAACTAGTCACCCATTTGTCAATATAAAAACAACAACAACGATCAGATGGAGGTGGAATTAGTTCACGTTATTGTTTATAAACAACCAACTATGTTTGTCCGAGCACGTGTGAAGGTGTGCCACAAATTCTATGTTTTGATTGGTCAAATATCTACTGGTTAATTATATCTAAATTATAACAATCTAGTGGTTCTATAGCCTATCATGTACAACTGTATTATTACTACACGCTGTCGATCTTGATTGAAAAAAAAACCATAGAAATAGTCAACCCCATGCCGAGAAAATTGAATTTCACATGTGGCTAGAAAAAAAAAATCCTTACTGTATTCCATACATGACGGATAACAATGGACCATAATACCTTTTTTCAATAATAATATATTATGAAAAATAAAACAACTGATAACAATCGAAGGATTGTTAGAATGCAGACAAAGGATGAAAATGATAAATTATTTATAATCAAATGAAGGATTGATGCAAACTGGAGTGGCCATTTCTGTTGCGTGAAGCGGACAATGATAATGATAACAAATGATTGCTTGGTAGACGCAGAATAGAACGCTCACCTGAATCTCCCTGTGTGCTGGACGAGATATCAATGAGATCTTTTAAAGTCTTTTGATGCAGCACGAGGAAGCAATTGGTGAGGGGAAAAATCCTTTACAAAAACCAAAAACCAAAAACCAAAAAAAACAAAAACAAAAAAAAAAACAAAAACAAAAACAACAAAAAACAGAAAACAAAACAAAACAAAAAGAAAAAAACAAAACAAACAAAACAAAACAGAACAATAAAAAAAGAAGAAAAAGACAGCCCCCGCCCCACATGCAAAAAAAAAAAAAAAAAAAAAAAAAAAAAACAAACAAAAAAAAAAAAAAAGACAAATACAAAGACAAACAAACAAAAAGTAAAACAACAAAAGAAACTAAAAATATCCAACAAACAATAAAAAAAAAACAAAAAAAAACACCAACCCAACAACAACTAAATAAAAATAACAAAAATAACAAAACCGAAAGCTAAACAAAATATTTTTAAAATAAACAAAAAACACAAAAAAAAACAAAACAACAAAACATAACAAAATAAAGCATGAATGGGGTGTAGGGCATGAGAGGGAGGAGTAGTACCTCACGGTGAAAGGCAGTCACGCTTCTTGGTGATCCTGAGAAGTGGCTTAGTAACTTATTTGGTCTCCACCTCTTGTGTCTAACTCGTATATGGCTCCAAGTAACTGATGTGCACTCAGTGGCCACACCCCGGGCAACGGTTTTGACTGACCGGCTAAACATATACGAGGGAACCCAAAGGCTCTGCCGGAGGGTAAGGTGTCGTCTTTCCTTTATGTGCATGAAGACTGTTATGGCGGAGAGTGCAGATGATCCAGCAACATGGACAATGGACTTGATGGCGTTACAGCAAGGTGTATGGTACACGTGGAGCGCGTCAAAGACGTTAAATGATTGCGGTCAGCCATCGTAGAAAGGATTGGGGCCCTACTATGTATTATCCCATTGTATTGAAATGAATCATGCCACGTAAAGTTTATGGAAGTTATACAGGTACCCCTGAGACCCCTGCGGGTGTGATACCTGTTGTAAATATTAACAGGGAAGAGACAATCTCTTCAGGGAGTAGTACAAACGAGGATGACGACGTCAATCTAAAGCCTGCGGGAGGATTGGAGTCCGATAATGTATGTATGAAATATGCAGGGAAATGTCTACGCATTGGAACATGGAATGTCCGGACATTATATACACTAGGTAAACTGGACAACTTGATTAAGGAGACGGATGAGATGAAGGTGGACATCCTAGGAGTGTCTGAGCACAGATGGACAGAAGAGGGTACTGTAAAAAGAGACACTCATACATTTATCTATTCTGGAGGTAGTGAACATCAACATGGTGTGGGTGTGCTGGTGAAATCTAACATTCTCAAATATATTATAGGTATATATGCTGTAAGTTCCAGAAACATGATGATAAAATTGAGAGCCAGACCTTTTGACATGTCAATCATCCAGACATATGCACCCACAAGTGATTATTCGGATGAGGACATTGAAATATACTACGAAGAATTACAAAGTATGATGAAACACGTACAATCAACGGATGTGTTAATTGTCATGGGTGACCTAAATGCTAAAATTGGGAACGGGAAGGAGAGTGACGTGGTTGGCCAATATGGACTTGGGGTTAGAAATGAGCGCGGAGACAGACTAGTTCAATTCTGCATTGAAAATGAGCTGATTGTTACCAACACCTTTTTCCAGAAACCAAAGAGAAAATTATACACATGGAAAAGTCCAGGGGACTGGTGTAGAAATCAAATAGATTACATTATGATCAGGAAAAGGTTTCGCAACAGTGTAAAATCATGCCAAACATACCCGGGAGCTGATATCAATTCTGACCATAACCCACTTATTGCAAAGCTAACGTTAAAGCTAAAGAAAATTAAAAAACCTAAGCTATTAGAAAAATTGGACATCGATCGTCTAAAATGGTCATCAGAATTGCAGGAGAAATATAATGTCTCTGTTTCGAACAGATATGATGAACTACTTATTGAATCACAAGAACAATTCTCACAAGCAAATGCAATTGAAGAAATTGATATAAAATGGAACATATTCAAAGACAGCATAAAATTCGGTAATAAGGTTATTCCAAAGAAGGAGAAAAGAACAAGAAAGCAATGGATGACACCAGAAATTTTGGATCTCATGTCAGAACGTAAACAAAGGAAGAACAAACCAGAGTATGAAGCGCTGAATAAGAAAATCCAACAGAAATGTCGCATAGCAAAAGAAAATTGGCTTAACCACAAATGCAGGATGATCGAAATATTTGGCCTAGATGGAAAAGCAGCCCACGAGGAAATAAGACAAATTTCGGGCAAAAAACGCACCACTAACAACAATAACTGTATTAAAGACAAGAATGGTAAAATATTATTTGAGATAGAGGATATAAAAGAAAGATGGTGTCAATACATTGGCGAGTTATTTGATGATGACAGGCACCAAATACCTTTGCAAAGCAACACTGAAGGTCCTCCAATACTCGCATGTGAGATAGAAAATGCATTGAAAAATATGAAAGATGGCAAGGCTGAGGGTGAAGATGGCATTGTAACAGAAATGCTAAAAATTTTGAAAGAATTCTCAATTGTGAAACTAACAGATCTCTTTAATAGTATTTACAATACAGGCTATATTCCAGACGAACTTGCCAAATCGGTTTACATCACCCTACCGAAAAAACCAAAGGCGACAACTTGCAGTGATTTCCGCACAATAAGTCTGATGCCCCATGTAACTAAATTATTATTGAAGATCATCCTAGAAAGAATCAGGGCTGCCATCGATAATGAAGTTGGCGATGTACAGTTTGGCTTTAGAAAAAATAATGGGACAAGAGAAGCAATTTTCTGTTTAAATAATATCACACAAAAATACCTTGATCATCAAAAAGAAATCTATGCATGCTTTATCGATTACGCAAAAGCATTTGATAGGGTACAGCATGGAGAATTAATGACATGTCTGGAAAAGGCAGGCATTGATGGCAAAAATATACGGCTAATAACCAATCTATATTGGCATCAAAAAGCAGCCATCAGGATTCAGGGCGATCTGTCACCTTTCACGCCAATTAAAAGAGGAGTTCGGCAAGGATGTATCCTCTCTCCATATCTATTTAACCTGTACACAGAGTTTATCTTCCGTAAAACCGAGCACATTCCAGGTATTGTTATTGGAGGTAGGAGGATAAATAATCTGAGATATGCAGATGATACAGTATTGTTGGCATCGAACGAGACAAATCTACAGATCCTTGCAAATCAAGTAAACCTGAACAGTACAGCAAAGGGTCTAGAGATGAATGTTCAAAAGACGAAGGTAATGGTCATGTCAAAGAAGCCTGAAAAAAGCGCAAAAGTCCAAATTAATAATCAAAACATCGAACAAGTAGATTCTTTTAAATATCTTGGACAGACAATGACCAACAACGGAAAGAATGAGCTGGAAGTGAAAAACAGGATTGCTATAGCTAAGTCGAGGTTCAGTCAACTGAATAACATTTTAACTTCGCAACAAACGCAGATGAAAACGAGAATAAGAATACTCAAATGTTATGTCCACTCAACACTTCTCTACGGCTCAGAAACATGGACCTTGAACAAACAAATAGAGAAAAGAATTGAGGCCTTTGAAATGTGGACTTTCCGTCGCCTTGGAAAAATCAGTTGGAAAGAAAAGAAAACAAATCAAGAAGTCTGTGACATCCTTGATATCAGACCGACCCTAATGAAAGTAATAAAAACAAGAAAACTTAAGTATTTTGGACACCTAAGACGCCATCAAACTGTCAACAAGGACATTCTTGAGGGTAGAGTGGAGGGGAAAAGAGGAAGAGGCAGGCCAGCAAGAACTTGGATAGATGATGTGAAGACATGGACAGGATTGTCGGCAGCCGAATGCAGTCAGCAAGCTGTCAACAGGGAAGATTGGCGTGTCATTTCAAGTCGACCTCAACCCATGAGATGACACTGGAAGAAGAAGAAAGCATGAATAAAAATCAAAACAAAAGAAAACACAACAAAAACAACAACAAAAAACAGCAAGCAAAAACAAATAACAAAAATGTTATATTTGTTTCATAATCATTACGTATTACAAAGGCCAAAAGACCTTTAAATAAACTTTTATATTAATACACAGTCAGAAATAGACACAAGAAAGGTACCCATTATGTAACATACAAAACATACACAAAGGTAAAATTGTTACAATTTTCAACCTTCAATATCTTGTATGTATTTTGGTTGCAAAAGGCCCCACGGGCCCATCACTGAAAATGTTCAGTTACAGTCTCATTAAACAAAAAAACCCCAAGAAAACAGGGAACAGTCACAGATTACTTTGACAAGTGAGTGCATTCAAAAGTCAGGAAGTTTCCAAGCATCCAACTTTCGTTATGTCCGGTGGCATATTTCTATGGAAAAGAACGATGAGAGTTGATGAAAAATAAATTTATATATTTTTTTCAATATTATAATAGACTTGATGATTATAAGAAATGACTAAAGACATAATCCGATCGCAGACTAGTGAACTGAAAGTCTAACGCTCCCCTCAAAATTACGTGACGATCACTAAAAGAAAAGTGAGAACGAGAAGTAGGTATATATAATATTGTCGTTAGCACTGCTTAAGGTAATCAATTTTAATCATTCCATTCATTGTTCAATTGAATACATTTCATTGTTCACTTTCTTTTTGGTGATATTCACCATTGTTGTCACAAACTTTTTTTGGGCCATTCATACATTTATGAAGAAAATGATCTGAAAGAGAAGGAACGAAATTGACGCCACTCAGCTTTGTTATTTTTTTTAAGACAGCCATTTTGATGATAAGTTCTCACTAAATAGTATACATGTGACTATAAACGTTCAAAGTTACACATCATTTTGTGTATTGGTACGTTACATCCGGCTGACGGATGTTCTGAGTATTCTACTAAAACGTATACCATCAATAGGAATATTGTTTTCCTTTGTTTCGTTAATTCCATTCATTGATATTATTGTCAATAAAATTTGATAAATTTATAAATAAATTGCCTTTATTCGTCCCCATGAAATGCTCTTCTGATCAGAAATCAGATCAGGGGGTTTGAGGTTCGATCCCCATCTAGGCAGGTTAATATTTTTTATTGTTATTTTGTTGTATTTTTCTATCTGCTTTGGCACTGTTTCATTCACATCTTTTCAGGTTATTATTTTTGTTTTATCTTACACTAGTGCCTCATTCCTAATAGGATTCAACAGTCGTAACGTCACTTCCTTCCTAATGACGCATGGTAACTTAGTCACACTGGCTCTGAACTATCGGATTAATGGCGGACGCCCGTATGAAATATTTCTCCGGTGAGCATAAAAGCGTATCCAGAGGGAAAAAAACCCATAAATTTAATCATGTTTTGACTTTTACACATTCTGATCACAAGACATGTGAAAAGTTCTAGCCAGCTTGAAGAATACAAAGTAATGATTTTCTTTGTTTAGAACCAAAATGGCCGCCGTTGCCGGGCGGCGTGACATCAGACTACTGAATCTAATTCGTCAAGACTGAATTCACAACTTCAAGTATTCCATGTATAGATAGAACGAAGTTGACGTCACTCAGGTCTTTGGTATTGTTTTTTTTTTTTGCTATCCACGTTTATGAGTAATTCTCACCTGACTGTATTTTCCAGCCTATAAACGTTCATGATTACATTTTGTGTGTTGGTCCGTTATATTTCCGGATGGCAATTTTGTGAGTTTCTTAGCCAAGCGCATACTATCTATAGAGGGAACGAAATTGACGTAACTCGGCTCTTTATTATTGTTTTTTAGCCAGCCATATTTATGATTACTTCTCATTAAATTCAATCAACCAGACTATAGATAGAATGAATTGACGTCTCTCTGGTCTTCGTTCTTGTTTTTTGTCATCCGCGTTAATGAGTAATTCTCACTAAACTGTATGAACCAGATTATAAACGTTTAAGGTTACACATAGTTTTGTGTCCCTTCGGCAATGTTGTGAGCTTCTTAGCCAAGGGCATTCTATATATAAACGCTCAATGTTACACATAGTTTTGTGTCCCTTCGGCAATGTTGTGAGCTTCTTAGCCAAGCGCATTCTATCTATGAACGCTCAATGTTACACATAGTTTTGTGTGTGGGTACGTTATAGCTAGAATGCGCTTGGCCAAGGAGTTCACAACATTGCCATCCGGAAGTATAACGGATTAACACACAAACTCTGTGTAACGATGAACTTTTATAGTCTTGTTAATACAGTTTAGTGAAAACAACTCACAAACGCGGATGGCAAAAACAATAACAAAGGCCTGAGTGACGTCATCTGCATACTATCTATAGATAGAATGCGCTTGGCCAAGGAGTTCACAACATTACCATCCGGAAGTATAACGGACCAACACACAAACTCTGTGTAACCATGAACTTCTATAGTCTGGTTAATACAGTTTAGTGAGAACAACTCACAAACGCGGATGGCAAAAACAATAACAAAGGCCTGAGTGACGTCATCTGCATACTATCTATAGCTTGCTGGCTGATGTTGTGAGTTTTTTGTTTTATTTCAGATAAGCGCATAGCATCAATTGATACGCGATCGATACACGCGATTGTGGCGGTGAGTGAGTGGCGGGTAGAGATGGTTATCTGAAGCACCGTTGTTGTCTAATTGGGTTTCCATGGAATAGAGTGATGAGAGTTCTTCTATTAGAAAAGTCACCAGACTCGCATGCTCCCTGAGGATATCTCGCACATGTCGTATTTGTGGCCATTGTCATCAGCAACAGTAGCAGCTACCACTATCACTATCACTGATGCCTAAACTAAACAACTATAACAACCAACCAACTCCATTATTGTACTCAGCGTTTCTCACCCTTTTGAAAAGCTCCCTTTTTTTTCTAACGTCATGACTGTGATCGTTACAGATGAAACTTATTTATCGTCGTCGTTGTCCTCGTCGTCGTTGTCATCGGCATCATCACCACCTCTTCCTCCTCCTGCTCATCAGCATCATCATTATCATCGTCGCCACCACTACCACCACCATTACAACCACAACCACCACCACCACCACAGCCTCCACAATCATCATCATCATCATCATCATCATCATCATCATCATCATCATCATCATCATCATCATCATCGATCATCATCATCATCATCATCATCATCATCATCATCATCATCATCACCTCCACCACCACCACCACCATCATGATCATCATCATCATCACCATCATCATCTATAATCACTATTTTCACTATCCAGACCTTCACTTACACCAACACTCATACCCTATTCTGTGTGGATAATGGAATTCTTTTGTTTGGCTGCCGGCTGAATGGACATTGTGGTTGAAATGTGTCTGCATACTGACACTTTGTGATTGAGGCCAGAAATTTGTCATCCTCTTCCACCACCAGCACCACTTCTTCCGCCTCTCTAACATTCTCTTTCCCATTATCCTCCTCCTCCCCACCTTCCTCCTCCTCCTCCTCCACCACCTCTCCCCCCTCCTAACTTTATCATTCCACGTATCCTCCTCCTCCGTGCGTTTTTGTATAGCGCAATATCCACAAAACGTGCTCAACGCGCTTTAAAAGGGGACATAGCCAACAGCAACACTTAACATATTATAGGGCAAGGCATGGTCCTTGTTAGACGATATTACATTTTCCCCGAGACAACGGTGTTAACGAACATACCTGAGTACGGTGAGAGAATGTGAGTAAAGAATATTTTTTTCCAAGGTCTCAACCATGCGCCGCTCAGAGCGAGAACCCTAAGGTGAGTGTCATACCACAAAACATAGCCTTCTTCTCTTCCTCTTTCCACTCCTCCTCCTTCTCATCTCTCCCTGTTTATTTAAATTGAGCTTTTATATAGAGCAATATCCACTAAACGTGCTCAAAGCGCTTTACAAGGGGTCCCTGGTCAACAGAAACATTTAACATGTAGGACGGAACATGACGCCTGTTAGGCGATATTGCAATTTTTCGGACAAAGACAACGCTGGTAACGGCCATGTACTCGCTGAGTACGGTGAGAGAATGTGAATAGAGAGCCTTTTCCAAGGACTCAATTATGCGCCGAGCGCGAGGCTCGAATCCAGGACCTTTCGATCTAAAAGCGAGTGTCATACCACTAGACCACACAGCCTCACGGTTTCCTCGTCCTATTTCTCCTCTCCTTCTTTCTCCTTCTCCTTCTCTTTACCGTTGCAAGTCAAATGGCATACCACACAATGATAAAGCTGCATAAGTTGCAAGTTTTAAATGAGAGGGGTTCTCAAAACCGGAATGAGTCAGGGTTTTGTTTTCTTTCTAACTTCATCCAGAAACTAGTTGAGTCCTTTCACGGAACCCTTACTTCATCAGTGGGGGGGGGGGGGGGGGGGGGGGGGGGGGGGGTTGCCACCTGTTCAACATGTACCCGTTGTGGTCAAGAGCCCGAAGTCCCAGGTTTGAGAGTTTATGCTAAGCTGAGGGTCATTTAAATCGACCGATATTTGAAGGACGAGTTTTCTGGCAAAATTTTTAAATATGGGTTTTTTTCCAGAGTACGGCAGATATAGTTAGATATGAAGTGAATAGAAAAGTGCCAGAAGACAATAGAGAATAAAAATTTTTCGCGGCGGTGGTGGGGTTCGAACCTGCGACCTTATTGGTACGACAACTCCGCCTGGCAGGTGAGAGCGTGGCTCTACCGTGTGAGCTATCCACGAACACAAAAATATTCGTTTCAAACTCAAAGTCATTACTAGATCCCTCTCTCACCCACTTCTTGAGACCGCCGATTCGTTCGTACACCACCATCGCGAATAATTTTGACCAGCAGTTAAGCTTAATAGCCAATATTCTCAACACAAACATATAACATAGAAACGATTGAGACATTGAGTATGCTCGGTGTATGGGGTGAATTTTTAATTCAGAAAAGTGAGTGGAGCAGGCACTTATGTTGGTAACAACAAGATATGAAGTGAATAGAAAAGTGCCAGAAGACAATAGAGAATAAAATTTTTCGCGGCGGTGGTGGGGTTCGAACCTGCGACCTTATTGGTACGACAACTCCGCCTGGCAGGTGAGAGCGTGGCTCTACCGTGTGAGCTATCCACGAACACAAAAATATTCGTTTCAAACTCAAAGTCATTACTAGATCCCTCTCTCACCCACTTCTTGAGACCGCCGATTCGTTCGTACACCACCATCGCGAATAATTTTGACCAGCAGTTAAGCTTAATAGCCAATATTCTCAACACAAACATATAACATAGAAACGGATTGAGATCATGATATGCTCCGGTGTATGGGGTGAATTTTTAATCAGAAAGTGAGTGGAGCAGGCACTTAGTTGGTAACAACAAGATATGAAGTGAATAGAAAAGTGCCAGAAGACAATAGAGAATAAAAATTTTTCGCGGCGTGGTGGGGTTCGAACCTGGACTATTGGTACGACATATTCCCCTGGCAGGTGGACTGGCTCTACCGTGTGAGGCTATCCACGAACACAAATATTCGTTTCAAACTCAAGTCATTACTAGATCCCCCTCACCCACTTCTTGAGATCCGTCCGATTCGTTCGACACCACCATCGTCGAATATTTTTGACCACAGTTAAGTTATAGCCAATTCTCAACACAAACATATAACAATAGAAAACACATTCCGGAGACATTATATGCTCATCGTTATGGTGTATATTTTTTAAATTGCAGAATAAGTGAGTGGCAGGTATCCTTATGTTGTACGAACAAATAGAGTGAATAGAAAAGTGCCAGAAGACAATTAGAATAAAGATTTGTTTGGAGCGATATTGTTTGGGTTCGACTGCGACTCTATGGTACGACAACTCCGCCTGGCAGGTGGAGTCGTGCTCTACGGTCAGTTGACAGCATATCCTACTGAACACCATAATCATTATATCTGTTCGATTAACTCAATCATACAGATCCTCTCTCACCACTTCTTGAACGCGATTGTTCGAAAATCCACCACGCGATAATTACCAGCATAGCTAATAGTCATATTCTCACAACATTACATAAAGATTAGAATGGTTCTCGGTGTATGGGAATTTTGTATTCAAAAAGTGAGTGAGCTAGGCAACTTAGTGGTAACAACAAGTATGAGTGAATGAAAGTGCCAGAACGAATCGGAATAAAAATTTTCGCGGTGATGTGGGGTTCGAACGACTTGAGTTTGAAACGATATTTTTGTGTCGTGGATAGCTACACACGGTAGAGCACGCCTTCACCTGCCAGGCGGAGTTGTCGTACCAATAAGGTCGCGGTTCGAACCCACACCGCCGCGAAAATATTGTTTTCTCTATATGTCTTCTGGCACCTTTCTATTCACTTCATATCTTGTTGTTACCATCATAATGCCTGCTTCCACTCACTTATCTGCAATTAAATATTCACCCATAACCGGAGTCATAACATGTCAATCGTTTTAGTTATATGTTTGTGTTGAGAATATTGGCTTATTAAGTTAACTGTGGTCAAAATTAATGTCGATGAAGTGCAGAAGAAATCAGAGATAAAATTCGCGGGTGGTGGGGATTCGAATGGACTTTTGGTACGAAATCTGTGTCGTGAAGCTCCACGTTGAGCACCTCAACCAGATTTCTTTCAATAAGTCATTCAACCCCCCCCCATTTTATCCATTGTCTCCACATCCATAATTTTGACCACATAGCTTATCCAATTTTCAATAAAATACATAAACGAGACATGTCTCCGTTTGTATTTTTATTGAAAGTATGAAGCTTATGTGGTCAAAATATGAGATGGTGGAACGAAAATCGCGGCTGGTGGGGTGAGACTGGATTTGACGAAATTTTGTCGTGGACAGGTGAGCAGCTCTACCGCCGGCGGGTTTCGCCAATAGTCCAGTTCGAACCCCCCACCCCCGAAAAATTTTTATCCACTTCGCATTTTTCCTCATTTTGTTACCAACTAATTCTCATCACTTTTCTAATAAAAAATTCACCCATGGATACTCAATGTCAATTTTTATGTAATTTTGTGTGAGAAGGCATTAAGTTGCGTCAAATTATTCGGATGGTGGTGAGAAGAATGGGGTAAAATGGGGGGGGGTCTGATGACTTGCTCCGACACCTCCTATTGGTACCAATAGGTGCAGTGAACCCCCACCGCGCAAAATTATTCTTATGTCTTCTGATTCTTTCACCATTCTTGGACCAATAGTCGTCCACCACTTCGAATAATTACCACAGGAGCAATCAATTTCAACCATTATATGTTGTTGAGAATTGGTATGCTTTGGTAAAATTATCAGGGTGACGAGAACGGCGTCTCAAAGTGGTGAAGGAAGTAAGACTTTGGTAAAATTTTGTGTTCGACTCCAGGTAGCACTCCACTGCAGGGAGTGCGTGTCAGGTTGACCACCACGCCAAAAATTTTTCACTCATTTCTATTCCTCTATCTTGTGACCACTGTCCCACCATTTTTGATTAAAAACACCAACACACATATCAGAACTTTGTATGTGTGGGAATTTATTAAGTTATGGGCAATTTCGATGGTGGTGAAACGAAGCGGTAAATGGGTGGGGGTCGAAGACTTGAGTTGAAACGATATTTTGTGTTCGTGGATAGCTACACGGTAGAGCCACGCTCTCACTGCAGGCGGAGTGTCGTCAATAAGGTCGCAGGTCGAACCCCACCACCGCCGCGAAAAATTTTTATTCTCTATTGTCTTCTGGCACTTTTCTATTCACTTCATATCTTGTTGTTACCAACATAAGTGCCTGCTCCACTCACTTTTCTGAATTAAAAATTCACCCCATACACCGGAGCATACTCAATGTCTCAATCGTTTCTATGTTATATGTTTGTGTTGAGAATATTGGCTATTAAGCTTAACTGCTGGTCAAAATTATTCGCGATGGTGGTGTACGAACGAATCGGCGGTCTCAAGAAGTGGGTGAGAGAGGGATCTAGTAATGACTTTGAGTTTGAAACGAATATTTTTGTGTTCGTGGATAGCTCACACGGTAGAGCCACGCTCTCACCTGCCAGGCGGAGTTGTCGTACCAATAAGGTCGCAGGTTCGAACCCCACCACCGCCGCGAAAAAATTTTTATTCTCTATTGTCTTCTGGCACTTTTCTATTCACTTCATATCTTGTTGTTACCAACATAAGTGCCTGCTCCACTCACTTTTCTGAATTAAAAATTCACCCCATACACCGGAGCATACTCAATGTCTCAATCGTTTCTATGTTATATGTTTGTGTTGAGAATATTGGCTATTAAGCTTAACTGCTGGTCAAAATTATTCGCGATGGTGGTGTACGAACGAATCGGCGGTCTCAAGAAGTGGGTGAGAGAGGGATCTAGTAATGACTTTGAGTTTGAAACGAATATTTTTGTGTTCGTGGATAGCTCACACGGTAGAGCCACGCTCTCACCTGCCAGGCGGAGTTGTCGTACCAATAAGGTCGCAGGTTCGAACCCCACACCGCCGCGAAAAATTTTTATTCTCTATTGTCTTCTGGCACTTTTCTATTCACTTCATATCTTGTTGTTACCAACATAAGTGCCTGCTCCACTCACTTTTCGGCAGATATAGTTGAAAGTTACGTTGTGAGTGGCAGAGTTGCACTGTGAACCGGAAGGTCCCAGGTTCGAGCCCCGCTTCAGGTACTTTCTTTTTTTTCTTGGGCAAGATTATTTACCCATAATTTGCTCACTTGGACAATGGGTGATTCCTGTTGATATCAGACATCTTGTTTGATGAATTATCTATATTTCTTCGTGGAATGCCTAGGCGACGATATCTTATGATTTCGTAGCGAAAGGACATCATTTTTTAAAAATAGTAAAATGACCAGAAATTTCTAGAATTCTAGAATTTGTTACTTTAAATAACAAAATCTAATGCCCTCAATAAAACATAGAATAAACTTCACTCAAGACAATAAATTCCTTTGTTTTCAACTATTCCAATCCATCATAATAATATTTCGAGGCGCAGGTCACACAAGTTCAATGTTACTTGTTTTAAACCCTTTTCGGATATAGATAATCTATCTCTAAATTAAAAAAAAAAACAACTCACTTTTGAAATAATAATATTATGTCCTTTTTATTATTTATTTCGTTTAACGTCATCCTTTTTTTTTTCTTTTCAATTAACGAATGCTTGTGGCATGTGGAAATTCAATTTAGCTTCGGGATCCCCTCATTTTATTGCGTGATACCCTATTTAATTTACACCATTGGAAAATAGAAAATAAAATAATAAAAAAGTGTTTATTATATTGATAGTGAGAATGATTCTGTAACTATGTTCTTCTTGCCATTGAAAATATGCATTACTTCTATGATGGAATGAACAAACATTGAATTTCGCAGATATTAAAATAATTAAATGGATGTTACATTCAACAAACACAATAATCTCAGCTTCTCTCTCTCTCTCTCTCTCTCTCTCTCTCTCTCTCTCTCTCTCTCCCTCTTTACCCCTCTCTCTCTCTTCCTCCCTTCCCATCTCTCTCTCTCTTTCTCTCTGTATCTCGCTCTCACTCTCCCCCGCCCTCTCTCTCTTTCTCTATCATCCATTTTCTATCCCTCTCTCTCAATGTAAACACATCCAAACGGAATGAGGTGTTGAGGCCAGAGAGTGTAATATCCAAATGCACCGTGCCTTCAGGGTGCACCAGGCTCTAACTGCATCCCCATCAACTTAATGAGTAATTTTCTCCATGTTTGCCCGAGGACTCCTTGCCCTAATCCAATCATAACAAAAAGCCATTTCTTGGATCAAATAACGGATAATGCGGTGAGAGGAGACGTAAAAGCCTAGTTCCCCCTTTGTTGAAATAGGAGGGGGAAAAAGGCTTTTAAAGCTCCAGAATCCAGTATCATAGATTAAGCCTTTATCAGCGGGCTGCGGGTTATGGTAAATAAACCAACCTGATACATAAACTTGCCTTTGAAATTTCGAACTAACAAGTTTCCAATGCCGTCGCGACAGCTCTGGGAGCATGCATTGGGAACGGCTTCAAAATTGACCTCCACTGACCTCACCTATATCATTTTCTTATCAAAATGTATTTATATTTTTAAAAATAAAACGTTCAAAGTAGGAGCAGGAGGAGGAGAAGGAGGAGAAGGAGGAGGAGGAGGAGGAGGAGGAGGAGGAGGAGGAGGAGGAGGAGGAGGAGGAAGAAGAAGAAGAAGAAGAAAAAAAGAAGAAGAAGAAGAAGAAGAAGAAGAAGAAGAAGAAGAAGAAGAAGAAGAAGAAGGAGGAGGAGGAGGAGGAGGAGGAGGAGGAGGAGGAGGAGGAGGAGGAGGAGGAGGAGGAGACTGAAGTAAAAACAATTGCTGATTGAGGAAACAATGAATTTGGATCGTCTCGAATACTTTCCCAAAGGCACGAATAATTGACATGAGGCAAACTCAACGTTCAACATGATCCAGATTATGAAAATTGCACACAACTTTCATTTTTATTATTTCAAACAATACAATGGGCATGATCGATATTAACTTTCCATGTGCTCGAGGTCATTGGTCACATTGCAAAATGTGCTCAAAGTGACTCACTTAGTGAAAAGTGTTCACAGCTTTTTAAATATCTAAGATCACGATTGGTCATTTTACACAGGGGTATGTTTATAACTTCAATCCATAAATAAAGCAGTGTGTTTATTTCTGTAAAGAAAAATCCAATCGTTGGACATCAACAAATCATGTGATTGATGACCTGGTTGGACGAAAACATGAATATAGATCGCTCCCATTGTTGGAAATCTCGTTCAGCCACAGGATCGTTGCGTACAATTTCGATCAACAAAGCAGTGTATCTATTGATAGAACGAAGATGACGTCACTCAGGTCTTTGTTATTACTTTTTGCCATCCGCGTTAATGAGCAATTCTCATTAAACTGTATTAACCAGACTACAAACTTTCAAGGATACACATAGTTTTGTGTGTTGGTCCGTTATACTTCTGGATGGCGACGAACTTCACAACATTGCCATACGGAAGTCTAACGGACCAACACACAAAACTCTGTGTAACCATGAACTTTTATAGTCAGAATAATACAGTTAAGTGAGAATTACTTATAAACACGGATGGCAAAAAATAATAACAAAGACCTGAGTGACGTAAACTTCGTCCTATCTATAACAATCAGCTAAAATTGACAGGACATTTCTTTAAAGAGATTTAAAGACAATCTAAAATGCGAGTGACTGTCAAAGGTTTAAGAGTTTTGTGTATGTATGTATGTGTGTGTGTGTGTGTGTGTGTGTGTGGGAGAGAGAGATAGAGAGAGGGAGAGAGAGAGAGAGAGAGAGAGAGAGTTACTCAGAGAGAGATAAAATTAAGGATAGATTGAAAGAGGGAGCTACACACAGATAGGTAGATAGAACTAGAAATACGAGATAGAAATATAGAGAGAAAGAGAAAGAAAGAAAGAAAGAAAAAAAAAAAAAAGAGAGAGAGAGAGAGAGAGAGAGAGAGAGAGAGAGAGAGAGAGAGAGAGAGAGAGAGAGAGAGAGAGAGATTGGGATGGACAGAGAAAGGGCGAGAAAAACAGAGAGAAAGATAGAAATAGGATAAGACTGAAAATATGAATTATATGCATCTCTCTCTCTCTCTCTCTCTCTCTCTCTCTCTCTCTCTCTCTCTTTCTCTCTCTCTCTCTCCCTCTCCTTTTCCGAATTCTGTCACTCTACTCAGGTATCAAATTAAAACAATGCCGGTGACAGTTGTCTCTCTCTATTTCTCTATTTCAGTTATATTACCATGCAAGCCAACATATTTGCAAGAGATACAACATCAACACAGCCCTTCTGCGGCTATGTGGTCTAGTGGTATGACACTCGCTTTCGGGTCGAAACGTCCTGTGTTCGAACCTCGCTCCGCTCATAGTTGAGTCTTTTGGAAAAGGCTCTTTTCTCACATTCTCTCATGCTCAGCGTGCTCAGGTGTAAAACGATTACCTGGTCATTAACAGCGTTGTCTCTGTCAGAAAAAAATTGTAATATCGCCTAACAGGCGTCGTGTCTCGTTCTATATGTTACATGTTGCTGTTGGACAGGGACCCCTTGTAAAGCGCATTGAGCACGTTCAGTGGATCTTGCGCTATATAAAAGCTCAAAGCTTAAGTTTTTCTCTATTTCAGTTATATCACCATAAAAAGCCGACGTCTTTCCACAAGATACAACATCAACACAGTCCCCCGCCGATTTTCAGTTTCAGTGCTCGAGATTATGTTTTCTCGGGTTAAAAAATTTACAACGAATTAAACTTAAAAATTGGAGACTTAGCATAGACACGTTATTGACATAAATGTATCCGTTATCATAAAGAGCCGGCCCAATTCATTGTAACTATTTAAAGACATCCTCTAATTATATTTGCCTATAGCCCCATTAAAAGTCCTCTAAATTATTCTGCCGTACTTTGAAAAACGCTTTAAAAAAATATACTTTGGCCCAAAGGAAATTGTCTGAATTTAAATATTAGCGGATTAAAACGGTCCCGAACTTGCAATATAACTTTCAAACCTGAGAGTTAAAACAAATTACATTTTCTATGTTTTTTAAAAATATAATTCAAATGTCATTTAATCAACCAAGTAATTTTTTTTCTGGCCAAATTATAATAAAAGTGTTTTGTCATATAGCGGCAGTTTGTATCAAAATTCTCTGGCCCCCACCTCTCGCACCGCCTCCAAATCTTGTAAAAAACAGTCATGAACTTCAAATACGGGAAACCTTGGAATAACATTAGAATTTGATTCGTCGTATTCTGTCATAACAGAATATCCTTTGATTTATTTGCCTAGCTAGTGTTTCACAGACCTGCAATTCGAACTTTCTCGACGGTAATTCGACCATCACGACCCAAGCGTTTTCATTTCTCTATTCAAACATTTGATCAGTTTTTGATCGTCGTAATTTGGCCAGATAGACAGCTAAAAGGCAGCTTTATTCCTTACTTTAAAAAAATAAAAAAATAAAAATGTAGATTTAGTTTTTGGGTGATACTAACATGTGTCTAACGTCCCTTTTGTCTTTTTAATTTGAAATTCTACTAGAATTAAGAGTTGAGCCATAAAGGTAATGCTTTTTTTTCCAATATTTTCTTTTCCTCCTCCTCCTCTTCCCCTCTTTCTCCTCTTCTTCGTCCTCCTCCTCCTCTTCCTCTATTCTTACTTCTCTTCAACATACTCGTTCTTTCCTTTTTTTTTCTTTTTAGAAATCTCTTCATTATCTACACAGTTGTAAATCTCGGTTGATCATAGCATTATGCGTTCTATGACTATGGTACTCACATTAGTTTGGATGGAGCTGTCTTCATCGCCAAACGGAATTTATGAAATTCACACGAAACATAAATCTATTTACCTCTCCTCACCTGATCGAAGTAGTCGTAGAGGAGACATTATGAGAGATGATTCTGCAGGAAGGGTAAAGCGCCTTGAGCAAGTTTAGTGGATATTGCGCTATATAAAGGCTCAAGCTCAAGCTCGAGGGCCCTCCATCCAGATCTGTCCTCGCCGTAATTTCCTAATCGTTATTTCAATGTTAATAATATTAACGTTATGGCCACGAAACGGCCAATATGGCAATCTCTCAATCTCCTTATGAAAATAAAGTGGTCGTTCGTCTCTTCATCCACGATGCGTCAAATGCACAAGGTATCCCGTGGTGATTGTATGATGACTTGCTGCAGATCCCTGTGGTCAAAATGACTACATTCCTGTAACAGGACGGGATAGTCGCCAAAGGGGAACCAATACTATTGTTAGATTTTGACCTCAAAGGTCAAGGTGGTTCCGTTAAATGCAAACCGACTGTGGCTGGCAAAACAAAAAAACAATTATACTAAAAAGAGAGGTTTCAACTTTGAGTCAATTTAAATCCGAAGTCAAGTTCGTACAAAAATTTCAATTTAAATTAAAGACAAATCACAATATTTGCTTTTTTTCATTCCGAATTCTAATTTGAAAAATAAAAAAACATACAAATAAAACAAAACAAATAAAAAAAGAACAGACAAAACGTAACCAAAATCAAATTAAAAAAAGAAGAAAAAAATAAAAGAAAAGTAAAAAAAAAAAAAAATAAACTAAATAAAAATACCCCTCCCGCCAAAAAAAAAAAAAAAAAAAAAAAGCAAAAGAAAAAGAAGAAAAAAAAAAAAAAGATAAAACGAAAAAACAAGACAAAGTCCAGTCGGGACAAACGATCTTCCAGAGGCCTTTTCCGAAATCTATTTACTTCAGTTTGTAATTGGTTGGATGAAGTAAGGCTTTGAATCCAGGATCGATCTCGGTCCCTTTGATTGTGAAGTGAGTGCTCTACCAACCGAGCTAACGGGACCCCCTTATAATCATAATATTATACTAAATTGTACTTGATGATCGTCTCCTGACAATGTTATTTCCCATGTTTTTATCAGTAAATTTTGATAAAATCCCAATCAATATTATCATCAAATTCCATAACGTTACATTCAACACTCAGACATCCTAACTATTCGTCCTTATCAAATCCCACCCCCCTATGTAACTCCAGCGCCCATCAACATTAATCCTTTAATCCAAGGACTTTGCTTTAATCCAATCTCCATATCTCCTTGTTGTGCCACAGGGGTGTTTCCTATCTCCCATTGTTTTTGCGGACGGATTCAAGGATCGTTCTGATCCACACATATTAATGCTGTGAAAGAAGAAAGATATGGGACTGATAGAGACACATTATTGTGTAACTCATTGTCTTTGAACGGGTTTATGTCGTGTGGTTTAGACGCTAAAAATTGAAATCATTGTCATAAATATACAACTTAAATTTAGTTTTTATATTACCCCCCCCCCAGTCATTAAGATCCATAGAACAATAGTAATTGCTTACTACCCTATGGATAGGACGCCAGTCTAACCTAAAGCATCTTTCAGCCAGAACCAAGAGAATCGGCTCTGATGATGTTCACCAGGGTGGGGGCCAGAAAAAAAAAATCTCGACTTCACCCATGAGTATGAAGCGAGTGCTCTATCACTTGAGCTATCGATACCCCTCCCCCCCCCCTCCCCATCCTTTTAAGTTTTATTGAAGAAGATTAATAACATTATTTAAAATACAAAAAATAAAGATTTTACATTTGTGATAATTTTAACTGTAAAATCTTTTTTTTTTTTTTTAACATCTGGTTCACCGCGACGTATTACGTATCCGTTTAGAACTGATGTGTCACAAATGACAGTGGAAAAACAAAAGACAGATACAGCGAAAATCAGCAGACATATTTATTGTAGTCGAGATCTCTCTCCAAGCCAATTTGACTGGGTTGTTTTGACAGATTTTATGATAGTTTCACAACGTCGTCTTGGTGATTTATTCATTATTCGTGCTTCCACTGTAAATGTTTCGTTTGTTTTTGAGGTACCTGCGACACTTTTAGATTGCGTCGGCGTCGTATCGGGGGGAAGACGGGAGATGAGAACGGAAAAAAAAAGTTACCAGGTGCTTGTAAAATGTTAGTCCTTCTGAACAATTAACCGCATTGAGCCGGGGTTTATCCCCGTTTCTATAGGGTGAAATGACAATAGCAATTGCTTGCTATCCTTTGGAGAGGACGCTAGTCTACCGCAATTTACTTTCCGTCATATCTAACAGACCCAGCTTCCCGAAAACTGCTGGTTGGAGAGGAAGGTAGTTACAAAATCTCAAACTAGGTGTAGCTTTGAAAGAAGTTGATCTTACTCTGGCCTTTATTATTGTTTTTCGACCGTCAGTTGAGTGATTAGTCCTCATTGATTCTCTCAATCAGACTAAACCTTTTAAGCTACAACCAGTTCTGTTTGTGCGAGCAGGATTGATGGTGTGTCACAATTCTTGTGTTTTGATTGGTCAAAAATCTATTGGCTGATTGGAATGACCTTGTGCATATATTAAGAGTTCATTTTTCTTCTCTTCAACCTCAACGTGAAAATGAGAAAAAAAAATGTGTTATATGGATAGAAGGATTGAAACCGACAGGTACATATAAGCAGGTCTGATAACCGAACACAACTATGGGCTTGATTTAACATTTTTGTAATGGACAACATTAAAATTTGCGTTGATGTGAGAGCATTTCCAATACATCAATGAGCCCATAACATTTTGGGTTATCAGACCTGCAAATAAGTATACGTCGGTTGAAACTCAAAACAAAAAGTCCATCATAACCTAATCAGTAACTTTATATAGAAAGGTCATTCGGTACTGTCACGTTCATAAGACAGTTGGCAGGCGCAACAAATTATATTGAGCCCTTTAAAAGTCCCAGTCGAAAAGTGAAGAAGTGTTTCACTTCTATATTAAAATTGTACTTAGTCCACTCTGCGGTTTTCTTTAAAAATGCCTCATAATATTATATTGGGCGTATTCTGTACGTCCTGTAATGAATAGGGCACTTAAGTATACCATAATGTTTGGAAGTTTAGAAAGCAATGGAGCAGGGAGTTTAATGAAAATTGTAATGAAATGAAAGAAAGAACCCTTCCGAAGAACATGTGTCAGGACAAGACAAAACACAGTCTTGCTTTGTTTTTGTTTTTGTTAAAACGCGAAGAACATTCGTTAACTCATTCGAGCTCATGAAAGAAAGCTTGTATTTCAGGTGTTAGAAAAAGAGAAACTCAAGGACTGAAACACAAAGAATTATTTCCACATCATCGATACTTTGTATTCATGAGAGGAAGAAAAGAGTTCGCGTCGTGTTTTGGTACTACTGAAACGGATTCGTTCTCCGTGATAACGGCCCGACGATCGCTTTACAACAAAAACATGAGGATTGTATTCAATGCCGTTATAGCGGATCGGACCACCGTTTTTAATACGCATTGTTCTTACGCGCTGATAGTGAAAGTGATGTTGCTAAAAGAAATGGTGACCCATCCTCTCAAAATGGTAATATGTCGCAATGATATATATATATATATATATATATATATATATATATATATATATATATATATATATATATATATATATATATATACACACACACACGCGCGCGCGCAAAAAAAAAAAGATTTTATTTGTAAAAAACAAAACAAACCAAACAAACAAAAACACCCCAAGAAACTTGGATTAAGTTTATTTGCTTTATTGAGTAGAATAATTATAGTCTAATGAATAGTATAAACTAAAAAATAACACATTTCTTATTATTTTAACTTTAGATTCATTTTTTGGTATCCACTTCATTCTGATATATACAGTAATAATACCAGATTGATGTGGTGGGCCACAATTGAGGAGAGAGTTAAAGCTTGTCTGCCCATTGCCGCAAAATGAATTGATACACTCAAGGACAAATTTTATGAGTATACCGGAGATGTTTAAATAATAATTTCTTTGGAATTGACAAATAAAACGACGACAGGCCTGCGCCACCTGGACCACGTTAGCTGTATGAAGTTCATTCGACTAAAATTTGAATGCGCGGTTTTGAAAAATAGAAAAAAAAACCTAAAGATCTGAACAAGTGTGTATGAAAGATGCCAGACAAAGCAAGAAAGAAAAGTACCTTACACCAGTGCCTGCTCCTTGAATAAAACTGAGAGAACAAGTGGGGCACAGCATTGCCGAACTCTGAAATAATGCGCATTAAAAGTTAAGCCATAAACTTAGTAAATAAAATTGAAAGACCCAATGTAAGACTCGGTTCCCAATAGATGAATATATACGTCAAACGCCAAGACACGGTATAGCATGAGTCATGATGCAAGGACAAACCCCGTCTAATGTGAGATACCGTATTGCACCACTCTAATATGATTCCTATGCAGTGACAAAACCCCGTATAACAGTAAATTTAGATTTTCGAATTGTCCAGGTCAATATTAATTTTTTATTTGTATACACCAAAAGTGATAGAATAAAAAAGGCCTTTTGATTGATACCAAATTTGCATCAATTCTCCGCATGGTTATTGTCTTAGTCGGTCTTTGTGTCAGGCCCCGTTCTAATGAACGCGGACTAACTTTAGTAATTTACTAGTCTAGTAAATGACTAGCTAGTCTTTAGCCCAAACTTAGTAAGTGTCTAAAAAAAATCGGATTCAATGAGCATTATTTAGTCTCGGACTAGCTGGGCTTTAGCCTAGAAATGGGCGTGGCTAGTCCTGACCTAGTCCTGACCTATCCCTTGACTCTATCGGTTATTTTGTGCTGCTGTTTGGGTTCTTCTGACGCAAAAGATTTAATCAGCGCTACATCCGCTTTCGTTTTGTTTAGATTCTATTTCCTTTTGAAATTCATTGACGAAAATGGAGCTCAACAAGAGAAAAACTATAACTTTTCAAACCCTGAAACTGCAGCCCTCCTGGAAAATACAATTATGTCGAGATTGCAGCACTCCGTGACAGTGCGAAAAAAAGAGAAGTACATATATTTTTTCTTTGTCACTAATGAAATGAAATAAAAATAGGCTATAGCACGGTCACTGACATTGGGCATCTGTAGGACTGTAGACTGTAGGCTAATACAACAAGATATGAAGTGAATAGAAAAGTGCCAGAAGACAATAGAGAATAAAAATTTTTCGCGGCGGTGGTGGGGTTCGAACCTGCGACCTTATTGGTACGACAACTCCGCCTGGCAGGTGAGAGCGTGGCTCTACCGTGTGAGCTATCCACGAACACAAAAATATTCGTTTCAAACCCAAAGTCATTACTAGATCCCTCTCTCACCCACTTCTTGAGACCGCCGATTCGTTCGTACACCACCATCGCGAATAATTTTGACCAGCAGTTAAGCTTAATAGCCAATATTCTCAACACAAACATATAACATAGAAACGATTGAGACATTGAGTATGCTCCGGTGTATGGGGTGAATTTTTAATTCAGAAAAGTGAGTGGAGCAGGCACTTATGTTGGTAACAACAAGATATGAAGTGAATAGAAAAGTGCCAGAAGACAATAGAGAATAAAAATTTTTCGCGGCGGTGGTGGGGTTCGAACCTGCAACCTTATTGGTACGACAACTCCGCCTGGCAGGTGAGAGCGTGGCTCTACCGTGTGAGCTATCCACGAACACAAAAATATTCGTTTCAAACCCAAAGTCATTACTAGATCCCTCTCTCACCCACTTCTTGAGACCGCCGATTCGTTCGTACACCACCATCGCGAATAATTTTGACCAGCAGTTAAGCTTAATAGCCAATATTCTCAACACAAACATATAACATAGAAACGATTGAGACATTGAGTATGCTCCGGTGTATGGGGTGAATTTTTAATTCAGAAAAGTGAGTGGAGCAGGCACTTATGTTGGTAACAACAAGATATGAAGTGAATAGAAAAGTGCCAGAAGACAATAGAGAATAAAAATTTTTCGCGGCGGTGGTGGGGTTCGAACCTGCGACCTTATTGGTACGACAACTCCGCCTGGCAGGTGAGAGCGTGGCTCTACCGTGTGAGCTATCCACGAACACAAAAATATTCGTTTCAAACCCAAAGTCATTACTAGATCCCTCTCTCACCCACTTCTTGAGACCGCCGATTCGTTCGTACACCACCATCGCGAATAATTTTGACCAGCAGTTAAGCTTAATAGCCAATATTCTCAACACAAACATATAACATAGAAACGATTGAGACATTGAGTATGCTCCGGTGTATGGGGTGAATTTTTAATTCAGAAAAGTGAGTGGAGCAGGCACTTATGTTGGTAACAACAAGATATGAAGTGAATAGAAAAGTGCCAGAAGACAATAGAGAATAAAAATTTTTCGCGGCGGTGGTGGGGTTCGAACTGCGACCTTATTGGTACGACAACTCCGCCTGGCAGGTGAGAGCGTGGCTCTACCGTGTGAGCTATCCACGAACACAAAAATATTCGTTTCAAACCCAAAGTCATTACTAGATCCCTCTCTCACCCACTTCTTGAGACCGCCGATTCGTTCGTACACCACCATCGCGAATAATTTTGACCAGCAGTTAAGCTTAATAGCCAATATTCTCAACACAAACATATAACATAGAAACGATTGAGACATTGAGTATGCTCCGGTGTATGGGGTGAATTTTTAATTCAGAAAAGTGAGTGGAGCAGGCACTTATGTTGGTAACAACAAGATATGAAGTGAATAGAAAAGTGCCAGAAGACAATAGAGAATAAAAATCTTGTTGTTACCAACATAAGTGCCTGCTCCACTCACTTTTCTGAATAGGCTAATACACCACCTCAAACATTTGTCAGTCCATATCTTTGCTTTTATGAGGTCTATTTTCATTATGAAAGGTTCAAAGTGAACAACTAAATGACGCCGATTCAGTGGTGTATTTGGTCTATCATGAAATGAAATAAAAATAGGCTACAGCACGGTCACTGACACTGGGCATCTGTAGGATTGTAGAGTAGGCTAATACACCACCTCAAACATTTGTCAGTCCATATCTTTGCTTTTATGAGGTCTATTTTCATTTTGAAAAGTTCAAAGTGAACAACTAAATGACGCCGATTCAGTGGTGTATTTGGTTTATCTTCATGTGAATAAATATTCTATTATTGACTTTTCCAAAATTCCAATAGGTCATTCATTTGTATGTCGTGATCTATTTTTCCTTGATTTCAGCTGTCTCAGCTCTAAACTATACTTTTCTTTCTCAATAAATAATTCATTTTCTGTTTGCAATGTATTACAGAGATGATTTACCACATGTAAAAATTTCAAAGTTGTATCTGAAGCTGTTTCTGAATTAAACTTGATTATGCATTGGGATGCTGTGCTTTCGTCACATTTTTTTTCTATTAAGCTATATAGAGATTTTCCTCCACATAAACGGTCATAACTTTTTAACCAGTGGAGATAGAGCGATACTTTTTTCACTCTAGTTAATGTTTCACTCCCTTTATTTTTCTACGCTAAATTAATACCCATAGCCACTATTTTGAAAAATTCTTGCAAGTGCCTACTGTAGGTCCCTGTCACTCACAATGTTGCTTTGTATTTGTATACCTCGTGTTTATCTACTTCCTATCTCCCTGCTCTGCTCTCTGATCCACCCTTTTACTACCTACTTGGCAAGAACAGGCAAGGTGGCAACCCGGTCTCGGGTTTCTAAAAAAAAAAAAAAGAAAATTAATGGAAAAAAAATGAAAAAAACAGGTTGGCATGTTCAATGAAAATTTTAAAGCATCATAATAGCCGACATGGCACCCATAATTTATCAATAAACAATATAAATAGATGTAGTGTAGTGCGGAGGTTAGGCAATAAATTTCACCCTTCCTCTTTGCCCCTACTAAGTGGGGCTTTGTTGTCTTGTAGTATGACACTTGCATTTGGACCGTAGGCCCAAGATTCAAGTCCCTCCCTGAGTGGTTCAAAGTCGAGTCATTGGAAAAGGCTCCTTATTGAGTAATTGGCCATTAAAAGTAATGACTCTGTCGGGGAAAAGTTGTGATATTGCGGTGTTGCTATTGGCTTGGAGCCCCTTACAGAGCTTTGAGCATGTTTAGCCGTATACAAATCTAGCATCTGTGTCAGTTGCCACAAAAAATGACAAAAGTTTTAAGCTTTCAACTCACTTGAATATTTAGAACAAGTCAACCAGAAAAATTCGAAATGAAGTGGAAGTGAAAATAAACTTCTTTCTAAAAGTAAAAGGTTGTTTTTTTTCTTTTTAAAAAAAATTCCCAAGCTGTGTCTTTATTTATTCTTTTTTTTTTTTTTTTTCAGTGCAAAAAATAACAGAAAATCGCTAATGCGTCAAAAGTTATAACCGCAACAAACGTAAATGCTAGGATAATGCTCTTTATATATGCTCAATTTTTTTATTTTTTTTTTGTCTTTTAGAAAATATTTTTAAAAACTAATTATAAATGAAATTCTACCACAACATTATCATATTAAAAAAATTATGAAATTTTGAAAAATTAGGAGACTAATTTAATGCTGTACTGGTTTAGGGCAAGCCGTATACGGGTTTGGGGCATGAGCATACATATTTGGGGTGAGGGGGTTTGGTATCTATTTTCGGTTTTTAAGCAAGGTTAACTGATAATACCTCATATGTATTTACATCAAACTAACAAAAGATGTCAAATAATTGCAGTTAGAGCTGTTGGAATTTGAGGTATAGAAAAGCATACAGATTTAGGGCGACCTACCCGAGTACATTTGATAAGCAAGAAATAAATCTTCACCCTCTCCAGTCAGACCCTACAAATATTTAATGATAAAATGCCAATTTAAGAGGTATGACTGATAATAATCTACACTCAAAAGCATGACATTTTTTATGCAAATAATTTAAAGGATACAGACTAATTATACAAGTAAAGTTTGCTACAACCATAATAATAAATAAAGATTTTATGGCAACAAAAAGCAATCAATAGAACTGATTCCAGTGCAAAATGAATGTCCTCAACAATCTCATTACATAATCGTTGATTTACATATTTTTTTCTCCTTTTTCATTTTCAGGTTTGGGAAAAGATCAGAATGAGAGTCAATGCGGAATTCTCAAAAACCGTTCGGTGATGGAGCTATAAAAAAAATTCAAGGACACGAAAAGAATAGTCCAAAGTCATGTTGATTATGTAAAGCAGACTGGAGGGGGAAACCAGGACCCTCTTCAATCTTTACTGAACAAGTACCGGTACTCGTCATTATTGGCGAGTGTAGTAACATTGTTGATGGTATTCAAGGTAAATTTCTGCAATTATAATAGTTCCATACATTGTTCTGTATACAAATGTAAAAGGCTGTCATCTAGGCATTCCATGAATAAAGTAGTAGTAGTAGCATATGGCTACACCTCCAAATTTATTTCGTCAACCCAGCTTCTAAAGTCTTCCTCCACCCTAAGGACGGTTTCATAGCCACCTTCAAGTTTAGTGACTGGACAGTGGAGGACGATGTGATCGCTGGTCTCTGGGGCTGCCTGACATGAATACAAATAGTACCTTACAATATTTTAAACAAGTAATTTGTACTATGTATGCATGCATCTTTTGTGATCGTCTAATATTGACATCCTTACAATTGCCTATGCACTGATTCATTTTTCTCTAACATAACTATCCTCTTTTGGTAGTTAAGTCTCAAAAGTATATCACCTCTATTGCATATCTAACAACTGCCTCTGGGACACGTTCCCTCTTGATTTTTTCTCAATTTTAAAAACATTAAAAGAATAAATGAAGGCTGAAGTCGAGTATCAAAACAAGATTATTCACATTTAATAATTCAATGGTAGTTAAAATCTTGAAATTTACTTTACACCATCAATCCTGAAGTAGCTGACAAAATTATATGAATATTTCAAATTTGAAATAAGTGATGGAGCAAGAGCTTTTGTGTCATAAGGGATTGCCATGTATTTTTTATCACAAATCGTCAAAGTGGCATCATGCAACATTGTATTGAAATTCCACTTTGGAGTTGGGTCCTGTAAAGATTTATTTTGTTTCATTTAGTGTTTTATTTAGGGCAAGCCAATGGCACAGCGAGTTATCATGCTTGCATATGAATCAAAGTGTCATGGGTTCAATTCCCAGCAGATTTGTTATTTCTGGGATTCATGGGTCTCAAGATCAGAAGATAAGATTACACTTGGATGCATTTCATGGTTAAAAAAAAAAAAAAGAGCCAGAGACCGGTAATTATATGATGCAAATTTTACATTAAAAATCAATTGATATCGTATCATATTAAAATTGATATAAATAGAATTAAAATCATTATAATTTCATAACAATTCACCTTAAAAAAAAAACACCACTGTGTTCCTCCTCATTAAGTTTGTAATGGGTAATCTGGACTTGAAGTGCAACTTGTGAATTCTATACTTCATTTAATTCAAATTTATCAACAATTTTCTTTACAGTAATGGGCACTGAGAGTTTGGTTCCGAATCCCAGTCCAGCCAGAATTATTATTGACATATCTGACTGTAATCTTGGAGATTACACCATAATCAGTAAGCATAATTCTTTTGCTACAAAGTCATTAAATTATTAATAGAATTTCACCCGAAAGAATAAAGAAAAATTTGTTTAAATGAGCTTTTGTATATAGCAATAAACACAAACGTGCTCAAAGCGCTTTACAAGGGGTCCCTGACCAACAGCAACATTTAGAACGGGACATGACGTCTGTTAGGCGATATTACAATTTTTCGGACAGAGACAACACTGTTAACGGCCAGGTACTCATTTTACACCTGAGTACGGTGAGAGAATGTGAGTAAAGAGTCTTTTCCAAGGACTCAACTATGCGCCGAGCGAGGCTCAGGCCAGGACCTTCCGATCCGAAAACGAGTGTCATACCACAAGACCACATAGCCACTAACAGTGTATTTAACATTGACAACAGTACTGAAAGGACTATCACGGCTAACAAGTTGGTCAAAATGGGGGACATTGAAGTGACAGTGGGACCACGAAGTATAACATAAGTGTGGTTGTGTGATTTTGTTTAATCAACATTCTTTATTTGTTTGTTTTTAATGGTTTTACGGCGCTTGCAACACATTAAGGTCATATCAGTGCCAGTAAAAAGGAACAAAATGTTCTAGAATTATAAATCCTCTTCTGTTTTTAATTGCTTGCGACATGTTTAGGTCATTTCAGCACCAGTAAAAAGGATGCAAATGGATAGTCAAGCAATTCTAGATTAACAATTCAAAGCACTAATAAGTAAAACAAAAAGGGAATGGTTCTTATATGGAATGGATGTAGATTCCAAGAGCATGCCATCGGTGGACTTAGTTTGAAGTCACCTAAAAGTGTCGTCCAGGCACAAGCACAGGTCCCCATTAAGAGGAACACACTCAAATGCTTACTTATCACATATTACATATGTAAAAAAAAATACTGGTTCCCCCTTAGAGAAAAATACTCAAACAAAAAGATGATTTACAAGGAAATAAAACAAAAATGCATACTGTTGCTGAGTCCATTGTTTTCTCAAATATATTTATATTAACACTTTTAAGCACTGACAAACAGTTTATAAGGATTTGTTTAAAAAGTGGGATGTGGTTCTAAAATCATCTCAATTAAATGGCCAGCATTTCATGTTGCTTAAGGAGATAACATTGTTCAAAAGTTTTTATCATTCCAAATTCTGACTTTGACCTGAAGACTATGTGGGATCAGAGAAGTTTCAAAATGAAATGACGTTTTTGATTTCAGCACCACTTGATTTCATAATGTGGCCAGTTTCATAATTCACAGATATAATCATGTTTTGTTTCAATGCAGTGAAAAAGATGTTCTAAAGATTTTTTTTCCTCCACAGCTTCAACACTAGCCAGACAGATGGATATGAGTGAGATTAATGAAATCAGTTTTGTTGATTGCTCTGTGGTGGAGTCAGTAGTTGTAGTAGATGATTTGACAATAGAAACTCTTCCCCATACACCAGAGGAGTGGAATGCCTCAGATGGCATCAGCCAAAGATTACGACAAGCTGGCCCCAAGAGGAGATGACAGATCACTGACAATCCATTAGTGGATCAATGGCTGCAGTCGGAAATACTCCATTATAAAAAAAACCCAACTCCATTGTTGAACAAAATACCATAAGAATTGAATACATGAAATTTAAGATGAGGCATATTAATTATTACACTACTTATAATTAAATTATTCTTTTTATATGTCTTGATATTATAGCTGTCATCTGCATTTTTTGCCAAATTGGGACCTAAAATTTGCCCAAAAACCCCCCAAAATTTGCCAAGAAATTTGCCAAAAAGACCAAAATTTGCCAAAAAATTTGCTGAGGAGAACTAAGCGTTTCAGTAAAAATTAACACGCGATACAGAAAAAAAAATTTATAAAAGACAATTTATTACATTTAAGGAGGCTACATTTATTAATTTACACAATGTAAAGCGATTTATGCGCCCAAACTTTTAGACAATCACACACACATACACACAAACAAACGTACACTTTCAGTCAGACTCATCAAAGGCCTAGTTTTCTTTTACTACTCAAAAAAAGAGGCATCGATAAACTTATTGTAGTAAAGGAAAACTAGTCCTTTGATGTTGTTTTCTGTGAGTCTACGCCTTCTGGAAGACAAGACAAGATTGTAAAGAGAAAAACTTCGCTCCACATCAGCTGACGAGCATGTTGAGAAGGCATACCGGGACGCCAATGCAGCGAGAGCTAGAACATAATCTGCCTCAGACTTCCAAAATAGGGTCAGATGTATAATTCCAGTATCAGACTCATGCTGAGGAATATCACAAAAATTGGGAATTGCAGTGTATGCAGATACACTGCGAGCATGAGATCATTATCCGTAGAGAGTAGCTTCCCTTGGTTTGGGCCCAGGCAAAGCTGCAACATTTCTCAAGTTTCGCACTTTCTTTTTCGTTATTTTGTTTTCGCTTCTTTTTTTCCCCCAAAATTTGCCACGCGATTTGCCAATTTTCCCAAAATTTGCCACGATTTGCCAATTTTGGGAAATTTGCGGATCGCCCTGATTTGCGGCTGCAAAAAATGCAGATGACAGTTATAGGAAATTAATTCATG
Source organism: Berghia stephanieae (assembly GCF_034508935.2). Taxonomy (NCBI): domain Eukaryota; kingdom Metazoa; phylum Mollusca; class Gastropoda; order Nudibranchia; family Aeolidiidae; genus Berghia; species Berghia stephanieae. The sequence continues at coordinate 29,108,295 of NC_088363.1, forward strand.
TATGAAAATCACAGCTGGGAGCGTTCACAAATGACATCATAATTTAGTTTCTATCCATGACCCAATTGGTTTCTAATGTCTTGAATTTGAATATTAATTCAATCACATGTATTTTGAGTCAATTTTAAAAATGGTTTAAAGCAATCCATGGAGACATGTTGCAATACATTTGTCCATAGTGTAGAAAAAATTGGCCTCATAGTATCTTAGAAAATCGCAGTTAAAACCTGTCTTATGAATTGCCTTAAACCATTTTTAAAAAATGGTTCTTGAGATTTTCTAATTGTTATTTAGAGGGGTTTTAGTCCTGTATTTATCTCAATCTGTACTTTTGATAGAGCTGATATGTTTTTGTTAAAATTTACTTAAAATCGCATGCATGCAGTGTTTAAGGCCTTTTTTTTACTACAATCACTCCATTGTTCCTTATGTTATTGGTAGAACAAATCCTCTGGAATAAATACAGATTGTTATTTTGGCCTATTGTCACAAACTTGTACAGTGGCATGGCGATTTAAGACCCTTATCACAAATGTGACTTGGGACTATCCTGGGCTTTGGCTAAGCGGCTGGTATAATGATTTATACAAAAGGTCTTACAATATGTAATTGTCTTATGACAATAGGGTAGTTAAAATTTGATTGCTCAACTCAGGATTTTGATGACCTTAAAAAAAGAAAATTTTAATGCCCCTTTGTTTTCTGTTTGATAACCGACTCAGGCATGAGAATTCTTGTTCAGTTTTCCAATTTACATCAGACCCATTCCAGAAAAAATTACAGTGAATGCACTTTAATACTTCCTGCCAAACAGGTTTGTTTTTGTTTTTAAGGATTTTACAGCACTTGCAACACATCAGCGCCAGTAAAAAGGAGTAAAATGGGATAGTCAAAGAGTACTAGATGCCTGATAGGCGACTTGTAGTTATATGATATAGAAATGTGTTTCCATATGACCAGCTGGAACAATAATTAAAACAGTATGACATTTATGTAGCTCATCACAACAAGAATACTGCACACAGTATACTTGCAGAGTGATGTACTACATTAATGATTATATTTATTTCCTGATTAGAGAGGTTCAACGATATTTCTAAAAGCACTATTAATCAAAGTCAGCCTGGCTGCCTTGCCAGCAGCAAGACGTTCTGTTCAGATGCTCCTTCCCGAGTCCCAATAGGAGAAAAGTTATGATTGCTGTCATCATCATCATCATTACGGTTGTTTCTTCCATGGGTAGGCCAGCATCAACAGCAAAGTTGTGGAGCCAAAAACACATAAATAACCTTGCAGGCTCTGTCAGGCGTCATTCTGAGCTCGTCATGGAGACAATTCCATCTTCTTTTAACCACTCCAATGACTCTGTTGAAATGACAATAATTGCTTGTACTTGTACATGTACACTTAAAACCAATTAAAATTAAATGGACCTCTCTCTCTCTCTCTTCTCTCTCTCTCTCTCTCTCTCTCTCTCTCTCTCTCTCTCTCTCTCTCTCTCTCTCTCTCTCTCTCTCTCTCTTTATTTATTTATTTATTTTTTTTTTTTCTCAGTCATTTAATTACAATTAGAAGGGAAAGAATTACATATAATGGTTAATCTGAGTTCTTCAAAAAAAAAAAAAATGTAATGTTTATACTAGCATGACAATGACAGTATGATTACAACTATTTTTTTGGTTAATTTTCTTTTATTTTCATTGATCATTTGCAAATTGTATTGTTAAAGTGGATATAAAAATAAACCTGAAATATTAAATTTCAAAAATTATCAAAATGTTATTGTTTCCTGGAGGGTGGGATTATATGATTGGTAAAACTTACCTTTCAATCGTGCATTTTGTGATACGATGGGCGGTGTTAAATGCCTCTTCTCCTCTATTTTGGGGGTTTTGGTATTGGGGTCATTAGCCAATTTCTTAACATATAACGACTGTCTCCAAGGATCACACCATCCAAAGCCCTGCGATGTGGATCCTCAAATGCAAAGAATAGCCCAGATTTCCTAAAAAATTTGCATCATGCACTGAACCAGGCCACTTAGGAACCAAGTTTGTAACTTATAAAATTGCATCAGAGACGACCTAAAAATGGGAGAAGGAAAATTTTTGCATATATTAAAACCTGCAATAAAATCTAAATCAGGAAGTGTAGTCAACTTACGTACAGTACAGCTCGCGCACAATGGCCTCTTATAAAATAATAAAATTCCTTTTATTCATCCCATAGGAGAAATGTGTCTCAGGGTCTGTTCCAAGGGAAGAATGGAATAACCCAGGCGTCAGGGAATGGAGATGGGATGAGGGTGGGGGAGTAATAGTCATTGGGTGACCTTTTAACAACCATGTACTTTGTGTAACATACCATGACGACTCAACAAAAGGCTAGTGGGTGGGAGGCAAGTGACTGACTGATCAATATGTTGATAGTCCTATGCCTAATAAAGCGAATGATGTGTGACAACTGACTGATTGAGTAACTGTGCCTGATGAAAACTGATTGGGTAATGAGCTTTTATGTGAAGCCTGATGATGTCTTTTCTTATCACTGGGATGGTGCTTTACTATTACAAGTTTTGAAGAGCATTTAGTAGTGGTAGTGACTGCCAGTAGTGGGGTTAGAATGGATGGAGGCAGAGGAGAGGGGAACAGAGGAATAAACCATTGCATTGTTCCAACTTGCCCCTTTTTCTGATGTAATGTAAGTGGTAGAAAGGGGGGGGGGGGGGGGGGGGGAGATAGTGATAGTCGGAGGGGTTGTGCTTCTGTAGCTAAGTCTGTCAGATCTCATGAAAGTACTTTGTGATAGACTACCTTTCCTATTCAAAGGGTAGCAAGCAATTGTTATTGTCTGTTTCATGCCATAGAAACCGGATAAACCCTGGCTCCTTGGGCTTCATGCCTCTGAAGGACTGCTATTCATTAAATTATTTTTTTTTTCATTTCAAATATTTAAGGATATCTAAACAGGTCTTTGATGCGAAGTTGGTCCCTCTAGCTCAATTATTAGGGTATTCGCTTTACATGCTAAGGGCAAAGTAGAGATTTTTATTTGACCCCACTGACCACCCAGGAATGATGGGGTGGGTAATCTGTATTTGTTAGATCTGGTGGAAAGTTCTTTACAATAAACCTGTGTCCTATCCAAGGGGTAGCAAGCAATTACTATTGTCTGTTTCACACTAAAGAAACATAGATAAACTCCCGCTACACCAGCCTTGCAGCTCTGAAGGAGTGAAGGAAGAACTATTTGATGCGATTACTTTCAGCATGATGTCTTTGTGCAGATGTGGTCTAGTGGTATGACACTCGCTTTCGGATCGGAAGGTCCTGGGTTCGAGCCTCGCGCTCGGCACATAGTTGAGTCCTTGGAAAAGGCTCTTTACTCACATTCTCTCACTGTACTCATGTGTAAAATGAGTACCTGGCTGTTAGCAGAGGTGCCTTTGTCCGAAAAATTGTAATATCGCCTAACAGGCGCTTGTCTCGTCCTACATGTTAAATGTTGCTGTTGACCAGTGTCCCCTTGTAAAGCGCTTTGAGCACATTTAGTGGATATTGCGCTATGTAAAGCTAAATTTTAATAATTTTTAAAAAAATGTCATTGTACTTGACGCTTGTGCCTCACCAGTATGGTCTTTGCTTCGTACCCAAAAGATACCTAGTTCGAATATACACCATGGCATGTGGCCATCAACAAGCCATCTCTCCCTAGCTCAATTTGCAGCGCTGTGCTGTTGGTGACACCGGAGTTATTCCAGTATTCCCATTGAATAAACCCTAAGACAAATTTCCGCATGAGGACTATTAAAGGGAAATTTATAATTATTATTTACTTTATTGGGAGGTTCCTGTATCACATCATTCATTTAATGACGTAGCCAACTAGTAGCAAATCATGGCATGTGGCATTGAAATTAGAATGAATGGCGAAGTGATAAGAATAAGTAAGAGAGGTGTCAATTATGCGAAATGACAATGGAGTGTGTGAGTGCCTGTGTGTATGCATGTGTATCATATTGTACACAAACGTAACTGTCAATGTAACAGTAAATTTTCGGTGGTCGAAATAACAGGGCGCATTAAAATAAAACCTTGAATTAATCAAATCCTTTTTTACATTGGCTAGGTGAAATTAGTTCAAGTAAGGAATGGAATGACAACTAAAAATAATAATGAAAAAATTTGGGATATTCGAATGAGTTCAAGTTCAAGGAAACTGTACTCGAATGTATTACTTTCACTTTTTAAAGTCTATCCAGTGAAATACTTTATTTAAATTGACCGTCGACAACATCTTTGTAATGTGTATTTGAAGTGAAATTTTAAAAACACGACACAAGTTTTGAAACAACATATTACGATTTTTTAACAGCTTTGGTATAACCGCAAGAGAGGATTTTTACTTGATTCATACTAAATTAAATTGAGCTTTATATAGCGCAATATCCATTAAATGTGCTCAAAGCGCTTTACAACAGTTCCCTGGTCAACAGCAACATTTAACATGTAGGACAGGACATGACGCCTGTCAGGCGATATTACAATTTTTCGGACAAAGACAACACTGTTAACGGCCAGGTACTCATTTTACACCTGAGTACGGTGAGAGAATGTGAGTAAAGAGTCTTTTCCAAGGACTCAACTATGCGCCGAGCACGAGGCTCGAACCCAGGACCTTCCGATCCGATATTTTTCTTTTCTTTTTTTGTTTGTATTTCTTGTAATGTTTCGAATGGCTCTGATTTCTGCTTCGTATTGAAATAGTGTCATAGTTTGTATTTTACTCTCGCATTTATTATAATATTATAACGGTAAATCTCATCATTTAAGCTGGGATGAAATAAACTAATTTTCCTTAAGCCTTAAGGCAACGTGCACTAATTTGCAGGTCTGATAACCCAATACATCATGAGCTCATTGTTATAATGAAAATCTCAAAAAATTACACAAAATAATGTCCAGTGCAACAATGTTAAACGAGGCCCATATTGCATTCGGATGTCAGACCAGCATATATGCATATAAAGATAACATTCCCTTTTTTCATCCAATGGGGAAATTTGTCTGTCTTTAGCGTCTATTCCAAGGGAACACTGGAATAACCCAGACATCAGCCGCAGTGCAGTGCCGCAAATGGAACTAGGACGAGATGGATTGCTCAAGGCCGCACAGTACAACGGGTGATCAAACTAATTACCTTTTGGATACAAAGCAAAGACCATACTGCTGAGCCACGCTGCCCCATCGCCTCGAGTGAAAAATCCTATTTTAAAGATTGATTCTCCTCAGCAATTTGTCAGTCCAACTGTACAATTTTTTTTTCTTCAATTCTAAACTGGTTTTGCTAATGAAAAATGTTCCCTTTCAAAAATATTACAATTACAGTGAAAATAATCTCCGACAAGAGCTCGAAAATTGGTTAAGGGAATGCAAAATTCAATAGTGCCAGAGAGCGGTGAAAAAATTTCCATTCCATGTCATACCAGTAACAGTCATAGTGGTTTGTGTGTGATGATTAGAGAAATCTACCAACACTAACACTTAGTTTGACTAGTTCAGTTGAGAAGAAGAAGAGGAGGAGGAAGAAGTGGCAGAAGAAGATGAACATGATGATGTTGATGAAGAAGGACGAGGAGGTGTGAAGATGAAGGAGAAGAAGAAGAAGAAGTCTTGCCCGCACCGATTTAGGGTTGGATGCATGAGAATATAAGAAAACTTCTCTTTAAAGATTAGTCTAGTATGAGATTAGAATTAAAATTAAAATGAATACAGATACTAACCTTTCCTCCAGAGAAGACGATCAAGGTCGTCTTTTACAAGATCACAAATTATAAAAATGTGTTCACGATGAAAACGGAAATGTTCGTATATTTCATCGTCGTTAAACGAATCGATGGGATTAAGTCTGACCCGAAACACCCTCTCCCGTTGAATCAGTGTTCTCTGACGAATTTGAAACAGCACAGCTGCCGCCATTTTCATGTGTTGACAGTTGTTTTGGCAGTACTGTCAATGACAGTGTCATAGTCATAGTCATACGAATCACGTCATGT
>NC_088363.1:29119349-29139349 GCF_034508935.2 Berghia stephanieae
TCTCTTTTTAATTTTGTCTTCAGAGGTTAGGTGAGAAATAGGTATTCAATTTTAGTTGAATAAAAATGTATTTATACCCCAGTGCTTCAGCCAAGAAAATATTCAACTTTTAATTCATACAACATGTTTGGTAATAATTGTTTTTTTTGTTCATTTATTATTTACGGCATCAACATTTTTATATCTATTAATGTTTTGAGTTGACAAGTCACCGATTTGTGTCATAACATGACCAAAAAAAAAAAAAAATATAAATACAGATATAATGTTGAAAAGTCATAACATATTCATAGTCGACAACATTCAAAGTCGAGTCCAGTAGCTGCATTTAGCTAGAGTTTCAGATTCAATAATTGTTTTTTTATTTTAAGGGTTTTACGGCGCTTGCAACAGATTCAATAAAGATCAGGATAAGAATCCTCATTTTGCTATTATTTAAAAAGCCATACCTATGTTTATCAAGCCATAAGTGGGTAGCTAAGTCATATTCAAATTGGCAAAAAGTACATTGTAATATGATCCACACATAGCAAGCCAACTATTCTCACCAAAATACAGGAAAACCTGCAGAAACGGGAATTAATTTGGATTCCAAAGGCGATTCACGTTTCAAATTAGGGAATAAATTAAAATTGAGTTCTTTTACTTCAGGAAGTGATGTTGAATTTGATTTAAACTGATTTATGTAATAATCTGATAATTGAATTTATTCAAAAGTGATACAAAATTATGGCGAAAGACAGATCTTTCTTTTGTTTGCGGGAGTTAAGCTCTAAAAAAATCAATGAGATAACATATTTGTCACAAACACAATTAGACGTCTATAAACACATATTTACATATCATGAATTAAAATTTTATGTAAGAGTGAGGCAGTTATTCTATAAGTTCTATGTGTATTAACCATTTAGATGGTGCCAAAAAATATAACAAAAGACAGAAAAAGAAATGTTCGAAATATTGATAATGGTGATTTCTTAAAAAGATGCCTAACGTAATGCCACATCTAACTGCAGTATAATTTGAATTTTCACAAACACAATATATGACTAGAGCAATATTTGCAACATTCAAAATGTTTTAATGTCTAAACTAAAGAAGAAGAAGATCAAGAAGAAGAAGAAGAAGAAGAAGAAGAAGAAGAAGAAGAAGAAGAAAGATGAAGAAGAAGAAGAAGATGAAGAAGAAGAAAAAAGAAGAAAAAGAAAAAGAAAAAGAAAAGAAGAAGAAGAAGAGAAGAAGAAGAAGAAGAAGAAGAAGAAAGAAGAAGAAGAAGAAGAAGGGAAGAAGAAGAGAAGAAGAGGAAGAAGGGAAGAAGGGGGAGGAGAGAGGAGAAGGAGATGGAGGAGGAGAAGAAGAAGAAGAATAAAAATGAAGATGAGATGAAGAAGAAGAGAAGAAGAAGAAGAAGAAGAAGAAGATGAAGAAGAAGAAGAAGAAGAAGAAGAAGAAGAAGAAGAAGAAGAAGAAGAAGAAGAAGAAGAAGAAGAAGGAAAGCAGAAAAAGAAGAAAAAGAAGAATAAGATGAGGGATGAGGAGAAGGATGGGACGAGGAAGAGATGGGGAAGAATGAAAAAGAAGAATAAAAATAAAGTAGAAGATGGAGAAGAAGGGAGGAGGAGAAGCATGGGAAGAGGAAGAGAAGGGGGAAAATGGGAAAAGGAGAATAAAAATGAAGAAGAAGAAGAAGAAGAAGAAGAAGAAGAGAAGAAGAAGAAGAAGAAGAAGAAGAAGAAGAAGAAGAAGAAGAAGAAGAAGAAGAAGAAGAAGAAGAAGAAGAAGAAGAAGAAGAAGAAGAAGAAGAAGAAGAAGAAGAAGAAGAAGAAGGGATGGAGAAGGAGAAGGTGAAAGAGAAGCAGAAGAAGGTGAATGAAAAGCAGAAGAAGAAGCAGAAAAGAAGAAGAAGAAGAAGAAGAAGAAGAAGAAGAAGAAGAAGAAGATGAGGGAGGGGGAGGAGGAGAAGGATGGGAAGAGGAAGAGATGGGGAAGAATGTAAAAGAAGAATAAAAATAAAGAAAAAAAAGAAGAGGAAGAAGAAGAAGAATAAGAATAATAATAATAAGAAGAAGAAGAAGAAGAAGGAGGAGGAGGAGAAGGAGGAGGAGGATGGGGAGGAGGAGGGGGACGAGTGGTCATAAAATTTATACAACACCAAAAAAAGAAAATGTTTAGAAATTTTATAAAGGTGATATATCCATGTTATAAATTAGGCAATCATCACTATAACATACAAAATGAGGTGAATGGATATCAAAATCATATTGGTGAACCTTTTCCTCAAAACAGTTTAGGGTAAATTTGGCTGGTATGGAAAAGTGTGAAAGAAAGGAGAAAAAAATGACAAATTCATTTTATCTTTAGCAGAAGTACACATTACGTTACTACTGCATTTGTAATTTCAGGATATGAACTTTCATTCTTTTCACTTGTTATTTAACTTTGGATTCAGTCACATGAAAATGTGTCATCTCCAATTAATCAAATCACAAAAAATATGGTTTCTTCTATAATACATCATAATTTCAAAACGTTGGAAAGGACAAAACTGTATTCCTTTTAGCAGAAGTGTTTATCATTTCATAACTGCATTAATTATTTTTACAACAAGCTTCCTGACAACTGAAGGCATCCACCCCGACCATGCAGCCATATACAGAGTGCATTCATGGAAAGAATGGGACTGCTGCCCAAATGATGCCATTCAGGAACCCAAAGAAGAACTGCCAAGCGGAGTCAATCTCCTCAGGAAAGATTGGTTGACACTGAACAGGGCAAGGTCTAAAGTGGGGAAGACCAAAACAACCTTACAAAATTGGGGACTTTCTTCAGACTGCCGATGTCAATGTGGACACACGGCTCAAAACATGGACCACATCCTTCACGAGTGCGAACTTGGACCACATATCAGTGATATGGACCTGAGAGGCTGCACCCCTGAAGCCATCCAATGGATCCACCACTGGCGCGACACGATATGATGATGATGATGATGATCTCCAATTAATCAAACCACAAAAAATATGGTTTCTTCTATAATATATCATAATTTCAAAACGTTGGAAAGGACAAAACTGTATTCCTTATAGCAGAAGTGTTTATCATTTCAGAACTGCATTAATTATTTTTACAACACGCGTTTTCACTATCACCACTTCAGCCATAAAAATATCTTAACTTTAGAATTAGTCACACTAAATCGTGTGACAATATCAAATTTAACAAGCAAAGAATGTGATTCAAAAATTAAACATTTTCTCTGAGTGGTCTGAGCTGATATAATTGAGAATTATAAAAGTTTTGAGTGGCAGTCACCAGACAGTATGGAAATAAAATTGGATCAATTGTAAAAAGACAATATAAAATACAGCCACACAAGTGTATGTGGATTTTCTATATACAATGAGATTACATATGTATGTCCGAAATACATTATTATAAACACTCATCAAAACTATATACAATGTCATTAAATATCACGATTTAAAAATCTATGTTAGAAAGTGGTAGCATCTTATAATTTGTGCCAGCAATAAGCATTTAATGGTTATTACAAATCATTAGAACATGTTGGTGATTTCTTTAAAAGATGCCAAATAAAATGTCATATCCAATTACAATGAATTTCATTTTGTTTTAATTCCATGTATGACTTTGCTTAATTCAACATCGTATTATACATTTAAACAAGTAAAAAAGATAAAAATACTTTTGGCCCATTTCCTTACAGAAATGATATATTTCTTCCTTGGCAAGGAGCAAATAAACGCACAGTCCAACTTGTAATATATGTTACTTCTAGAAAAAGAAGAAGAAGAAGAAGAAGAAGAAGAAGAAGAAGAAGAAGAAGAAGAAGAAGAAGAAGAAGAAGAAGAAGAAGAAGAAGAAGAAGGAGAAGAAGGAGAACAAGAACAAGAAAAGAAAAAGAAGAATAAGATGAGGGATGGGAGGAGGAGAAGGGTGGGACGAGGAAGAGATGTGGAAGAATGAAAAAGAAGAATAAAAATAAAGAAGAAGAAGAAGAAGAAAAAGAAGAAGAAGAAGAAGAAGAAGAAGAAGAAGAAGAAGAAGAAGAAGAAGAAGAAGAAGAAGAAGAAGAAGAAGAAGAAGAAGAAGAAGAAGGGGATGGAGAAGGAGAAGGAGAAGGAGAAGAAGAAGAATAAAAATGAAGAAGAAGAAGAAGAAGAAGAAGAAGAAGAAGAAGAAGAAGAAGAAGAAGAAGAAGAAGAAGAAGAAGAAGAAGAAGAAGAAGAAGAAGAAGAAGAAGAAAGAAGAAGAAGAAGAATGGGATGGAGAAGGAGAAGCATAAGAAGAAGAAGAAGAAGAAGAAGAGGAAGAAGGGGATGGAGAAGGAGAAGGAGAAGGAGAAGAAGAAGAATAAAAATGAAGAAGAAGAAGAAGAAGAAGAAGAAGAAGAAGAAGAAGAAGAAGAAGAAGAAGAAGAGAAGAAGAAGAAGAAGAAGAAGAAGAAGAAGAAGAAGAAGAAGAAGAAGAAGCATAAGAAGAAGCATAAGAAGAAGCATAAGGAGAAGCATAAGAAGAAGAAGAAGAAGAAGAAGAAGAAGAAGAAGAAGAAGAAGAAGAAGAAGAAGAAGAAGAAGAAGAAGAAGAAGAAGAAGAAGAAGAAGAAGAAGAAGAAGAAGAAGAAGAAGAAGAAGAAGAAGAAGAAGAAGAAGAAGAAGAACAACAACAACAACAACAACGAGAACAAAAAGAACAAGACAAGGAAGAAAAAGAAGAAGAAAAAAGAATAAGATGAGGGAGGGGGAGGAGGATAAGGATGGGAAGAGGAGGGGGAAAATGTAAAAGAAGAATAAAAAATAATAATAATAATAATAATAATAATAATAATAATAATAATAATAATAATAAGAAGAAGAAGAAGAAGAAGAAGAACAAGAAGGAGGAGGAGGAGGAGGAGGAGGAGGAGGAGGATGGGGAGGAGGAGGGGGACGAGTGGTCATAAAATTTATACAACACCAAAAAAAGAAAATGTTTACAAATTTTATAAAGGTGATATATCCATGTTATAAATTAGGCAATCATCACTATAACATACAAAATGAGGTGAATGGATATCAAATTCATATTGGTGAACCTTTTCCTCAAAACAGATTAGGGTAAATTTGGCTGGTATGGAAAAGTGTGAAAGAAAGGAGAAAAAAGTTTAACATTTTGAAAATGACAAATTCATTTTATCTTTAGCAGAAGTGCACATTACGTTACTACTGCATTTGTAATTTCAGGATATGAACTTTCACTCTTTTCACCTGGTATCTAACTTTGGATTCAGTCACATAAAAATGTGTCATCTCCAATTAATCAAACCACAAAAAATATGGTTTCTTCTATAATACATCATAATTTCAAAACGTTGGAAAGGACAAAACTGTAATCCTTTTAGCAGAAGTGTTTATCATTTCACAACTGCATTAATTATTTTTACAACAAGCTTCCTGACAACTGAAGGCATCCACCCCGACCATGCAGCCATATACAGAGTGCATTCATGGAAAGAATGGGACTGCTGCCCAAATGATGCCATTCAGGAACCCAAAGAAGAACTGCCAAGCGGAGTAAATCTCCCCAGGAAAGATTGGTTGACACTGAACAGGGCAAGGTCTAAAGTGGGGAAGACCAAAACAACCTTACAAAATTGGGGACTTTCTTCAGACTGCCAATGTCAATGTGGACACACGGCTCAAAACATGGACCACATCCTTCACGAGTGCGAACTTGGACCACATATCAGTGATATGGACCTGAGAGGCTGCACCCTGAAGCCATCCAATGGATCAACCACTGGCGTGACACGATATGATGATGATGATGATCTCCAATTAATCAAACCACAAAAAATATGGTTTCTTCTATAATACATCATAATTTCAAAACGTTGGAAAGGACAAAACTGTATTCCTTATAGCAGAAGTGTTTATCATTTCACAACTGCATTAATTATTTTTACAACACGCGTTTTCACTATCACCACTTCAGCCATAAAAATATCTTAACTTTAGAATTAGTCACACTAAATCGTGTGACAATATCAAATTTAACAAGCAAAGAATGTGATTCAAAAATTAAACAATTTCTCTGAGTGGTCTGAGCTGATATAATTGAGAATTATAAAAGTTTTGAGTGGCAGGTCACCAGACAGTATGGAAATAAAATTGGATCAATTGTAAAAAGACAATATAAAATACAGCCCCACAACTATATGTGGATTTTCTATAGACACTGAGATTACATATGTATGTCCGAAATACATTATTATAAACACTCATCAACACTATATACAATGTCATTAAATATCACGATTTAAAAATCTATGTTAGAAAGTGGTAGCATCTTATAATTTGTGCCAGCAATAAACATTTAATGGTTATTACAAATCATTAGAACATGTTGGTGATTTCTTTAAAAGATGCCAAATAAAATGCCATATCCAATTACAATGAATTTCATTTTGTTTAAATTCCATGTATGACTTTGCTTAATTCAACATCGTATTATATATTTAAACAAGTAAAAAAGCTAAAAATACTTTTGGCCCATTTCCTTACAGAAATGATATATTTCTTCCTTGGCAAGGAGCAAATAAACGCACAGTCCAACTGGCAATATATGTTACTTCTAAACTACTCTATTTTACCAATTAATGATTGGGCGACTGAGATGTTCATTATTTGAAGAAAAAAGGAAGGTAAACTACATGTTGAATTCAAATAAAAACAACAAAATACTTGCTTATTTATATAATGACTACTTGGCCATGACATCATATATTCGAAAACAATGGATCTTTTTGTTTTTAATCTTTAAATTATTCAAGCTTAATTCTAGACCCCACTTGTCATATAGCTAATATTGTTTTGGCGTGAAAAGTGTGAATATACACCCTCTCTCTCTCTCTCTCTCTCTCTCTCTCTCTCTCTCTCTCTCTCTCTGATGTTTATTTCGTAATAATGGCTGGCTGAGAAATTTATCGTTTGAAAATTGATGGATCAAAAAAATATTAGAAGATCAAATCTATATATGAGAATATATTTTTACAATGATAATGTAAATAACGGATTTGTGTAAAATTGTTGAGCTTGTAATTTCTTTCTCAGATAAAAGAATATAATTTTTATATCAACAATAATTTCTTCTCTAAGCATTAAGTATTAACATTATACAAAAATATTCCTAAATGAAAATGTGTTTTTTTTATTTTTTTTTTTTGTTGCTTTAGGTCTCTTCCAACACAATTGAGGTTATATGAGAGACCGCTGAAACAAAAAAACAAGCAATCTAACAAAAATAGTACAAATGTCAATCAAAATCATAACCTAAAGATATCATAAGCTAAATTATAAATAACCAAGAACAAACAGGCAGAGGATTTACAGGAAAAAAAATATCCCCTGTCAAAAATACAATCACAAACCAAAGAAGCAGGATAGGCTAGTAAAGAGAAGAAGAAACGACATCACTATCGGATCGTACACCCATGCGAACATCATAGGTATATGATTCAAGGGTGATGCTCCCATCCAACCACCCGCTGAAAATGTGTGAGTTGATGTCAACCATATCATTATTGTTTTTTGAAAACAATGGGATATTTTTAAAATCAAAATTAAAACAATGCTTACTCATAAAAATTCATCATTGTTACCGCTATTTTCATATGATTGCGAATAAATTAAAATTCTATCAAGCGTTACTTACGATGACATGTGACAAATGAAAAACAACATTACTCAATTAGGGTGTATAAGAAAATCAGTAGCACAAAGTCCTATTCAACTACAAGTTAATATAAAATCTAAGAACGAAATTTTAGAAATGGACTATGATTTTAATAATCTCTGAAAAAGAAAAAAATGATAATGCATTTGCCGACAAACAAAGATCAATTACATATCAATCCAGATAAATACATTCAAATTATTGTTTACTTTAATAATGATTGCTTCTAGTATTTTAAAACTCTTTTAAGTTTTGAATGTTATGCTTCATTTGTTATAAATCTATGACTGCTATAATAAAGAGTGAAATTAATTTTAAATTACTTGATACAAATGATGTAATAATAAAATATATTTCTATTAAAATTAACAAACTACATGATAAAAAAGTGTTGTCATGACAAAATTAAAAGGGCATTATCTAAAGAACATTTTGCAAAATATTTATATATTTATAGTTAGGTAACATATCACACATTTTATACAAATGACAATAATAGTTATAACATTAAATTTATAAAAGAAATATACGAAACACCTGAATTTCAGTTTATGTATATAATGATAACAAAAGCGTTCTTGAACCTGTTTGTTTTTTAAACAAACTGTAACATATTTTGTCAACATGTGCATTCTAACTAAATACTAAAATATCAAATTATCAAATTACTACGGCTGACTAAAAAATTTATTACTTGAATAACGATGAATATTAAAGAAATTAAAACCATGTTTTATAAAAACTTAACGTATTATTAATATTTTGTAATAAGTGCATCACTCTTACCTTTCTTTTAAGAAAAACTATTATTACTTTTGTATCATTGCTAATAAATCAAAAGTGTATAGGCATCGCAAAATTAAAAGGGTATTAGATATATCTATAGAATGATATGTCAAGCGATCTGTGTAATGTTTAAACAGAGAGGTTTCTAGAAACAAATCACTTCTTTAAGTAGTAAGCATTTACGTGTACAGAAATAATATACTCAAGCTAATCAATATTAAATAAATGAATTGTTCTGTTTTTAAAAAGCTACTGTTATATTTGCATAAATAATGTTAAAGTATTAAATGAGTTTGAAATTACATTCCAATAAAACCAGACATTGATATGACTTTAAAATATTAGACAATAAAACTTATAGGCAATGAATGATACATGAATAAGAGATTAAAATAAGGTAAACTGAATGTTGGATGTAATGAAAGTACATTTATCAAAACTTTATACAAAGTGAAAGCTATTTTATACAGTACATTTATCGCGAGTCATTAACATTAAAATGGCCATTGAAAATTCTGAGACAGGAAAAAAATTTCTTTTAATTTTGATAAGATGACTTTTCTTAAGAAAATTATCTTTCTATCCAACTACAAGGCAATTGTAATAGATATTCCCTTATGTCATGTTGAGAGTTGATGAAATATTGTGAACAAAAAATTAAGATTAAAGAAAAATGACACAACACTGCAACTTGAAAAAATACGACAAAAACAACTGAAAGTTTACCATATCTGAAGTTAAAGATTGGGCATTTAAATCTTATTAACGGTGAATGAAATTCTTTAAGTGCTTGAGTGTATAATATAGGCTTGACAAAATTTGGAAAGGACGCGATGAAAGGAGCAATGGTGATGAGTGTCACCATTGATGGTGAAAGAGGCAATGGTGATAAGAGTCACCATTGATGGTGAAAGAGTCAATGGTGATAAGAGTCACCATTGATAATGAAAGACGCAATGGTGATAAGAGTCACCATTGATGGTGAAAGAGGCAATGGTGATAAGATTCACCATTGATGGTGAAAGAGGCAATGGTGATGAGTCACCATTGATGGTGAAAGAGGCAATGGTGATAAGAGTCACCATTGATGGTGAAAGAGGCAATGGTGATAAGAGTCACCATTGATGGTGAAAGAGGCAATGGTGATAAGAGTCACCATTGATAGTGAAAGAGGCAATGGTGATGATAGTCACCATTGATGGTGAAAGTGGCAATGGTGATAAGAGTCACCATTGATGGTTTGACTTGCTTGACTTGCTTGCCTTGCTTGTCTTGCTTGCCTTGCAAGGTGGCAGGGACGATAAAGCCACTTCAAATGATCATGACGTTCTAAGAGTAATTTTCAGGGTCAGATCGGCAGAGATTGCACCAGCAGAGCTCAAGATGAAGAAAGTATTGTTGATATAAAAGTGATGGCAGGGATGTAGATGATGGAAGCAGCAGCAGTGACAATGATGGTGAAAATGGCAAGGCAGGTGACGTGATGATGGAAATCACTCCGGCAGGGCTATGGTGGTGAAGATGATGATGATGGGAGGCGATTCTGATGGCAATGGTTGTGTTGGGAGGTGATAGCTTTGGAAGGGATGATGGGAAGTAATGGTAGAGTCATAGGGGTTGTGATAGAAGAGACCATGATGTGAGGTTAGTGGTAATAAGTGAAAGCCATGGCTTGGCGAAAATGATAGAAGCAGGTTCAACAATAAAGATCCAGTAAATGGCACAGTTCCAAACCCAGGGTCAAGGTGACCCATCCACAAAGAGTCAAACAAATCACATCCCTATCCCCGTCTTCAAGACAATTGTAAATCAACATTCTGCCCAAACACATTCGGGCTTCCTGTAGGCCTCCAGTCCGCCTACTGCACTTGGGTATGGACATGAAACACAAAAAAATACACCCCCACCGGTAGAAGCACACTTATCTGTATTTCAAATCCATGCGAATGCCAACCACAATCATCTTGTCAACAAAGAACACGAATGTAACTCACCCGGCCCTAACCAGTTGGAATCAACTCAAACCCAAGTCCAGAACCACACCACCACCTTCACTTTATCACTGAATCTACCTCCAGCATCCTCATCCTCCCCACAACTTCCACCCACCACCACCTTCCTCGACGAACACAATCTCTACATCACAATCACTACAACCTCACCAATACCACCATCATCACTTCCTCCACCATTACCTCCCTTCACAACCATTGCCATCATCATCACTTCCCATCATCATCCCTTCACCACCACAACCCTCCCATCATGATTTCCATCATCCCGTCACCCAACAATGCCACCTTCACCAACAATGTCACTATTGTTGCTCCACCATCTACATCCCCATCATCACCTCGCCACCAACAACTCCTCCAACATCTTGATCCCTGCCATTACAATCCCCGGGGCCCTCCAATATAACCCATCCCATTACTCCACTGAATACCACAATCATTCTCCATGACCTCACCATCCCTGCTGGCCACCGCCCCTACCGCCCACATATGGCCAATCTCGATTCCTGGAGCTTGATGACGTCAAATATCTGTAACAAAGAGTAACAGATCATAAAATGCAGGAAAAAAAATCAGTTCTTTGACTTCACATCTAGTTCAACTTTTGTTGATTCTTGTCTAATCCTGGGGCTTTCTATCTTTCAAGATTTTCAAAGTTTGCTTCAACTAAGTCGTTTGTAGTCTTAGTATATACAAACTATTTTGCGAGAGAACTTGTCTTAGGTTATACATACTATTTGGTGAAAGGCCTAGTCTTAGTATATACATATTTTGTGAGAGGCCTAGTCTTAGTATATACATATTTTGTGAGAGGCCTAGTCTCAGTATATACATAATATTTTATAAAAGGCCTGTTCTTAGTATACTAAACATAATCTTTTGTGAGAGGCCTAGTCTTAGTATTATATACATACTATTTTGTGAGAGGCCTATTTAACACCTACAATATGACATTGATTGATATCATTCATGGTGCACAAAAAAGATGATCAAAACACATATTGCACGCTATTATTTGCAATAACTGCCTCGATGAAAATATTTACCTCCTGTCTTAGTAGTAGTAGTAGTAGTAGTAGTCGTAGTAGTAGCCGTAGTAGTAGTAGTAGTAGTAGTAGTAGTAGTAGTAGTAGTAGTAGTAGTGATGATGATGTGGTAGCAGTGGTTGTATTTGTAGTGAAGATTTTGTTTTGGTGCATGTAGTAGTAGTTGTAGTGATGATGAGGTGGAGTTGACTGCATTTGTAGTAGTAGTAGTAGTGGTATGATGATAATGTGCTTGTGATTGTAGTTGTATTGGAAGTAGTGATAATGATGTGGAGGCAGTGGTTGTAGTAATAGCAGTGGTAGTGGTGTTGATGGTGGTGGCTGTAGCAGTAGTGATGATGATGTGGTGGTGGTGGTGGTTGTAGAGAGGAGGATGAGTGGCGGTGGTGGTTGTAGTAGTAGTGGTAGAAGTGTTGATGTGGCGGTGACGGTTGTAGTCGTACTGGTATTGATGATGTGATAGTTGTGGTTTCAGTGATGACGATGTGGTGGTTGTGGTTGTGGTAGTAGTGGTAGTGATGATAATGTGTTGGTAGTAGTGGTTGTAGTTGTGGTGATGTGCAGTGGTCGTGGTGTGGTGATGATATGTAGGTGGTTGTACTGGTGGTATTAGTAATGATGATGTGGTGGTTGTGGTTGGAGTAAAAGTTGTAGGATGATGATCTGGGGGAGCTAATTGTAGTAACGATGGTAGTGATGATGATGTGGTGGTGGTGGTGGTGGTTGTAAGCAAAGTTTTATTAACGATAATGTGGTGGTGGTGGTTGTTGCAGTGGTGGTAATGATGTATAATGGTGGATTTAGTAGTAATTGTGGTGATGATGTCATGGTGGTTGTAGTGGTAGTGGCAGTAGTGTTGATGTGGTGATGATAGCTGTAGAAGCAGTGGTATTGATGATGATGATGTCGTGGTGGCGTTTGCAGTAGCAGTGATGAGTGGTGGTGATGATTGTAGAAGTAGTAGTAGTAGTGATGATGATGTTGATGATGGTGATGATGATGATGATGTGGTGGTGATAGTGGTAGTAGTATTAGATGTTAGAATTAGTAGAAGAAGTAGAAGTATTAGTTGTATTAGTATTAGTAGTAGTAGTAGTAGTAGTAGTAGTAGTAGTAGTAGTAGTAGTAGTAGTAGTAGTAGTAGTAGTAGTAGTAGTAGTAGTAGTAGTCAGAGACGCCAACTTTAAATTTGGCTCACAGGAGTTTCAGACACCACTCATAGGAATATCAATGCCGAAAGAGGAATTTCCGCACACAAGAGAAAGGAATTGGAATGTTACATAAACACATTGCCAAATACAATCCCAAAGTTTCCTGTAGTATACTGGTGGTAGTGAGGATGAGGTGGTGTTCGTGGTTGTAGTAATAGTGGTAGTGATGATGATATGGTGGTGGTTGAAGTAGTAGTGGTAGTGATGATGATGTGGTGGTGGTGGTTGAAGTAGTAGTTGTAGTGATGATGATATGGTGGTGGCATAGTGGTTGTAGTGTAGTGGTCGTGATGTTGATGTTATGGTGATGGTGGTTGTAGTACAAATGGTAGTGATGATGATGTGGTAGTGGTGGTTGTAGTAGTAGTCGTGGTAGTGATGATAATGTGTTGGTAGTAGTGGTTGTAGTTGTGGTAATGTGCAGTGGTCGTGGTGTGGTGATGATATGTAGGTGGTTGTACTGTTGGTATTAGTAATGATGATGTGGTGGTTGTGGTTGTAGTAAAAGTTGTAGGATGATGATCTGGGGGAGCTAATTGTAGTAACGATGGTAGTGATGATGATGTGGTGGTGGTGGTAGTTGTGAGCAAAGTTTTATTAACGATAATGTGGTGGTGGTTGTTGTTGCAGTGGTGGTAATGATGTATAATGGTGGTTTTAGTAGTAATTGTGGTGATGATGTCATGGTGGTTGTAGTGGTAGTGGCAGTAGTGTTGATGTGGTGATGATAGCTGTAGAAGCAGTGGTATTGATGATGATGATGTCGTGGTGGCGTTTGAGTAGCAGTGATGAGTGGTGGTGATGATTGTAGTAGCAGTAGTAGTAGTGATGATGATGTTGATGATTGTGATGATGATGATGATGTGGTGGTGATAGTGGTAGTAGTATTAGTAGTAGTCGTAGTAGTAGTAGTAGTAGTAGTAGTAGTAGTAGTAGTAGTAGTAGTCAGAGACGCCAACTTTAAATTTGGCTCACAGGAGTTTCAGACACCACTCATAGGAATATCAATGCCGAAAGAGGAATTTCCGCACACAAGAGAAAGGAATTGGAATGTTACATAAACACATTTCCAAATGCAATCCCAAAGTTACCTGTAGTATACTGGTGGTAGTGAGGATGAGGTGGTGTTCGTGGTTGTAGTAATAGTGGTAGTGATGGTGATATGGTGGTGGTTGAAGTAGTAGTGGTAGTGATGATGATGTGGTGGTGGTGGTTGAAGTAGTAGTTGTAGTGATGATGATGTGGTGGTGGCATAGTGGTTCTAGTGTTGTGGTCGTGATGTTGATGTTAGTGGTGATGGTGGTTGAAGTACAAATGGTAGTGATCATGATGTGGCAGTGGTGGTTGTAGTAGTAGTCGTGGTAGTGATGATAATGTAGTGGTTGTGGTTGTAGTCGTAGTAGTGGTAATGATGATGTGGTGATGGTGGTGGTTGCAGTAGGAGTGGTAGTGATGATGTGGTGGTGGTGGTTGTAGTAGTAGAAGTGGTAATGATGACGTGGTGGTTGTCGTAGTAGTGGTAGTGATGATGTGGTGATAGTGGTTGTGGTAGTAATGATGATGTTGCAGTGGTGGTTGTTGTAGTAGTAGTAGTTGTGGTGATGATGATGTGGTGGTGGTAGTCGTAGTAGCAATGGTAATGATGATGATGTGGTGGTGGTGGTTATAGTACAAATGATAGTGATGATGATATGGTGGTGCTTGTAGTAGTGGTGGTAGTGATATGATGTGGTGGTGGTGGTTGTAGTACAAATGGTAGTGATGATGATGTGGTAGTGGTGGTTGTAGTAGTAGTGGTAGTGATGATGTGGTGTGGTGGTGGTTGTAGTAGTAGTGATAATGATGATGTGGTGGTGGTGGTTGTAGTAGTAGTGGTAGTGATGATGTGGTAGTGGTGGTTGTAGTAGTAGTGGTAATGATGATGTGGTGGTGGTTGTAGTAGTAGTGGTAGTTGCAGTGATGATGATGTGGTGGGGATGGTTGAAGTAGTAGTGATAGTGATGATTTGGTGGTGGCGGTGGTGGTTGTAGTAGTAGTGGTAATGATGTAGTGGTTGTAGTAGTAGTGGTAGTGATGATGTGGTGGTGGTGGTGGTTGTAGTAGTAGTGATAATGATGATGTGGTGGTTATAGTAGTAGTCGTGGTAGTGATGATAATGTGGTGGTGGTGGTTGTAGTAGTAGTAGTGGTAAAGATGATATGGTGGTGGTGGTGGTGGTGGTTGTAGTAGTGGTAGTGATGATGTGGTGGTGGTGGTTGCAGTAGTAGAAGTGGTAATGATGATGTGGTGGTTCTGGTGGGGCTGGTAGTTTTAGTAGTAGTGGTAGTAATGATGATGATGTAGTGGTGGTGGTTGTAGTGATGATGTGGTGGTGGTGGTAGTTGTAGTAGCAGTGGAAGTGATGATGATGTGGTGGTGGTGGTGGTTGTAGTAGTAGTGGTAGCGGTGATGATGATGTGGTGGTGGTGGTTGTAGTAGCAGTGGTAATGATGATGTGGTGGTGGTGGTTGTAGTAGTAGTGATGATACGATGGTTGTAATATTAGTGGCAGTGATGATGATGGTGTTTGGAAAAGGGGGGGGGGGGGGGGTTATCCTTGAACATATTGACCTCACCGGAATTTGACGGATGCTGTCCGCTACCGAAATTTTTGGCTCCCGACCAGAGTATTTTTCCGGTGAGACCAGAGTTTTGGCATCACTGATTAGTAGTAGTAGAAGTAGTATTAGAGATTAGTAGTAGTAGTAGTAGTAGTAGAAGTAGTATTAGAGATTAGTAGTAGTAGTAGTCGTAGCAGTAGTAGTAGTCGTAGTAGTAGTAGTAGTAGTAGTAGTAGTAGTGGTAGCAGCAGCAGCAGCAGAAGTAGTAGTAGTAGTAGTAGTAGTAGTAGTAGTAGTAGTAGTAGTAGTATTAGTAGTAGTAGTAGTAGTCGTAGTAGTAGTAGTATTAGTATTAGTAGTAGTAGTAGTAATGGTGGTGGTGCTTGTAGTAGTGGTAGTATGTTCGTTTTTAAGGGATTTACGGCGCTTGCCACACATTTAGGTAATATCAGCGCCGGTAAAAAGGAAGAAAGTGGGATAGTAAAAATTTCTAGAATTACAATCAAAGTAACCAAGAAAAAGGGAGACAGAGGAGATCAAATAGGGAACAGATGTAGATGTAGAGCCACTATCAATGTACTTAGTTTGAGATCACCTAAATGTCTCATCCTGACACAAGCACAGGTCCCCACAAAGAGGAACACAGAGAGAGAGAGAGAAGAGAGAGAGAGAAGAGAGAGAGAGAGAAGAGAGAGAGGAAGAGAGAGAAGAGAAGAGAGAAAGAGAGAGAGAGAGAGAGAGAGAGAGAGAGAGAAGAGAGAGAGAAAGAGGAAGAGAAAGAGAGAGGAGAGAAGAGAGAGAGAGAGAGAGAAGAGAGAGAGAAAGAGAGAGAGAGAGAGAGAGAAGAGAGAGAGAGAGAGAGAAAGAGAGAGAGAGAGAGAGAGAGAGAGAGAGGAAGAGGGTGAGGGAGGTAGAGAGAGGGAGAGAGAGAAAGAAGACCAACAGACATTCCTACCTCAAAGAGAAGGCTCCAGTCCTATGAAGAATACACAATCCAATCCTGTCCATCCTTGAGAAAATAATAAAAAACGTTATTCTTGTTTATGTTGTGATCGAAGAAGTTATGTTTTGAAAGAAATGCAGTCTCACGACTAACGTTCAGATCATCTTTACATTCACCCGATAGCTCAACTGGTTAACTACTAAAACAATGTGACAAGTTCTGTTCCCTGTTGAGCCTCAAAAGCTAACTTCTAAATGAAGACATAGCACAAGGCTATTAATCGTGCAGCACAGACAGATATTATGACACTTATGAGAGTTTATACTCAAACCAATTTCAATATATAACATTAGTAAAAAAAAGAATTCTACTACTATAACTATAAGCCATTTTACTTTGTAGTTGTTAGCTAAATGACGAGAAAATATTTTACAGTAAGGATAGAGACACAGTTTCTTTAAATGGTGGGCCAGTTTTATTTATTTTATCACTTGTGAACTCTTTAAAACCATGTTTTTGGCATGATACATTGATCTTTATCACTGTTTCAGTTTCAGTTGGGTGGGGAAGTGTGGCTCAGTGGTACAGTTTTTGTTTTGTACCCCAAAGGCCCAGAGTTCTAATACTGGCTGCGCTGTGTGGCCTTGAGCAAGTCATCTCGCCCAAGCTCAGTTTGAAGTGCAGCACTGCGGCTGACGTCTGGGTTATTCCAGTATTCCCTTGGAATAGACTCTAAAGACAAATTTCCCCTATAGGATGAATAAAGGGAATTTTATTTTTATTTTATTGTTGTAAGTGTTATCTTTAGAAACTTGTCAGTCAGAAGCCCTGCAAACAGCTTGTATTAAATCAAACTTAAAATTAGTAATTATAATCGCTGTAACCTGTGAGTTTTGACTGATATTCACTACCTTGAGCAATTGAAATACATTTTAGTCTATGCGTTTTCTTTGAACGGACTATTGTCAGTGCTTTCCAAACAAGGCATTCAATGAGTTTCATATCACGGGACTTTTGTTTTTTTTTCACTATCTAATTATTGATCACCAATATGTTTACAGCTGTTTGTGTCCTCATACTTAAATCTTTTTCATTTATCCATTCCTTATCTATTTAATTAGTTGATGTTTAGCAAGATTATTATCGAATTATCAAAACGTCCTTTCTATACAACGCCTTCACCAGTTAAGTAGAAAATGGTAAGGGCTGCCTGAAGCCGGTGTCGTAAAATACTAACGAAAGAGTGAAAATGGAAAGGCTTCGTATGGGAACAAAACAGACAATGGACGTTTCGGGTACAAACCCTTCATCAGCACAACAATACACAAATAAACGAGGAAAACAAATAAAATATAATGAAAAATAACTTGTATCGTCTGTACTCAATGGTGGTTGCAGTATGAATGAAATGTTAGCATGGCGTGGGTAGAGGATAGGGTACCCCAGGGGGGTGATCTAATTGATAAGAAAAGGTCAGCGTCAGGGAACAGAACTTTCCAGAAAATAATGGAAGATAAAAGACATATAAGTGGTAGTAGTAGTAGTAGTATAGTAGTAGTAGTAGTAGTAGTAGTAGTAGTAGTAGTAGTAGTAGTAATAGTAGTAATAGTAGTAGTAGAAAGCTGTTGTGAAACAGTAGGGGGCGTTGTAGAGGGCGAGGTGAAAGAGTCACGGCAGAGGTGGGAGGGGGGGGGGGGTGTTTGTTGGATGAGCGAAGGACGAATCTTCGCGAAGGAAATACAAATGATCAGATGGCGATGCGATAGTAAAGTGGAATATACAGATAAATAGATAGATAGATAGAGATGGATAGACAGATAGATAGATCGATAGATAGAAAAGAGGAAAGAGGAGAGAAAAAAAAAACAAAAAAAAAACAAAAAAACAAACAAACACAGCAACAACGTCAACAGGAAAAAAAAAATTAAAAAATAAAAAAGGGGAGGGGGGGGGGGCAGGGAGGGGGGTTGAGGCGATACAAGTTATTTTTCATTATATTTTATTTGTTTTCCACATTTATTTGTGTATTGTTGTGCTCACGAAGGGTTTGTACCCGAAACGTCCATTGTCTGATTTGTCCCCATATGAAGCCTTTCCATTTTCACTCTTTCGCTAGTATTTTACTTCACCAGTTAACTAAGCCAACAGAGAGACAGATAGAAAAAGAGATAGAGAGAGACGGAGAGATACAGAAGGTTTGAGAGAGAGGAGAGAGAGAGAGAGAGGAGAGAGAGAGAGAGAGAGAGAGAGAGAGAGAGAGAGAAGAGAGAGAGAGAGAGAGAGAGAGAGAAGCTAAATGGAATACCTACCTCAAGATTGGATCTCCATTACGAATACAATCTTTTGATGAATACACGATGCA
This sequence comes from Berghia stephanieae, assembly GCF_034508935.2. NCBI lineage: Eukaryota > Metazoa > Mollusca > Gastropoda > Nudibranchia > Aeolidiidae > Berghia > Berghia stephanieae. Next base: position 29,138,047 of record NC_088363.1, read on the forward strand.
ATCCTGTATCTTCAAGCTGTCTTTTAGTGAATTAAAAATAAAAGATGTATTTCTTGATTATGTTTTGAATTTGTAAACAGATAATGAGCAAAGAAATTATGTTTTGAAAGATATGCAGCCTTGCACTTAATGATAATAGTAACTAATAATTTTTTGACCTCGCCAATTAAAAAAATAAAATCAAACTCTTGAAAATGAATTATCAGGAGAAAAATTGTCACTTCTGTAAATACCAAATGTTGGTTAATGCTGAAGGCAATCTAAGGTGGAATACTGGAATCTATGATTTCAGTTTGTAAAACTCTTTGTTTGTGGATTCCAAACAATGGATCAGAAAATGGTGAGATCGGAGTCTAAAACAGTAATAAATTAGATTTGTTCATTCTACAATTCCCGTATACATCAAATTGTCGGTGGGATTTTTTTCAAAGTTTGATATATTGTGCAGATACACTATTTCTATAATTAAAATGGTGCTGATTGAATCTCGAAGAAAAAAATAACGGTAAGTATTGAATTGTAAGACAGTATCTGTCTTTGTCTAATAAATTGAAGCTTACAATTGAATACTTATCGTTATTTCACTATTTCTATAAGCACATGAAAGCTTTCCTTGTATTTTGAGGTGCTTCATTGTAAAAATCACCTGCAAAGAATTTCAGTTCTTAAAATACAAAGGGGCATAACTCAGTTAATTATTTTGACCTCCAATCTTGACTCATATTACACTACACAGCTGACAAAGTTTAAAATATTTGGCTTATGAGGCTGTTAAAAGCTATTGAATTCAATGCTTTCAAATTCAATTTACTTTTGAAAAAACCGTTAACAGTCTAATTAATGTGGATTATACTCATTCAGATGAATTCAGTTCAGATTTGTATGAATGTCGATTTTTATGTCTAGTCTAGTGCAAGATTTTTTTTATTATATTAAAAAAAATTCAATACACCGTGAAAAAGAGCGCTATGAAAAGGCTTTATGTGACGGCGTTATAGTATAGTTATGTGACACACTGTAGTGAAGCGTATGGACTATGGATAATGGAATTGTGTATGGGCGTGTACAGATAATTTGGGGTGACCAATTTGGTTCGATATTACGGACCCTGAAATTGAAATCCATCCATTTTATTTTATTTGGATTCGGAATGAATTTACTACAACGAATAAAGCTTTAACTGTAAGCGTAGACGTCTAGTATCTGTAGTGTAAGAAATTAGACTTAGATATTTAGAGTCTAGAGCACTAGGCCTAGGTATCTCGACTGTATTTAACATCTACAACACAACGCAAACGAATAA
>NC_088363.1:29144349-29174349 GCF_034508935.2 Berghia stephanieae
TACAGTTAAAGTCCTGCGTTACAGTTACATATTAGTCGGCTATCCTTATCCTTATCTTTTTTTATCACTCAACTTTCGCTCTCTTTCTCCTGTTGTCTCTTCCTTTCCCTCTTTCTCACTCCTCTCTCACCTTTTGTCGTAACAATCAGTAGGATTCTCTTTCAATCTACCTTCTACAGCCTCTCCTCTTGTTGGGCCTCGATCCTTTTGATGTTAAGCTACCACACTTCCAGGAATTCCTATGAGGTCACTTTTTGTTTACCGTAACTATTTGGAAACAAAATGGCTACCACAGTTCCCGCCAAAGTCGACGGAGAAAGTCTTAAATTATTCTTAAATTGTTCACATCAGCATCCAAGTCAAGTCAAATTTCTTCGATCTGAACGTTTCAATGATGAATTCCAATGAACCAAAACATGAATTAGGCACGAATTTGTTGTAAAAATTCGAATAATGATGAACTTGGTAAAGAGACAAAAACACAAGCAACCCCCCCCCCCCCCCCGCGCATGCGTACCAAAAATTTTAGACTTATCAAGACTAAAGACAGATCATAGCAAAGATACCTTCAGACCAGAAATAGCCTTGATTACAGGTTGTATTGTGACGCCAGAAATACACTGAGAAGTTACACAAGGAAGCTTAAGAGCGATTTTGAGGAGAGTATTTCAAATGAGATCCAAGAAAACCCAAAAGCCTTTTGGAAATACACCCAATCGAGAACAACAATAAGAAGCGGGGTAGGTGATCTGCGGGACAGTAATGGAGACCTGCAAAACGAGGACATTATAAAAGCAGAAATAATGAACAAATTCTTCTGTGGTGTATTTACACATGAGGACACTAACCATGTGCCAGCATTGGAGACAAGACATTACAGCGAGGCACTTGTCAGTATAGTTATAAAGAAAGAAGACATACTGAAAAATATTATGAAGCTTAACCCAGGCAAATCAGCAGGACCTGATGGACTCCACCCTCGAGTGCTAAGGGAAATTGCGAATGGAATTGCCACACCGCTTCAAATCATATTCACAACGTCGTTACACAACGGGAACTTGCCACAACAATGGAAACTTGGACAGGTTACTCCAATATTTAAAAAAGGTGATAGAAACACTCCTGGCAATTATCGACCTGTGAGTCTGACAGCAGTTCCGTGCAAAGTGATGGAGGCAATAATTAAGGAACATGTGATGGAGCATATGGTCACAAACAATCTGTTCTGTGATGAGCAACATGGCTTCGTGCCCCGGAGATCATGCATAACACAACTAATTACCTGCATTGATGAATGGACAGACGCCTTGGATAGGGGAGAACCGATGGATGCGGTATACCTCGACTTTAAAAAGGCATTTGACACTGTACCCCATGAAAGGCTCATTCAAAAACTACATAGCTATGGCATCAGAGGAAAGATAAACGAATGGATATCTAACTTTCTGCACGACAGAAAACAGAGAGTCTCACTGAACGGGCACCATCACAGTGGTTGGATGTCACCAGCGGCATTCCACAGGGGAGTGTTCTGGGTCCAGTATTATTCGTGGTATTCATCAATGATCTACCTGATGTTGTAAAAAACGTGATCAGAATATTTGCTGACGATACAAAGTTGTTTGGACCTGTAAGAACAGAAAGTGACCGACATACTATACAAGATGATATCGACAAATTATCAGACTGGTCAGACAAGTGGCTGTTAAAGTTTAATGCAAGCAAATGCAGCGTAATGCATCTTGGTTACAAAAATCCAAAGCACACATACAGAATGAGAGACGATAACGGAGTGTACCAGCAGCTAGGGGAAACAGAAGTAGAAAAGGATTTAGGAGTGCATGTAGACAACAGACTATCCTTCCACCATCATGTCAACTGTGCAATAAATAGAGCAAACAGAACTCTCGGAATTATTAAAAGGACATTCACCAGCAGAAATAATGATATTATTAGGCGGCTCTACACTGCTCTGGTACGACCATCACTTGAATATGGTAATGCACCGAGGATATCACAGCATGTCGGTGACATGGATAAAATTGAAAGGGTACAAAGGAGAGCAACGAAGCTTTGTTCAGATTTGAAGCATCTACCATATGAAGATAGACTGAGGTATCTCAAACTACCATCATTGTACTACAGAAGACAAAGAGGAGACATGATACAAGTATATAAGAAAATAAACGAGAAAGATAGAGTAGATAGAGAGCAAATACTACCAGAGAGCACATTTAATAGAACGAGAGGACATAGCGACAAATTAAAAAAAAGACAGGCCAGATTAAATGTAAGAAAATTTTAAAAAATCTCAATAAAATGATGTGACGACGTGCTTGTTTGATTCTAATTATTGCTTCAAGCAAGTCACGGTGACACTATTTTTTAAAAGAATATAATATAAAAATCTTAACTTGCAGACAAGAAATTCCACGGAATTACTTTAAGACGCACATACAGCATCTGTAATTATGGAAATAAATAGTAATCCATCATCTTTACACACAACAATATCTTGTTATATATTCAATATGCTAGTGTATCTAAAAGAAAAAAAATCCGTACTTGAGCGATATTCATGAAACGTGTCTATAAAATATAATACAATTGTGATAGAAACAAGCACGATATCACAGCATAAATGTAGTACCAGGATGCTTTAAAATGATGCTTAGCGGAGTTATTTTCAATAGGCAGTAAAGACCCTTCCTCCACTTGTCTAACAATGTCCTTGAAACGACTCAAACACATATGTAGTTTACCATCTTGCAAGGAAATGCCATCTACACCCTTTATTTTTACTTTCCAATCTAAGACTTGTATCGTGAATACCAACTCTTTGTCATCAACGGTTGGTTTTGAAATAAGTTGTAATGACACAAATGGACACACTAGGATTGGGCTAATTATGATACCATCTGACGGAAAGATCCATTCTCTCTCCATTTTCTTGTTACTTTTCTCACGACATTTGTCGAAGCCGGATTGCTCTCTGGAAAAATTACACATCTCCCATCCAGAACACATCAAACGCAGCTGTATTTCTTGATCGGGATTTGAGATATTATTGTCAAAAGTGACATTATTTATCGATAAACTCGTCATCCAATTTACCAATTTGTTTTCTAAGTCATCTCTTAATAGTTTGGATGCTATAAACCCAATCTCCACTGTAATCTGCTGCTCCAATGAGACGAAGCCATCGTTCGTGTCACACTCCTTAGTCTCAAGTGTAACGAGGCTGGCTACACCTCGGGCGAAATACTTATAGAAAAAAGTATTATATATACCACTATCAAGTTTGTCCAAAAAGAAACTAGGTACCGGTTTCGTTGGCCAAAATACAAAATATCCGTAGTAAGTAAATTTTTTAATATCTTCTATAGCTGTTTTACACAATTCATTGTCGTTCACAAGCAATTTACCTGGTTCACATGTAACCGGCGTACATTTGTCCTGAAAAGGAAGATGTTATCAACATTTTTAGAATATGATATCAGAAGGATTTGATTTTGGACACCCCCCCCCCAGAAAACAAACAAAACAAACCAAAAAAAAAATCAAAAAATCAACAAACAACAAAAAACTCCCCCCCCCCCCCCCCCCAACAATAAACAAAACAAAACAAAACAAAAATCAACCAACAAACCAAACATAACGAAAACAAAGGAAAATACAGTTACCGAAAATAAAAACATTTGTGAAGGGCCATTCAAATATTATTCTTACATATTTTCATGCCTTCTCCCACTTTCTTACTTTTTTCTTACATTTGCGACCGTCTCTCCCCTCCCCCCTCCCCCCTTTCTACAACGTGCAATGTAATTTTACGTTTTTCAATATTCATAATTTTAATATACGGAAAGTATACATAGAAGTGAACAGAACAGAACAAAATACTAATCACGAATCGTTTCGGGTTCAAACCCCTTCTTCAGCTAATAACAATAACAATTGAAACACGACGTGAAATCCAGAAAGAAAGTTTTGAGTGGGTTTAACCCGATGTACAAAACTCATAATTTATTTTGTTATGCTGACATGGCGGTTTAAAAAAAAAAATAAAAACCCGAATTTTGCAAGGAAAATCTCAAATTTTGCAACCTAAAAACAGCAAAATTTGCAAAATTTAATTAATTTGATTAATTTTCCTAAAACCAATAATTAGTTCATGAAAGAGAAAGGTATTTGTTTTTAAGGATTTCACGCCGCTCGCAACAAATGTAAGGTCATATTAATATCAGCACCTGTAAAAAAGAAGAAAATGGGATGGTAAAAAAGAAACTATGATTAATTATCTTTCACGTTCTACACGAGCTATCAAATTAAAAGAAGAAAAAAAATCGTTTTTGTTTCTTGCCTTTTAAAAAAATTAGTATTTTTTTTTTTTTTTTTTCTCTGCAAAATCTCGAAAAAATTGCAAAAAATTGCTAAGATTACAGATTTTGCGGCCGCAAGCGATTCAAAAAAACTGCCATGCCAGGTTGTGGGCTTAAGAAAGATTTTGAACCCTGAAAGTTTTATATTTGATAGTTCAATCTTTTTTGTAGCTGTTATATTCAGATTTGTATATTACCTTTTGTTCACTTTGACTTTATTCTACATCCTTTTACATATCTTTTTCACCAGATTGTAAAAAGTATGATTATTGTAGTAAAAAAAAACCGTTTAAATTAAAAGTATTTTAATATCAACTGATATTTTGAGTAAGGAAAACATTGATACTCAGTATTGTGTCTTTATTAATGGGGGTCCTGATAGGTCAGTTAGTAGAATACTAGCTTCACACACAAAGGGACCAAGATCGATCCCAGGTGCGGTCGAGATTGTTTTTCGAGCAACCCCCCACCCCTTGTTCACTCAGCAGTAAATGGGTAGCTAGATCTGTTAGATATGGCGGAAAGTACTTTGCGATAGACTAGCGTCCCATCCAAAGGGTAGCAAAGCAATTGCTATTGTCCATTTCACGCTACAGAAGCCGGGATAAACTCCGACTCCATGGGCGTTACGCTCTGAAGGACTACTAAAGAGTCTTTATTACTAATGAAAGCATCTAAATAATATAAACATGTACAAATCAGTTGCAAAAACAAAGAAACTCAGGGACAGGACTAGAAATTATGGGATCAACACATCAACTTCAAAAATGCAAAGCAAAGGATGAAATTAGATATAATCTATTCTTTAGAAAATAGGATTGGGAATTAACAGTGTTTCGGAAGGCACAGAATTACTGTCAAATCTAAAGATTATAAAACTAATTTTTTACAGATTTATATATGCGTGACTAACCAACTTTTCTTGAAGAAAGGGTGATTCTATTATCTGCTGACTCAAGTGATAGGTCGTAATGCTTTGTCCTTGCTGTTGTGTTTTTTGAGGGACAACAGAATAATATTGTGGAACCACTCGACCCAATAGCGGAAAGTAAATTTTGTGATAGAACATTGATTACAGAATATAAGTTAAATAATAATGATAATAATACTAATAAATAATAATAATAATAATAATAATAGTAATAATAATAGTAATAATAATAATAATACTATATAATAATAATAATAATAATTAATAATAATAATAATAATAATAATAATAATAATAATAATAATAATAATAATAATAATAATAATGATAATGAAATAATAATAATAATAATAATAATAATAATAATAATAATAATAATAATAATAATAATAATAATAATAATAATAATAATAATAATAATAGGAGTACTATTACATTTGTTCAAGCCACCCCAACCCCCTTTCATATCATTTCCTTACAGTTGCTAACCCCCTCCCTTCTTACACCTCAGAAGCGGGTGGGGGTATTAGCAATTATTAATATTATAGCAACAGCTCCTAAAGGTTACACTACGATGTTATGAGAATCTACCCAATCTTCGGGAATTTTCCACTCTCATGAACGGTTCTGTAACCACCACCCGGTAGCTGCATCACAAGGCAATCATAAACTAGATGCTCTGCAGTCTCCGAACCATTACCACATTGAGTGCAAGTGGGCGCTGCCGCCACAACCAACAGATGCAAAGTGGGTATTTTTCTTCTTCTTCTTCTTCTTCTTCTTCTTCTTAATTATTATTATTATTATTATTATTATTATTATTATTATTATTATTATTATTATTATTATTATTATTATTTATTATTATTATTATTATTATTATTATTATTATCATTATTATTATAATTATTATTATCATTATTATTATTATTATTATTATTATTATTATTATTATTATTATTATTATTATTATTATTATTATTATTATTATTATTATTATTATTGTTATTATTATTTTTAATATTATTATCATTATTTTTTGACAGCCCCTGAGCCATAGTCTGCTGCTTGTCGCCAAATATCTCCTTTTTACTGATGAAGAAGCCCGGAGGTTTGTCTTTCAGATCAGAAGGAACCATATTCTTCCATTTCGATATTCATCTTGTAAGTCTGGGAAGCCATATAAAAGACCAGTCAGATTTGCATTCGGCTTTCATGTACTTGATGCACTGATCTCTGTTTTCTGCCTTACGGTTGAGAGTAGGAATATCGATTCTTTTCCGTTCTTTAATGTTGTCAACACAGTTCTTGCTTTGCCTCCCTCTTTCTAGTATGTCCTGAAATATTGTTTTGATCATAGAGTCGTTCTGTGTTACATGGCAAAATCACGAGCGCTGTCTCTTTTTGATGATGACAAGTAGGGGCTTTTGTGGACCTTCCATCTTTCTTATTTCATCGAGCACATTTTAATTTGTATTCTTTTTCTTTCCAGAAAATATCGAAGAGTGATCCGTGACATTTATCCTCCAAGGCCTGTAATATATTCGTGGACTACTGACATTGTCAAGCTTTCGCATCTATTTAGAATCATCGATTGAATTATGGATTCGAATAATTTTGTTGGAAATGTGACGTTACTGCTCTTCCATATTTGATTCAGTTTAGCCATAGACGAAGTTACCATTTGTTATTTCCCATGTTTAATAAGGGTGGCACCCGGGTATTTGAAAGCGTTGACTTCTTCTAGTTGCTATTCATTCATGAAGATCCGATGCGCTGTTGACAAGTATTTTGCTTTTTTTTTCTGCGCTGATCTCCATCCCATAAGATTTTTGCCTTTTTGACAAGTCTATCAGTCAGTTCTTGTAGTTCTAGGTTACTTCCTACAAGGTCTAAATCATCAGCAAAGAGGAGGTTACTTATTGGTCGCACACCTTTTGATATTGTAGAGTGAAAATTGTGATGTTTTCCAGGAACAAATTGAAGAAGACCAGCGAATGAAGGCACCACTGTCTTACACACTGTGGTCTTCAAAGACTAGCCAATCTGATTATTGAGAGGGACAGCTTTGCTGGATGATTTGTAGAGTGTTTGAATTGCTAAGATGATTCCTTCCTCAATCCCAAAGCCCTTAAATACCTACCAAAGATCGCCGTGTCACACTCAGTCAACTGCCTTTTTGAAATCAATGAAATTGTGGAATTGATATTTCTTGTCTAAAGGATGTTTTTTTCATTGGTATTTGGCAGTTAAATATATGTTGCTTCTTCTGGATCTGAACCCAGCCTGCTCTTCAGCTAAGTGGTTCTAAGCTTCTCTTTTTCAGATGGTTGAGAATAATCCTCAGCATGATTTTGTTTTCTTCTCTGCTTCTTCATTAGTCAATATCTCCTACTTTTTTGTGTGCCTAAAATCAATAATTGATGTGCTTCATTTACAATTTATATATATAACAAACAGGTAGTCGTATTTACAATTAATTTTCTTACCTTGGAATCCGTTACGTTATGTTCCCAACATCCATGACTTTTAACCGTATTCTTATCTTTGTCAGGGTTGAAGGGAAGATCGTTGAAATAAAAAATTCTGCCTTGGACTCTGTCAAATCGTTGTTGGTATTCCTTGCAGTCTTTACCGGATAAAGCATCAAAACCATTGCATAAATGACAAAACAGATTTTTAGCTTTAAAGACTCGTAGTGAAGGAATGTCAGGTAGGCTATGGCAGAGGCGTTCAAGGACTGGGTGAGAACGATCTGGACACGAGCTATAGAACAGTTTACCTCCAAAAGCTATATTATTATAACTTGACCCACATATACCACCATATATATCGATTGCAGTATCATGACATAATATTTCATTACGTGATTTTTTCCGGCTTTGCTGGATTGTTGATTTCAGCCACTCGAATGGATCTACAAAATGGCGAACATTGTTTAGGAATGAAGAACACGATACTGTCTCCACAAAAGGTTTCAGTCCATCAGTTATATTCTGTCTCATACTTATTATGAGAGAGCTATTTGAGTCTAATCCTAATTTGAACCCATTACATAAACCACAGAATATATTATCAAAAACTAATGCAGTCGTGACATCTATAGCTGGAACTAAGTGTTCTAAATCGGTATGAGTCGATTTATTTTCACATTTGTCTCGGATTATCGGATCTTGCCAAGTAGCTAAACATCCATCAGTACGGATGTATTCATTTTCATATGTTCTGTTAAAGAGATCGTGCATTTCATCATATTTTCCATTGACCGACAGGCCTCTCTCCATTACAAAATCCTTATTTACCCAATCTGCTGAAGGGCAACATGTGCCTTTGAGAATGCAATCTTCATCACACGTACAAGGAAAACAATAGGGATCACTGCAACAAGTATATCGGTCGTATACAAGTTTTCCATCCACACATTTACGACCACAAAAAGATGTGTGAATTATTGGCCAGTTCTTTAGTGTTATATCATCGATTGAGACTTTTTCTGCTCCAAAAAAGTAGAATGCAGACACAAGTGAGTTGTTCACAAGTATAATTCGGAAAAGTCTCAATAGGCATAAGTCACATATCCTTGCCATTTCTGGAAAATTCTGCAATAATAATCAGCGATCTTACATTATGATCATTATCAGTTAATAATGTTAACAATAAAAAAAAATCAAAACATGTTAAAATGGAATTAAAATAACTAGACCACAAAACAAAGGACGCTTAAATGTTAATTTACAGGCTATGCAAAAAAATTAACAAGATTTGAAATTGTTACAAATACTTGGAAAGGTGCGTGGACATAAACATTCAGCCAATTACCCTCATTAATTTTTAAAACGCTAATCAAAATAAACAAAAAAACAATTACCTACTTCTCCTCTTACGATTCTTTATCTTTGAGCGATTCATTTTCCGTTTGAAATTACACTCATGAGAATCACACACTAGGTGATAGACCAATGGCGGCTGGTAATAGTGAGCAGGGTGGGCAAACACCAGCCTGTTTTTTCAAGTTCGATGCTGAATTACCAGATCCGAAATAATCTAAATTATGTTAGATAAGTTACTTCGTACTGTAATTAATGGTTGTGTATATTTGATAGATTGCGAATCATCATACACCCCATAATATACAGAGCAGGATACGCTCCGGTAATTTTACCCTCCCCCCACCACCCCACTCCGCCCACATCATTGTACCGCACAGGGAAAAAAATTCACTCAAATGTGTTTTTTAAAATCAGATCATTCTTTTTAAGATTGCACATTTTTCGCACTAGAAAGTCTTAATGTTTTGTTCAATTTAATCGTTTTGATAACAAGTTGAAATTAAAAGTTCAGAGCTTGAGCCAGTTATCGGCACTTTTATGTGTGTAAAGGATAATTCAACATTTAAAACAACGTTTTGATGACACTGGATCTGATGGATACATAGAATCACGAAACACATGTGAAATGTGAAGGGATTCGGCCAGTGCTGCCAGGTGCCTTTGCAAAAATCCCGCCAACTTTATGCCAGAAATCGGCCAAAATAGCGGGAGTTAAAATGTCTGATATTGTTTTTAACTTTCGGCTAATCTGAATTAGGTTGTGTAATATAGATCTCGACCAACAGTACACTTACAATAGCAATAGGTGCTCTTAAAAGTCACTTTATGGGTGGGGGGGGGGGGGGGGGGGAGATATATTGCTATACTTTTTAAAAGGCTGTACAAATCATAAGAAATCCGCCCAAAAATTGAAAGTGACGCCTCAATTGGAATCCAGCGCTAACCGCAAACGTACTAGTCTGTAGTCTGCCCTTCCCTGCATATAGCGCTGAAGCAGATGCGACACTGCCATACCTTCCAATTCATTACTTATACAAAGCACTTTCAACCTCTCTTCTATATTCTTCCCGTTTTCTTTGTGTACCGAATAAAAGCCAGAAGTTTTTATTCAATATTTTCATACCATGTAATTTGTTTTCAATTTTATTGTCAATGGACATAAATGAGATAATGATAACGATAATGATGATGATGATGATGATGGCTGTGGTGATGATGATGATGATGATGATGATGATGGTGGTGATGATAATGATGATGATGATGATGATGATGATGATGATGATGATGATGATGATGATGATGATGAGGATGATGATGATGATGGAATATCTATTGTGGCCATCATCATCATTATTGTCGTCTTCATCATGATTTTTATCAACATTAATACACTAACATGAATATTTATATTAAAACAATAACGCTGATTAAAAAAAAACAACAACAAAAAACAACAGCAGCGATGATGCGGATGATGGTGATGATGACGGTAATACTAATAATAATGATAATAGTAATCATAATAATAATAATAATAATAATAATAATAATATATAATAATAATAATAATAATAATAATGATAATAATAATAATAATAATATGATAATAATAATTAATAATTATATAATTAATATATATTATATTATTATATATTATTATTATTATTATTATTATTATTATTATTATTATTATTATTATTATTATTATATTATTATTATTATTTATTATTATTATTATTATTATTATTATATTATTATTTATTATTATTATTATATATTATTATTATTATTATTATTATTATTATTATTATTATTATTATTATTATTATATTATTAATTATTATTAATTAATATAATAATAATAATAATAATAATAATAATAATAATAATAATATAATATAATAATAATAAATATAAATAACAATAACAATAATAATACTATAATATAAAATAATGATATAATAATAATGTTCATAATAATAATGTTCATAATAATAATAATAATAATAATAATAATAATAATAATAATAATAATAATAATAATAATTATAATATTGAGCTTTTATATAGCGCAATATCCACTTAACGTGCTCAAAGCGCTTTACAAGGGGTCCCTGGTCAACAGCAACATTTAACATGTAGGACGAGACATGACGCCTGTTAGGCGATATTACAATTTTTCGGACAAAGACAACGCTGTTAACGGCCAGGTACTCATTTTACACCTGAGTACGGTGAGAGAATGTGAGTAAAGAGTCTTTTCCAAGGACTCAACTATGCGTCGAGCGAGGCTCGAACCCAGGACCTTCCTATCCGAAAGCGAGTGTCATACCACTAGACCACATAGCCGCACATAATAATAATAATAATAATAATAATAATAATAATAATAATAATAATAATAATAATAATAATAATGTATTGTGTATGTGTGTTGATGGTGTGTTAGTTTGTGTGTGTATTAGAAATATTAAGACAAGTCAATATAAGAGAGAAATGATTGATGTCTATTAAAGAATAAATAAATACTAAAGGAATAAATTTTAAACCGGAGTAATCTGAATAATAATCGGTTTTAATTTAATCTGTCTACTATCTATTAATTTTCTTTTATTAAAATGTAGTATTTATTGCTGTTAACCCTTCCTCCTACATACAAACTACGAATAAACTAGGTTCTCTTTCTCCAACATGCCATCAAATAATTCTTTCAAGACAATAGCGCCGTGCGTGGCACAGTCATTCTCAGCGGCTCTTCCCCGAATTTATTTACTCCATGGTTGGAGACAGGACAATAAGTGGTATACCAAGGTCGACAACTGTAAAAAAAAATGACCCCACAACAAAACGCAATTTGCGCCACTATCTACAATCAGCATGCGAACCTTCAATACCCGCAGCCAAGGTTTTTATGGAGTTTCAAGAGATATCGTACTCGGACTCGGACGTTTACAAGGACAGAGTATACCAGCCTTATTATAGACTGTACATGCCAACATTTTGACTCCTGTAAAAATACAACGCAATTTTCAATGGACTCAAAACTCCAGAAATGACCCCTGAAAAGTTTTTCTGTTGAATCACAGTTTTTGCTCAATAGATTGATGATGTTGATGATGATGACGATGATGATGATGATGATGATGATTACGACGACCACGATGATGATAATAATTATAATAATAATAATAATAATAATAATAATAATAATAATAGTAGTAGTAGTAGTAGTAGTAGTAGTAGTAGTAGTAGTAGTAGTAGTAGTAGTAGTAGTAGTAGTAGTAGTAGTAGTAGTAATAATAATTATCATAATAATAATAATAATAATAATAATAATAATAATAATAATAATAATAATAATAATATAATAATAATAGTAATAATAATAATAACAACAACAACAATAATAATAATAACAATAATGATAATAATAATAATAATAATAATAATAATAATAATAATAATAATAATAATAATATAATATATAATAATAATAATAATAATAATAATAATATAATAATAATAATAATAATAATAATAATAATAGCCTTAAAAGCTTTAAAACTTTCATTTCAACTTTAGATTAGTATTTGACATCAGGCCCTCTTCGACATACTACTGTTCTGGTTTTGAGATCTACCCAGGGTTATTGTAAGATGATGCTGTGACTGAATATAAAACAATTATCAAGACTCACGTTGATATTGCTTGTCTCAAGGAGAGTTTTTACAACTGATTTGTGTTGTTATATTAACTTCGGTAGTCAAACTGTCTTGTGTCTGACCTACCTACTTGAATTGCTAAATCAATAGGAAAATCGACAAATCAAATTAAGTGCCACAGTGTTGTCATCTCCTGATAGGCAATTATTTTGTTGTGAAATTATGAATTTTTCATGCATTTTAGGTTAAATGAAGGAACGACGAAGAAAGTTTATCGTTGTCTGGAGACAAAAAAACCCCATTGCCCCTCCCTACCTTACAAAAATCCTTACGAAATATTCGACAACCCTACTGTTGTGTTCTTCCAATGTCCCCAACCGTTTGTCATCCACACGAATTCGATAGAGCACACTTTTTTTTCATTATTCAAGCCCTTGCATTATCCTGTTTTTTTTTTCTATCCTGAAATGGATGATAGCAGTTGCTTGATACCATTTGGATAGGACACTAGTCTATCACAATGTACTTTCTCTCAGATCAAACAGATTCAGCTACCGAAACACTGCTGGAAAGACGGAGAATGGAAGTTAGAAAATAATCTCACTTTCACCTGGGATCGACCTCTTCCCATTTGCATATGAAGCGAGTGCTCTACCACCTGAGCTATCGAGACCCTGTTTAATTTATTCACGTTTTGGAGGGTATTGGTTTTGTTGTTGTATTTGTTGTTGTTTTGTTTTGCTGCATTTCAACACTGCGATGACTCAAAATCTCTCTCTCTCTCTCTCTCTCTCTCTCTCTCTCTCTCTCTCTCTCTCTCTCTCTCTCTCTCTCTCTCCCTCTCTCTTAGCGTTACTCATATGTTTCATTCCTTTCTATCTAATGCACGCACCACCCTTCTCACCCCTACTCTTCCAAATTTCGATTTCTCTCTCTCTCTCTCTATATCTCTGTGTCTCTCTCTCTCTCTCTCTATCTCTCTGTCTCTCTCTTTTTTTTTCTCAACGTTACTCGTCTGTTCTAATCTAAGCACCGCCCTTCTTACTACTATCCTTCCGAATTTCGATTTCTCTTCAGTTTTCTCTCTTTCTGAATCTCTCTCTCTCTCTCTCTCTCTCTCTCTCTCTCTCTCTCTGAATCTCTCGCGCTCTCTCCCCCCCTCTCTCTCACTCTCCCTCTCTCTCTCTCTCTCTCTCTCTCTCTCATACCCTTCCTAACTCTCACTCTCTCACTCTATCTCTCGATCTTATCTTGTAAAAAATCATGACTATCAAATACGTAAAACACAAATTATCGAACCAGTAGGGAACAAAAGTGTGATGTCAAAATACTGGTTCCAATCGCATTGGAAGTGTGAAATTAGTCTTCAGGAGGACTGGAAGCATCCATTGTGCTATTGATCTTCTGGTTTTAGAGTAATGGATCTTATTTTCTAGCTGAGCTATATGCTAGTCGTCAATAAAGGTAATTATCCTCGCTCTTTTACGCCAGTTAATCATAAGAATATTCCTATACATTCTTCTACTAAAACAGTTATACCACCTTATGATTCGACATGTAACCTATTCATTGTTAGTCTCCAAAGGCCTGATTGCACACTACCAAGTAATTAGGAACCGGAAGAGAGGAACGTCTGACATCACGACTTCTGCTTCCCATAATTTCCGCTTCTCTCTCCACCCCCACCCCATCCTTGTATTCACCTCATCCACCCCCACCCCATCCACGTCTTTATTTCAACAACCTCCACCCCATTCTCGTCTTTAACTCACCCTTCTCTTCTCTTCCCCCCCCCCCCACCTTCTTACTCCATTATCTTCCTCCTCCTCTCCTCTTCACTTTTTAATTTTTGTTACCCATCCCGCCTAACCCCTACCCCTCGCCATGTTTGCGTTTGCAGCAAATTAAAAAAAAAAATCTTTAAATTCGTCAGATTAAAAATAAAATGAAAATGAAATGCCATCAGTGTAATCGTTCCACACCTGAGCCCCGTTTTGGTTATAATGTTAACGGATTGTATTTTTTATAATATCATTTCTTTTTACAACTCAAAAATCTTATTATATTGATCAATGTTTATAATTGCATCTCAAGGCAGGGAAATCAATTAAAGTGTTCTTGCAAATGTCTCGTAATCCAAACCAAAGACTTGCCTGTATGACAATTCTGTCCGTTCTCTGACAAAACACAATTTTCCATATTGCTCAAAAAAATTTAAAAAATTCATACATCGATTGATTTAAATAGTACTAAACCAACGTGCATTTATATGCAGGTCTGATTACCCAATTCCTTAAATGGGCTCATTGTTGTAATGGAAAAAAACTAAAAACATGAGCCAAAATATTGTCCATTACGACAATGATAAACTAGGCCCATAAGTGGGTTCGGATGTCAGACCTGTACACGTCGCCCTAAACTAATAACCAAATACTCTCAAACCTGAAACTTAAAAGAAGTCTCCGGTTTGAGAATTCGGGGAAGAGAAGTCTCAATTCTGAGAGATTTTGGCAAGTCAAGAGCCTTTTTAAACCACTAGTATTTGAGTGTAAAAAAGTTCTAACCGAAATGTGTTTTTAAAAAAATCATAGCAGATTGATGGTTTCTTCAAAAAAAAAAAAAAAAAAGAAAGATTATTATTAAGAGTTAATCCCGAGAGCGTGCACGCATATCGATTGTCAAACCAATTATGAAAACACGATCATATTACCAATCATCCTTGACTGATGTCATAAAGATAAATTAATTATAGGTCTTGTGAAATGCTTGAACATGTATGAGTCGTCAATGTTGCAATCTTCAATAATTGGACACTGAAAGAGCAACGACCCCCTGAACAAAGGAAAGACTATTTTCTGAAAACTATTTCAATTTCGATTCCCTAAATGCCGTTTTCTAAATGTTTTTTTTGGAGCATTTTTAATTACCTGAAAAGAGAAACCGGTTAAAAAAATATTAATATCTAGAATAGGATCCGAATGTTCTGCAGTGCCAGTCACGTAATTGTTGATGTATGATCATGCATTTATCATCACTGTATTAATTGACATTATTTTACCACCGCCACATACACTACTGCTATCACTACTACTACTTATAATATTACTACTACTACTACTACTACTACTACTACTACTACTACTACTACTACTACTACTACTACTACTACTACTACTACTTCTACTACTACTACTACTACTACTACTACTACTACTACTACTCTACTACTACTACTACTACTACTACTTTCTACTACTACTACTACACTACTACCTTACTACTACTACTCTACACATACTACTACTACTACTAACTACTACTACTACTACTACTACTGCTACTACTACTACTACTACTACTACTACTACTACTACTACTACTACTACTACTACTACTACTACTACTACTACTACTAGTACTACTACTACTGCTGTTGATATGAAAAATGCCCCCCCCCCAAAAAAAAAAATCTTGAGCTTTTATATAGCGCAATATCCACTCAATGTGCTAGGAGCGCTTTATAAGGGGTCCCTGACCAACAACAACAAGAAACATGTAGAAGGAAACATGACGCCTGTTATGCGACATTAACATTTTTTCTGACTTAACTACGCTGTTAACGGCCATGTACTCATTTTACACATGAGAACGGTGAGAATGTGAGTAAAGAGCCTTTTCCGAGAGAGACTTGAACACAGGACCTTTCGATCCGAAAGCGAGTGTCATACCCCAGGACCACATAGAAGCACATATTCACTTACTACTACTACTACTACTACTACTACTACTACTACTACTACTACTACTACTACTACTACTACTACTACTACTACTATTACTACAGCTACTATAACTACTACTATAACTATAATCATTATAATAATCCCCACCATTACCACCATCGCCACCAGCACCTCCACCACCACCACCACTTCCACCATCATCACCATCAGCATCATCATCGTCATCATCATCATTATCATCATCATCATTATCATCATCATTACCACCATCACCATTTTTATTGTTTATTATCATTTGCATAACCATCATCGTTGTCATAATCGTCAAGTCATTAATTATTATTATTATTATTATTATTATTATTATTATTATTATTATTATTATTATTATATTATTATTATTATTATTATTATTATTATTATTATTATTATTATTATTATTATTATTATTATTATATATTATTATTATTATTATTATTATTATCATCATATCACCATCATCATCATTATTACTTTTTATTATTATTATTATTATTATTATTATTATTATTATTATTATTATTATTATAAAACTCATCGCACCCATCCATATATAGCAATCTTGACCTTAGTCACATAACAATGTTCTAAGCAAAACTTTGTTAGAAAGCAACATTTTGGGAGTAAACAGGTGAATGATAAATCTTTAAATCTTTGGGATAATTTTATACGTTGCACTCGCTAAAACTTTTTGTAAATATCTATTGATTGATATGCGAAAGGATTTTAAAATCCATTTTACGATGATGTAGTATATACATCATTAACGATATCTCATACAAAATGCGTTTATCAAAGTTTTATCACCATAATTTTTGGTCCAGCATATTTAATCTAAAATAGTGTACCCGGCCAAAAATTGGTTTTAAGCTAATTTTAACATATTTGATCGTACATATAAATAATAATAATAATAATAATAATAATAATAATAATAATAATAATAATAATAATAATAATAATAATAATAATAATAATAATAATAAAATAATAATAATAATAATAATAATAATATACTTTATTCGTAAAAAAAAAAATGGAAATTCGTTTACAGACGTGGCATGCATGAAAATGTATAAACACCAAGTTGAGAATCTATGGCGACATTATATATATATATATATATATATATATATATATATATATATATATATATATATATATATATATATATATATATATATATACAAATGCACAAAAAATGTAAAAATATACAACCAAGAACCAATAGCAACACTTTATATATTAATTTGATAAATTGAGATAGGCCAACCTCTGGCCTTTAGTCCGAACTTGTGGGTGTATATTTAAACGATAGTATTTGATTTAAATCACAGTTGCGCGTGAAAAATTTGAACGCTCCATGTGGCAAAAATGTGTCTTTGTTTTTATCGATATAAGGCGGCGGCTTCTCATGGAGAACTTAATATATTTGTGATGGGGGTGATCGCCATCCTTCATAACTTTCTACATTTTACTTAGACACAATCTCTTGAACAGTTCTTCCACATTGAAAATTGGGTGAGTATAACTCCTGGCTTTATCAATTATCCTATCAATTTTCTTAATGTCGCAAATACTGGCATTTCCACACCATGCTGTAATACAAAAAGTAATAACGGTCTCCAAAACGGATCTATAAAAAAGAGTGCATAACGTTTTGTGTATGTCAAATTCTTAAAGTTTCAGAATAAAATACATTCTTTTGTTCAATTTAGAGATAACAACATCGGTTTGTAAATGCCACTGCAATTTATTGTCAATTAAAATACCCAAATATTTGTAAACCGAAACTTGCTCAACAGCTTGATTGTTAATTTTGAGCGGAATGATGGAATTTGTGTTCTTTCTAAAATCAAAAATCATATCTTTGGTTTTTCCTAAATTTAATTTTAGGGAGTTATCTTCACACCAACCAACAAATCTGTCGATCTCAGATCTGTATGCCGTTTCATCATCTTTAAAAATATGCTGTTGATCTTACATAAAATGCATCAAAATCCGTCGGTTCGGAAAGAATATTGATAAGTGAATATAAATCCTCTCTAGAACTTTGTGATAATTAGCTTTTCGGAATTTTAAATATTAATCATTAACATAAACATATTCTGCAAATAGATGCATCGTAGCACGAAAAAAGTGCCTTATTATTCCTGATAGCGTCGTAAAAATATGATGAAATATTTTTCCTGCGTTTTTAGATTCACATATTGCATTTCAGCTGAATAAAATATGGACAATATGGCCTCTTACAGTGCTTTGAAAAAAAGTTTTTAAATTACATTGCTTTCATATATTATGCAACAATTTGTACATCATAGACGTATACCTACAATTTTTATTGAAGGGTCGCGGTGGCTAATACAATCCGCTAATTCGCGGAAAGCAAGCAAAATTAGAAATTGGAGTTAAGCTCAATATTGTCATTGTTTTGAAGATTAACTTGTGCATGTTTTATGTTGTATGAAACTACAAATCTATGCCAACTTTATGTAATTGTATGCCAAGACATTGGTAAAATAGCATCATTTGCTCAAATTCTATGTGTTTTTTATCTTCGTCCGCAGATAGGGAGTTTCAAAATCGTACGCTACTCCTTGCAGATACCGCCCTCGAAAGACTGATTCGGGACCCGTTTGCAACGGTTCTTTATATTCTTGGCAATTGTGTCTGCCTAACAATCCGGTGCAGCCTTCGCGAAATTCCGGTCATGATCCAATTTCTTCATCAGTCGTCAAGATTGGTGGATAGAGTGTGTAAATAAAGAGACTTTCCACTTACTCTTGACACCGTTTCTTCCTTCCTTCTACAAGAGACTGAAGTTGTCTATCAGCTACGTCATGGGACTTGCCTGCTGGTACTCCTTGTACATTATTTCCGACTCCTCCGTCCATCAGGGGTTGTAGCATTTCTGTTTGCCCCGTGGAATGCAGCGGTTAGCGCTCTTAACCAGCAGCCTGTTAAATCTGGTTATGTTCTCCGACTTGGAAGGAAAAGCAGGGCAGACCTGCTCGATACAGGAATTATATTCCTCCCAGTTAACCTTCCTGAAGTTCCATCTGCAGATTGGGAGAGACTGCACCCTCGGGATTGCCAATCTAGCTGTGACAAGGATCGGCCTGTGCTGGCTATGCGGGAAGTCGCCAAGGACTGTCCACTTAATTTGCAACGGCTCCGCGTCCGCTCGTTCGTCACGTCTTATGGCGGGTGTCCCTGAAGGTACCCTTGGCCGTAGGATCATACATTAGGTGCAGGTTGTTACAGTCCATCCATGAGTGAAGTTATCTACCTGCCTCACTGTAGTCGCGGTAGTCCCACTCGTGGTGTGGTGGTGGTGGCTATTAAAGCCTCCCAGACAGATGGAAGGATGGATAACCATCGGGATCTGGGTGTAGTCCAAGTCACTCTTGGTGGCTTTTGTTCAGATGCAACCCACCTCCACGGAATTCTTTTCACCCCGTTGCTGTACGCAAAGCTCTCTTTGACCCTCACCTTCGAAGGTTCTTTAGCGTAAACCTTTGAGCCTTGAAGTTGGACCACCGTATAGCCTGAGATCTGGAATCGCGAAGATTGCGTGCCCGAGTGAATTGGGTCTCCTGTCTTAGGAGAATGTCAACGTTATGGACGTCTAGTAGCTTTGATAAAAGCTTATTTTTGGCCATACTCTGGCTCTCGTTTATTTTTCGATCGTGCCGACGGCCCTGGCAACGGGATCGCTGTAGTATTTGGCTAGATGGCCGACCACTTTGCCAGTGAGATTGAGAACTAGACAGAACAATAAGTCTCGGCAATACTTGAACAGTGCTGCATATACGAGACGGAAGCCGGTTTGGACGAATTCAATCTCTCGAGGGGGCGGGGATATCGACTTCTCGAAATTGGGGAGAATTTGCCAGGCTTTTCCACCAGCAAGAGGAGACGTTGGGTGGCAGCCAATCGGCTTCGGTCTAGAACCTGCTTATCGACACGCTCACTTCAGCAGCGGGGGCTTTCCACTTGTCCAACATGTCCAACTGTTGTGGTCAAGAGCCCGAAACCGCAGAGCACCTAGTTGAACGGTGCATTGTGACGAAGCTTCTGGGCGGGTTTCGACGGTATACGTATGCGGTAATGAGTTTTCGTCCTGGATAGATCGTCATAACACAGTAGTGTAATCACCATTAGCAGCTGCTACCATGATAGACAGTGGTGTGGAGCCCGGGATGGCCGAAGCCATTCGAGTACCGGGTTGGATCTCCATTCTATCACATATTAGGACGGGCCATTCAAGGCGCACGCGTATCGACTCGACATCCGGGATGGTCTAATGACGGTTAATTGGATTACTCCTTTGCTCCCATTATGCCTCAAAGAACCACAATAAGTACGTCAAGACGGTGATCCATTAGAGGCGGACGTGTGCTGAATGTGGATTCCCGTCTTTCGTCTTCTACACTTTCTCCCATTACGTGGTTTGTATTTAAATTTATTTCAAAATTTTGAGAAAAATAGGGTATGGAGAAGTTCCAGGTGAAAATAGAGAATAAAATGGCACGCGATGAGTGCCAAACTCAGGATCCAATTGACACGACACCCTCCACCTGACCGAGAGAGAGAGAGAGAGAGAGAGAGAGAGAGAGAGAGAGGGGGGGAGAGAGAGAGCGAGAGAGCGAGAGAGAGAGAGAGAGAGAGAGAGAGAGAGAGAGAGAGAGAGAGAGAGAGGACAGTGAGCGGTCGCACAACCGACTGAGCTATCCAGCCACACATAAAATATGGCTTTCAAACTTAGTACCAATCATGCGCCCCTCTACTATCGACTACTGTGGGGCCCGCAACGAGGCTGGCTAACAAATCCCACGAACTCTCTATACTGGGCGAGCAAATTAAGCTATCCGACCTCCTCTGTATGAAACATGTCCAAAGACACGGTAACATTTAAACGTGTAGGACACACATGGAATAGCTCCGATATATTTCAAATTGTTCAAATTGTTATTTCAAAATGCATTATTTCCTTTTTGCATAAAAATAATTGTGGTAAATGAATATGATAAAATCTATTTTTATTTGAGCTCGCACGAGACGAAAACGAAACGGAAGCAAAATGGTTGTGGTATGTTTTACTATCGATTCGTTTTTCTCTCGATACTGCACACTTCACACGAAACACTTGGAAAATGGCGGCATTGCACTATCGTTATTGTTGTTGGTAAAAAAAAAGATATATTACTAAAAGACGGTTTTGGGCAACCGCTTTTTGAAGACAGAGACTTTTGGCGAATGTCATCATCTTATGAGACACATTCTAAACGACGAAGAGAAGTGTTTGGGATACATTAGATACACACCAGACAGTTTAAAACTCATATGGATCTTATTGGACCACAGAAAGAGATAAGGACAAGAACTTTCGAACAGCCAGCAAGAGAGCGCCTGGTTTTCACATTGAGGTAGGTTGATGCATAGAACAGAAATTTTCAAATACTTGTTACGTGAATGTGATTTATAAAAACCATGTTCTAGTCCCACAAAATCCCAATATTTTTTCTGGCCGCGTCTGTCTCTCAAGAGTCAATGAGCATTTGTTGATATTTAGAGGTCTGGTGAAATGTACCTCGTGGAAGTACTCCTATCCAAAAGGTAATATGCGATTGTTACTGGTCTTTTAGGCTACAGAAATGGGTAGGCATAAAATTAATCGGCTATCTTTTACTTTAACCTCAAATTGAGCAAACATTTGCAAAAAATCTTCAATATCTACTCATCGATTTGCTGTTGGTTAATCCGAACACATTCATTAGATAATAATAAAGTCATTATCATGCCCAATATGTATATCTATGAATAATTTAATTAAGTATATTTAGCATATCTTTACGCAGTTTATTTGAGTTTGATCTATCTGATATTAGTAGGTGCAGCTTTTAAAGATTTTGATTTGATCAGTAGTTTACCAGGAGAGGCAACTGATACAAAGGACCAAGCTACACACCCCTCCATCCCGATAAATCGATACAACATCGTCTCTCGTTGGTCAATTAACCAAGATATCTTTAAAAAAAACCGGAGTGTTGATATAGGGTGAGATGTATCTAACGTGCTCAAAGCGTTTTACAAGGGGGCCCCTAGCGAACAGCACCATTTAACATGTACGACGAGAGGAGACGCCTTTTAGGCGACATTATATTTTTTAGGACAGTCAACGTCTAAATTAAGATCTCAACAAGTGTGTATGAAAGCTACCAGACAAAGCAAAAACAACCCCCCCCCCCCCCCCCAAAAAAAAAAAAAAAAAAAAAAAACAACAAAAAAACAAAAAAACAAACAAACAAAAAACAAAAAAAAACCCACAAAAAAACCCAACAACAACAACAAAACAACAACAAAACAATACCGAAAAAGCAGTCTTTCTCGACTGTGGATCGAACCTTAGACCTTCTGATTACCATTAAGACGTGCACAGAGATTCCCGAAAGCTGGGATGATTTTAATTTCCGTATTCTTCACAAGGGTTTACTCGTGTTACGCTATGAACCGTCCCTTGCATCACGCAACACAAGCATTGAACACGGCAGGACGAGGATGAAGACATATTGAGTTGTTCCATTAAAAAAAATCAAATTAGGAAACTAGGGAGCAGGCACTGGTGTAAGATAAAGATCTGAACAAGTGTCTATGAAAGGTGCCCGACAAAGTAAGAAAGAATAATACAAGAAAAAAAAAACATCCCAGAAAATCAGTCTTCCTTGACAGGGGAACCTCTGTGGTGTAATGACAGCACGTCAAACCGGTAATGAGAAGGTCTGAGGTTCGATCCTTTTCGACACCTTTCATGCACACTTGTTCAGATCTGTACCTCACACCAGTGCATGCTCCCTAGTTTCCACTTCCCACAACGTTTTCAGCTAAAGAGGATGAAGTACCTGATGACATTTTCTACACCGAATTAATAGACTCTTCATGTGAGTGCCACGTCCGTTGGCAAATAACCCCATCCTCGTCGCCAGTGTGATGTATTGTGATTTGTACAGTTCAATCAAATAAATCAACAAGGCATGACACTTGAGAGGAAGCTGGGTATCGACTGGCCTTCATTCAAGTTTGTTGACGATATTTTGTAATCGATATTTAATGTACCTAATTTTACCACAGTTCCGTAATTCTTTTGTTGATTTTTAGGTTGTGTGGTTCTAATATGACACAGACCTCATTTACTTAAACAAGGTCGCCTTCTATGAAGTCAACATCATATGCATACATAATTTCTAATTGTAATGGTGTCACTAAGTTACTGATCCGTACAAGTGTACATGAAAGGGGTGAGGCAAAGCAAAACAGAAAAATACAAGAAAAAAAAAAACATCCCAAAAAATCAGTCCGCCTCGACCGGGAATCGAACCTCATACTTCCTACGTTACCGGTCAGACGTGCTACCATTACACACAGAAGTTCCCGATTGTTGGGACAATTTTAATTCCTATTTTCTTCACAAGGGTACGCGTTTTACGCTATGAACCCTCGCTTTCATCACAAAATCCAAATATTGAACACGAGAGGACGAGGACAAAGTCAGTTGAGTAGCTCCATTTTTATAATCGAAAATGTACAAATTTAGAATTGAGAAATTACGGAGCAGGCACTGGTGTAAGATAAAGATTTGAACAAGTATATATATATATATATATATATATATATATATATATATAAAATATATATATATATATATATATATATATATATATATATTATTGATATATATAATAGATAAATATATATATTGATCTTGAATATGAAAGGTGCGAGACAAAGCATTGGGATCTCTTTCACTTGTATTTTTCGTTATAGCTTTGTCTGGCACATTTCGTGTACACTTGTTCAACTCTTTATCTTACACCGATGCCTGCTCCCTAATTTTTCACTAAGTTACTATGCGTTTTTCGCATCAATCGCACCCCTCAAAGAGCATGTTAAAGCTAGAAATGAAAAGGACTGGACTTAAGCTCCCTGTGGAGTGCTAAAGATACTGGTAATTGATCTTTTTTTCGATTGTTCCATTAACTTGTATGTCCAATTCAGTATCACTAACAGTATAATGAGCATTTTATCTTTCTCAAAAAAGATCACTAGTGATACAAAGCAGATCCAATAGAAATTCAATATATCCTTGTAGCTGGCCTGAAACCAGCTAAAAGTTCCCCACAGATGCAGGGGATACATGAACATACGAAATCAAAAAATACAACAATTACATTACTATACTAGAGATGATCCACAAGGGAAAAATTTACGTAATTTTTCACAAAAAAAGGATTACTTTAATTTTCTCTCAGCGAAAGACTCCAGGCACGGCCAAGGAGGATTTCAAAGGGCACTTTTCCAAAACAAGTAAGTACACAGCCACATGATTTAGCAGAAACTGTACTACTACTACTACAACAACAACTTCTTCTTCTTCTTCTTCTTCTTCTTCTTCTTCTTCTTCTTCTTCTTCTTCTTCTTCTTCTACTACTGCTGTACTACTACTACAACAACAACAACAACAACTACTACTACTACTACTACTACTACTACTACTACTACTACTACTACTACTACTACTACTACAACTACTGCTACTACTACTGCTACTACTACTACTAATACTACTACTACTACTACTACTACTACTACTACTACTACTACTACTACTACTACTACTACTACTACTACTACTACTACTACTACTACTACTACAACAACAACAACAACAACTACTACTACTATTACGACTACTACTACTACTACTTCTACTACATCTTCTTCTTCTTCTTCTTTTTCTTCTTCTTCGACAACTACTAGTACTGCGGCTACTACTACTACTACTACTACTACTACTACTACTACTACTACTACTACTACTACTACTACTACTACTACTACTACTTGTTATGGACTTATACATAGAGTTACTCTAGGAAAGAGTTGCTCCCCTTAGTTATTAGCTAATTGATTTTAGTTACAGCTTAATTAGTTATTATTCATTAAGTCCATTGTTAAAATATTATTTGTGCTTAACAAATATCAGAGTGGCATGCCCTAGAGAAGGATGCACTCTTTGTTCCTTACTTTTCATAGTTGAGTTACTTATACTATTTTTCCTTCTTAAAATGTTGTTGCGATATATTTGTATATACTCTAACTTATACACAGTAATAAACTGTTCTCTCACATATCACTTAACGCTTCCACAATATTAATCTGGAGGCCCGTCAAAAACACAACATTGACGACGAGGATTTTTCACCCTTTATCCTGCGCATCAGCCTTTTGGAGCGTTTTGTGACGTCAGTCGAAAAGCCAACACACCACGGACGGAAACCTGCCAGCCAAGATAACCGGAGCAAGTGCCTTTTCTGCCTGCAGTGCCGTCAGCACGTGGTAAGACGCCTTCTTCGTGAACAGCCGGCCATCACGTGGTAAGAAGCCTTCCCGCCTTTTTTTTCCCGCCACAGCTCGTGGGCGCTGAGGTCAACTGCCTACGTCACGAAAGAAAACAAACGGTACGTCGTCTTCATACAACCAAGCAGTCGGACGCTTGGGTGAGTAATTATAGTTATATTTCCTCAATAATTTACTACCCTTCGCTCGCGTCCTATCTTCGTACCTTTATTGTACATAATATAGTCGTGTCAGCAGTACTGTCATCATGTCAAATAAAGAGCTCATAACCATATTACAACAACAGATTGAACAACAAAATGAGCAAATGAAGCAAGTCGTTGAACGACAAGAAAAGCAGATGGAAATGTTCATGAAACTAATGACCGGTAGCAATGCATGTTTACCAAAACCTCCAGCTATTCCGAGCTTTGTCGCATTCGACCCTGCCTTAGAGATATGGAGCGACTACTGGCATCGTTTTAATACGTTTTTAACTGCTCACTCCGTACCTGATGAGAAGAAAGCAGACGTTTTCCTTGTCAACCAATCGCCGGTTGTTTACAAAATACTGACTAACATGGCGAGTCAAGAAACACCAGCTAAGGCGATAACTGCCCTCAGTCTTCCAGATATCGAAAAATATATGATGGAGCAGTACCACCCTCGACTATTTGTTGTCAGAGAACGTTATAAATTTTGGACGAGCCTCCAGAGGAAACGAGGCGAAACTATTCAGGAATTGGCAGCTAGAATTCGCCAGAGCGCTGTCACATGCGATTTCCCATCCATTGAAAACCCCTTGGATGAAGCTATGCGTACCTGTTTCATGTGTGCAGTTAACAACACATCTGTTCTTGAAGCGCTATTCAAGCACAAGGAGGACGAGCTTTCGTTTAACAAAGCCATCGAGGTCGCCACGGAGATAGAAGATGCCTCAAAAGTGGCTAACGAGACTGCATTATCTGTTCAACCCGAGGTCCATAAAATTAAGCCTCAAAGAAAACAGATTCCGATAATTCAGCAAGGCAGTCAAAACAAACAGCATATCAAACGTTCGAATGAAAGACAGACAGAGCCGACAACGGATTTTGATAATAAAAATCAAACCTGCTCGAGATGCGATGGGCCACAACAGACAAAACTGCAAATTCAAAACAGCCGTTTGTCGCTTCTGCCAGAAAACTGGACACATCGAAAGAGCCTGTAGACGAAAAAAGAGAATGTCGAGTTCGCCTAACGTCAACACGATTCGTCGCATGTCACGGGTCAATTTCGTTTCAGTGACACCGCTTAAGTTAGCTACGACTGTATCCAACCATGAAATTGTTTTCGAAATAGATACAGGGACTGGTGACAATTTCATTTCAACTAGAACATGGGAGAGGATTGGCAAACCACAACTCTGTAATGCCAACATTAAGTATCAATGTGCATCCAACCAGGAACTCCCCGTCATTGGAACTGTTTTCTTGCCGGTGTCTGTGAACGATACGTGCCGCGAGATAAACTTTGTTGTCACCACTATGCCGTTACACTTATTAAGACGTTCTGCCATACAAATGCTCAATGTTTCAGTAGATGAACTGTTTCAAACGAAAAAAGTAAAATCTGTTCGTAGTAAGCCCGCAACAAACATGTCACATCTTCAAAAGGCATGTAAACAAGTGTGTGCAGAATTTCCTGATGTCTTCAAACCAGAACTCGGTAAATTGAAAGATTTTGAACTTGACATTAAATTTAAAGCCGATGTGACGCCTGTGTTTCACAAGCCTCGTTCCGTCCCCTATGCGATCCAAGACGACCTCAACAAGAGCTTGGATGCCGGTATTGCAAAGGGTATTTGGAAACGTACATCCTTCAACGAATTTGGAACACCGATTGTGCCAATAAAAAAGATGACAATCAGTGGTGAGAGACCGAAAATTCGAGTATGCGGAGACTACTCTGTTACAGTTAATCCGCAATTGAAAACTCACAGATATCCGATACCGTTACTTGAGGACCTCATGCGCAAATTAGGAGGAGGCTACGGATTTTCCAAAATCGACCTAGCCGAGGCTTACACACAAATCCCGTTGTCACCAAAATCGCAAGAACGCCTCGCACCCAGCACGCATAAAGGTGTTCTCCTTCAAACGAGACTACCTTTTGGCATCAGTTCAGCTCCCGGATATTTTCAACAAATAATGGATCAACTGACTCAGGATCTTCCAGGTGTCGCAGTCTATATCGACGATATCCTTGTGAGTGGCAAGGATTCCACCGATCATTTACACAATCTGCGAAGATTATTACAGCGACTTCATGATAAGGGACTTCGCTGTAATCTCCAAAAATGTTCTTTTGCAGAATCACAGTGTGAGTACTTGGGTCATCTACTATCAAAAGACGGCATTGCAAAAGGCACAAAGGTTGATGCAATCACTAAAATGCCACCACCCACTGATGTATCGAGCCTAAAATCGTTCTTAGGACAAGTACAATTTTATTCGAAATTTTTACCAAATCTTGCAACTGTCTTAGAGCCCCTCTATCAGTTAACCAAGAAAGAAGTTAAATGGAAATGGACAGCTAAAGAACAAACAGCTTTTCAACATGCGAAGAGACTTCTTTGTGACGAGACAATTCTTGTGCATTTTGATCCATCTCTCGACGTGGGTATATCTTGTGACGCATCAAATGTTGGAATCGGAGTCGAGTTATTCCATCGTTTCCCAGACGGTAGTGAAAGACCGATTGCCAATGCTTCTAAAATTTTGAACAATACTCAGCGAAGATACAGTCAGATTCAGAAGGAAGCGTTATCAATCATTTTTGCGCTGAGTAAATTTCATCAATTCCTTTACGGTCGCAATTTCATACTCGTCACCCATCACAAGCCTTTATTGTCGCTCTTTGGTCCAAGAAAACCAGTACCTGCTTTAGCTGCCAACCGCCTGGCCAGATGGGCTTTGACACTAAGTCAGTACGACTATAAAATTGAATATCGTAAGACAGCTCACCATGGCAACGCTGATGCACTGAGCAGACTTCCTGCAAGTGCCGACCCAGTCTTCGACAGAGAGGAAGATGGAGAAGATGTCAACACTGTGTTTACAATCTCTACAGTTGGAAAACAGCTAAGAGCTACTGACCCCGGAGTCATCGCTAGAGAATCCGCTAAAGATGACACCATATCCGTTGTCATGAGAAATACGACTCGTAAATGGTCTAAATCAGATTCCAAAACGGACAATCTTAAACCATTCTTCAAGATGAAGGACACGCTGTCAACGTCTCATGGATGTTTATTCTACGGATCAAGAATCGTTATTCCTAAGAGTTTGCAACGAGACGTCCTCAATATCCTTCACAACGGTCATTTCGGCATGCAACGCATGAAACAATTAGCGCGAACGATCGTATATTGGCCAGGTATTGATTCTGACATCGTCAATACGTGTCGTGGATGTGTTACGTGTGCAGAACACCAAAACAACCCACCAAAGGAGCCAAACCATCCATGGATAACGCCAGACTCACCGTGGAGTCGAATGCACATCGATCACGCAGTGAATTTTATGGGTAATAACTGGTTAGTTATGGTCGACGCCTACTCAAATTACCCATGCATTCACGCAACCAGTTCGACGTCAACGAAAGCAACAACTAGCCTTCTGGAAGAGGACTTCGCTCACTTCGGCTATCCTCACGCTATCGTGTCGGACAACGCAGCATGCTTCACTTCTGACGAATTTCAGACATGGTGTAGGGAGAAGGGAATCAAACATCTCACTGGAGCTCCCTATCATCCCGCTACGAACGGTGCAGCAGAACGACTTGTGGGAAGTTTTAAAAAGGCTTTGAGAAAATCGTCTTTTCCTCCAAGACAAGCCTTGCAACAATTTCTTATGCAATATCGTCGCACACCTTTAGCTTCTGGTTCGTCACCCAGTGAATTGCTTCATGGACGTCAAATTCGCACATTGATCGACACACTCCGCCCAATGTCCACCTCAAATTCCAAACCACGTG
>NC_088363.1:29179349-29196849 GCF_034508935.2 Berghia stephanieae
TCGGAATGTCTCCCCTTTACTGAACTTATGGAAAAACAAACACCCTAGCACCTTTAATAACACTTATGACTAACCTCTCGAGCTAACCCTAATGGTAAAAAAAGAATCAAAATGGCGACTGAAATCCGCTAAATCAACAACACAACGGAAGTAATAATAATACTTGATGTCAGAAATAGATGACGCAAATTGACAACTTACAGGCAATTAGTTGATTTGATCATGTGTCGTGTACATTTTAGATATCTGTTGATCAAAACTTTCAATGACTTAATTATAAAGGAATCAAGTATCTGTTTATCTATCGTAAAATCTTACTAATTTCAAATCTTCAGTAGATTGTGGCGGTCAACTTTTTTATTAACTCAAATAAGACAATGTTTCCACAATGCTTTATTTTTTAAGAAAGGATTATTATTATTATTATTACTATTATATTTCATATAACAATAATTGTATAATAATAAATTATTAATTATAATATTAATAATAATAAAATAATAATTAATAATAATAATAATAATAATAATAATAATATAGTAATAATAATATAATAATAACATAATAATAATAAAATAAATAATAATAATAATATTAATAATAATATATAATAATAATAATAATAAATAATAATATCATATAATACATCATAATAATAATAATAAATAATAATATAATAATATAATAATAATATAATATAATAATATAAATAATAATAATAAATAAATTAAATATAATAATAATAATAATAATAATAATAAATAATAATAATAATAATAATAATAATAATAATAATAATAATAATAATATAATAATAAATAATAATAATATAATATATAATAATAATAATAATAATTAATATAATATATAATATTATTAATAATAATATATTAACATATCATTGTATTATTATTATTATTATTATTATTATTATTATTATTATTATTATTATTATTATTATTATTATTATTATTATTATTATTATTTTATTTATATATATTATTATTATTATTATTATTTTTTTTATATTATATCATATTACTACTTATTATATATATACTATATTATACTTATCTATATATTACTTACTACTACTTATTATACTACTTAACTATCACTACTACTACTACTACAACTACTACTACTACTACTACTACTAATACTACTAATACTACTACCACTACTACTGCTGCGACGAACCTCTACTACTACTACTACTACTACTACTACTACACTACTACTACTACTACTACTACTACTACTACTACTACTACTACTAAAACTACTGCTGTTATTATTTTGTGGTATCATTATCTTTATGATTTTATCTAATATCATTA
Source organism: Berghia stephanieae (assembly GCF_034508935.2). Taxonomy (NCBI): domain Eukaryota; kingdom Metazoa; phylum Mollusca; class Gastropoda; order Nudibranchia; family Aeolidiidae; genus Berghia; species Berghia stephanieae. Next base: position 29,180,690 of record NC_088363.1, read on the forward strand.
GAAATATCATCATCATCATCCTCATAGTCATCATTATTATTAACATTGTTTCATGTTCTTGTATTTATTTCATGGATTCAGTTTAATCAAGGACAATTATGAAACGGAATCACAAATTCGCTTTACTTTTCCTAATCCTGTCTTGGCAATATGATGTCATTGCTCTAGTTCCTTTTACTGTTGACCTTGAAATGAAATCCGACTGGCCAGGCGTTTATACTGAATATTGTGGAGTGACATGTGTGAATGGTACTCGGATATTCTCGCATCGTTTCTGTAGATTTAAACAGTGTACGAAATGTGACTGTGACGATGAGTGTGTATTTAAAGGCACTTGTTGTCCGTCTTTCTATTCTCAAGATCCTAAAGTCATATCCCATATCCACGATCTTATGCTTGTTCATGATGCTTACAACAGAGCAATATGTGCCCCGATACACGATTCTCTCCTCGGACTAACCGTGACTAGATGTCCAGAACTATGGGGAAATGAGAGCGTAAGACAAAAATGTGAAAACCCACTGTTTGATTCTTTGGATTCAGTTACGTATTTTAACGACGCCAAGACGGGTTTAACTTTCAGGAATATTTATTGCGTTATTTGTAATGGTATCGATCCATACCCAACAAACCCCTCTAATACTAACTTTACCGACAACAAAAATGGTTACCTCAGTGAGTTAACAAGTCTCCAACCCATGAAATACATAGTTCATTGTCAATATTATGACAATCTTTTCCTTATCACAGATTACTCTACGTTTTACGAATTTGCAAAGGATCTACATGAATGTGTCGCAACATTTGATAAAAAATATAAAACCATCGATTGTATAGAAGTGATAGAATTATCTGTGTCATCATGTCCATCAAATTCGAGTCGGATAATTGTAGATCTTTGTCACAATCTGCCGGTACTACCAAGTTTGCTGTTCCAAAACGCCAAGAATATTTTTTGTTACTTGTGCAACGGAGGGATCTTAAATGTGGGTTACAATTTTGCATTAGAGTGTCCGCTACAAAATTATAAAAGTAGTCTTGAACTCCTGTTAGGAACTCATCGGCGCGAAGAACAGAATAACGAAATGCTAAAGTTTTTGTGTGAAAGAGAACAAATCACAAACTACAAGGTAAATTTATGTATTTCTTTTTACAATCATAATGTTTCTCTCCCTCCTCCTCCTCCTCTCTCTCTCTCTCTCTCTCTCTCTCTCTCTCTCTCGCTCCGTCTATTCTCTCTCTCTCTCATTTCACCCACCTCCTTTTTCATTTTTGCTGGTCTCTCTCTCTCTCTCTCTCTCTCTCTCTCTGTCTCTGTCTCTCTCTGTCTCTCTCTCTCTTTGACTCTATAACAAGATGAGAACATGTACGGATTTGCCACCTCCGCTCTCTCTCTCTCTCTCTCTCTCTCTCTCTCTCTCTCTCTCTCTACATATAGTTATATATATATTATATATTATATATTATATATATATATATATATATATATATATATATATATATATATAAAATTAGAGAGTTGATCAGTCAGTTTCTCACAAGATTTACATAAAAATAATTGGAAATATCACTTTTTACGTTACTGCGCACCAAAGCACAAACATAAGAATTGCAGCTTATCGAAAAGAAGCTAGCTAGAACAAATGAAAGAGAAAAGAAAACAACACTGTTGCGAAATTCTCCTAGCGTTAGTGAAAAACGACTGTTAATAGATAGGTGACAGTGGATGAAACATTGTTCTATTAATATGATTCATTACCAGTCGTACACTAGAAAACCTACTGTGGTAAAAACATGCGCACTTTTTTGTTTGGTATGGACAGTGTTTGAATAGCTTCCATCTAACGAAACGATGAATCGGAATATAACTTTTAGGTGGACCGAAGCATGAGTCGGCTACAAAACATCCATGAAAACTTCCAAATGGACTCTTGCTTTTTCAGGGCAATGTACCGTCTAATCGTGATGCAGTTTAAACAGCCCCGGCACATGATTGCGGGTTTGAAATCATACCACATTCTTTCTACAATTTTGGCCTCTCCAGACTTTTATTGAAGAAAAACCTCAGAGAAATCCTTTTGAAGAAGAAATTAAAGTTTTAAGAGCTTCAGGAGACTAGTTTAAAGCCTAATCTATCTCCTTTTACTTTGAAGGACTTTTAATGGTGAAAGAGAGACGGGCAAAGCGTAGTAGTGACTAGGTAGAACAATAAAATTAAGTGTACAAAATTTCATACCAATCGGAAATTTACTTCATAATCAGGGCAGCAGCTACTATGGCGCCACACTACCATGTTATGATGATAGAAAGAAAAATGCCCTTAAATAATCTTGGAACGTGCATTTTACTTTGCGACACCATCAATCTGGAATTCTCTCTCGATCTTTACCAGAAGTGCTCATACTATTGAGTGCTTCAAGTCTAGACAAAAGACAGAATATTTTAGATTACCTTTCCTTTAATATTTCAAAGTTATCATTTAATTTTATTAGAATCATCATATCACCTATATCTTGTAAAGCGCCATTGAACACGTTTGATGGATTTTGGCGCTATATACATTTTATTTATATATTTATTTATAATCCATAATTTCAAACTTCTTTTCTTTTTTACAAATTCCAGGTTGGTGATTGCCTGTCTGTCTCGTGTCCGAATGGAAAAGTGACAAATAATGAATACATGTCCTGTGAGACAGCAATCGACCAAATTCGAGGGCTGCCTTATCAGTTCAAATTAATCCTGCGACCTGAATATAAAATCCCAAATCAACTACTCCAATCATTTTCAGACTCTGTTAATGATATTGTGTTACGTTCAATTCCAACTATGGCTCATGCTTATTCGATTCGTGTATCAACTTGTGTTTTTAATCGTAAGCAAGAACAAGAAATTGAACTAGACGGGTTTATCCGAGCTTCTCTCAATTTATCGAGAGATGAGATCGAGACTAGAATTCTTGATCTATTTACACTCAGTCATTGGTATGTACCTGTAGCGGATGAAAGTGATAATATATTATTTAATATAACATTACGCTCGATGTGTCTTGGACAACAATTGTGTGATTTTTATCGTCTAAAATCAAAACCAAAAAAATGTAGCGATATGAAGAAATTGGTGCTTAAAAGTAAAGCTTCTGTAAAGACGACTAGCAATATCCTGAACGTAGAATCTTCTTTGACATGTCCGTATGTCACCATTGATGTTGCAAAATTTCCAGGTGTAGTTAACGGAGTATTGCGAATAGTCCTTCAGCTAAATAATAGTCAGGTGGTCATATCTTGGAATTCAAAAACAATGGGCTTTAGTGATGGGAAAATCCTTATATGTTCAGAATTCTATAAAGTTTTGGACCTGGAAGTTTTTGTTGGAGATTTGTCATTGGATGAGATACTTTATGAAATAATCTATCATCTAGATATCGCGTGTACTTTTGTATCAGTTGCGTTGCTTTTGGCGTCCATTGTGACCTATTTACTGTTCCCATCTTTACGTTCTGTACCTGGATTGAACACACTGTGTTTGTGTTTCTGTCTTCTTACAGCACAGGTGTCACTGCTCGTCACATTTGTCTTTGGTATGCATGGTTTCATGAAAGAGACACATTGTGTTATACATGGAGTAATTCTACACTACAGCTGGGTTGCAACTTTTACTTGGATGAACACGTGTTGCATTCACATGTACCGGGTGTTTACAGGGAAAATCACAGGATCCAATATTAAACACTTCCGTTGGAATTGTTTTTATTCTTTTGGAGTTCCCCTTATACTGGTAACCAGCATGGTTGTTATAACTATGGTGTGGACAAAAGGCAAGTCCATGGCTTACGACAGACACACGTGTTTTCTGGATACACAAACTTCGATTTTGATTCTGATAATGGGTTTGTTGTTTCCTCTTTCGTTGTCTGTGATATTGAACGTTGTTCTGTTTTTCATGACTGTGAAAGAAATTGTTGCCATTAAACGTTTGATGAAAGACTACAAAAATAAAGAAAGCGTTGTAACGTATGTGAAGCTATCAACGACAACCGGCCTCTCTTGCCTCGTCACAGCTGCTGCCATTCAGTTCGACAGTCCGATAATCTCCCTTATTGCCAGTCCTTTGGCAAGTTTGCAAGGAGTGTTCATCTTTTTATCGTTCACCGCTAATATTCATGTTCTAAAACTTTACGCTCATTTGATTTCACGTCTAAAGACAAATATAATGTTAAAGATGAGAATAAAATCCAACATATAATAAATATCGCTGTAAAAATCGTTGGATGTAATTTTAAAGAGCTTCTGCACTCCATCAGAAACGTATCCCCAGAATAGCAAATTCTATACTTACCCAACGATCCCACCCCTTTACATCATTATTTAAGTTATTACCATCCGATAGACGTTTCGAAGGCATTAAAACTAGAACTAACAGATATACAAAAACTCTTTTATACCCACAGCAGTGCGAGTACGAAATGAAAAGAAATAATGTATATAATATCTAATCTGTTATTAGACATTGCCTGATTATGCTATATTGATTTTTTAAGAAAATGAAGTTTGAATCGTCAATGTACTTGTGTCTCTCTCTCTCTCTCTCTCTCTCTCTCTCTCTCTCTCTCTCTCACACACACACACACACACAATCACTCTCTTTCTATCTATCTATCTATCTATCTATCTATCTATCTATCTATCTATCTATCTATCTATCTATCTATCTATCTGTCTATCTATCTATATCTATCTATATATCTATCAACAAACCAAACTCGTGTAACACACAGTCCTGACGATGGCTGAAAAGGCCTGAAACATCGATGTAGACTGACCCCAACATCGTGGTAAATATTACAATAATATCTATCTATCTATCTATCTATCTATCTATCTATCTATCTATCTATCTATCTATCTATCTATTATTAATTTTTGACAGTGCCTTCCAGAAAGTTGAAATGATTAGGTCCACACGATAGAAAATATGAATGATTTGACAAAATGACGCGGATAGATAATGATTCCCAAAGTCAAATGACCGATTATAATGCCCTAGTAAACGTTGAAACATTTTCTGTGTTGTCTCACGAGTGAGAGGACGCAGACACAATGTTCATACGCTCTCAGATAAGAGTACGTCAGATACTACAGTTCATCTATCTGTGTAATAAAATTATTTAATGCATTAAGACAATGTCAGAAAATATAAAGATTAGTATAAAATTTAAAGAATGTTAATTAAAATGATAGATAAGATCAATTTAGATAAAAAAATGTATATTTTAAAAATATGAAGAAATAATAATAGTCTTAAATGTTACATTACCGTACTTTTATAATTCAAGGCCTACAAAATATTTTTTTTTACAAAAAAGAAAGAAGATAAATATTTATGTGTCTAGTGAGATCAATTACTGTTATTTTATTAATGGGGAAATTTGCGGAAAAATAAAGGCTATTACGAACATGCTCTCATCTATTTTAATTATTTTAATACTGATCGAGACGAGTCTCGAGTCATCAGCATTGATCGGTCCGAGAGGGAGGCCATATTTTGAACTTTTGTTTTTTGGCGATTCTCAAGGCTCCTCCTCCTCCTCCTCCTCCTCCTCCTCCTCATCCTCATCATCATCATCATCCTCATCATCATCATCATAATCGTTTTAACACTTAGAAACACGCGAACCGACGTGTTTATATTTGCAGGTCTGATAACCCAAATGGGTTATAGTCTTGTTGAGTTTCTGTAGAACACCCTTAAGTCTTGATGGTAAAGTAGCTTAGCTGTAAAATCTCTATATGGTGACAAAAATGGAGGTTATTCCTTCGTTAGTTTTTGTGGAAAATTTGCCACAAGATTGTTTATATACTTTCGAAGAGGTGACAACTAAAATCACACCATAGAGAAGGTTTAATTGTCCTATGTGTGTACGTACGTTTGAACGAGTGTCCATTGAATTCATAGAAAGGAGAATGTTTAACTGTGCTATGTGAGTACGTGCGAATGAGTGTCTATTAAGTAGAACACAGAGAAGGTCAAACTGTGTGAGAAAATAATTAATAGACACTAATAATAACCACGCCTTTCGGACACTAGTGGTAATGAAAACACTGGCAGTGATTGGTAAACAGAGCGAACTACACATGTTTTACTATCCATGGCATGTGCTTAAATGAAATACAAACTGTTCTACTATTTGGTCAATAGACCCAACACAGAAAAATATGTGTAAAGTGATATGTTTATAATACAATTAAGAAAATCGTGTGATAACTAGTCACCCATTTGGCGGTATAAAAACAATAAATAATTATCAGTGAGAGGTCGATATCATTCACGTTAATGTCCAACTATGTTTGTCCGACCACGTGTGAAGGTATGTTACAAATTCCATGTTTTGATTGGTCAAAAAGCTATTGGTTAATTGCTGTCCGGTTACGTTGTACTATTCGGTGACCTATAAATAGAGACGAAACGCTTCGTGTGCCCGTAATACCACATCTCTAAGATCCGTGTGACGTCAACTTCATTCTACATATAACGTTATTAGTTTGATTGTAGTTGAAATCATACTTTTATTCCATTTTCATACAATCAAGTGACAGTCTTGTTTGATTGTAGTTGAAATCATACTTTTATTCCATTTTCATACAATCAAGTGACAGTCTTGTTTGATTGTAGTTGAAATCATACTTTTATTCCATTTTCATATAATCAAGTGACAGTCTTGTTTGATTGTAGTTGAAATCATACTTTTATTCCATTTTCATACAATCAAGTGACAGTCTTGTTGTCATGGGAATACTCTCAAACCAACGCAAGATATTCTCCATTACAACAACTAACAATGTGAAATTGAATGTAAACTTCAATTTAATATACGAAAACAGATAAAATGGACGTTTCGGGTTTCCCCTCTATCAACAAAACAGGATGAATGAAACACTACAGTGACTACCACATTATCTCATTCGTCTGTAGTGTTTCATTCATCCTGTTTTGTTGATAAAGGGGCAACCCGAAACGTCCATTTTATCTGTTTTCATATATCAAATTGAAGCTTAAATTCGATTTCACGTTGTTATTTATTTCTTCGAACTTCGAGCAGCAACATTTACGTCATCGATTACAACAATGAAAACAAGCCTATAAATGCGGCCGATAATCAGGCCTGAATTATGTTCAACGTCGAGGCGAACAAATATTCATTCAAATAAAACAATATGGAAGAAAATAAAATAAATTTATGTTAAAAACAAATTACACAAAATAAATGAAACACACACACACACACACACACACACACACACACACACACACACACACAGAGTCTGAGCCGATATTCAAAACGGGTCTTCTTTGTTACTAATAATTGTCACTGCTAGTCCACTATGAATGGTACCTGCTCGATAACAATGTATAAACTTATCATTGTGACATTTTTGTCTTCAGTTTTACTTGAATACTTGACTACTTGAGCATTTATATAGCGCAATATCCACTAAATGTGCTCAAAGCGCTTTACAAGGGATCCCTGGCAATTCTCTAGCCCTGCGATAAAAGCTAGCCTCTTATGCTGTACATTGCCTTTTTAATTTTGTTCCCAATATAAACAGATCCAACTTTCTATCTAACTGCTTGCTGTACAGATAGTAGAAATGTCCAAAAACCGGCGGACTATACCATTGAAACGCTTCCAGAATTGTTCCGTAGACTGTCGATCATGACGCTTTGTCTTACTTTCATATCTACATTACCAATCAGAACCGTGATTTTGAATAATAACAACAGTTGCCGCTTTTTCCATAAGATTGAAAAAAAAATCAACCGTAACCAGGGTAGATGGTCTACGGAACGCATTTCAGACGTCCTCACATGTATATTTAACATGCATGCACCTCAAAATTATCAGGAGTGATCTCAATATATATATATATATATATATATATATATATATATATATATAATATATATATATATATATATATATCGTCGGCTCACAACCAGAACTGCTTAAGTCCGAATTGGCTATTTTTGAAGTTCAATGAAAGAAATATTGCTCTATATTTAGTTCATCCGGTCTCAAAATATCTAAACTCTATCTGTAATAGTTTTAGCGGTATGAAATTTTCCATTTATGCGTAAGTCACTTTTACAATAAAGTATGAATGCCAGAATTGTCTAACGGGACTTAAGATGTTTTGGCTGAAATGAATGGTGAAGTCGTTGGACTTAATGCAACTTATGCAGTTCTAGCAGTCGCGAAATTAAGCTAGCATCCTTTGTTTTCAAGATGGCGGATGACAAACACGACATGAATTTACACGAGGAAAACAACGGTACAATTACAGGTAAATCTTTTTGTTTTCTTTAAAAAATGTATATAGATAAACTTGGAACCATTTTCTACCCACTTTGGTCGGTTGGTTTGACAGTTTATCCATTATTTGCGGTTTGTTACACAATGTCAACGTGTTTACTGACACTGCTGGAATTAAGCGTTTTTGGCTCCTAATGGATCTTGTTTTCATTACAGCATGGGTCAGATAAAACGCGTGCGCACTTCTATAGAATGATTAACTCGTGTCATTTGATATCAGTGCAGGCTGTGCAATTGCTTTTATGCTATTCCTTTTTTCCAAAGTGCTTTATGAAGCAGGTTTGCTCAAGTACAATTTATTTATTATGCATCTCGCCAAGAACACAATATCACTGACGTTAAGTGAAAGAAACTTTTCTCCATTTTCTCTTTAAACTTGACTGCTTCACTCGAGTTTAAACGAATCCACACTGTATCTAATCTCGTTAGTTTACGGCTCCGAATTTTCAGTTTTTATCAATATATAAGTAACTATGATGTTCGAGTCGCATCACGGTTACTCATCTATTGGTGAAAACTGTACCGCACCCCATTATGTTTAATGCAAAATCTCGCCCGTCAGTGAAGGGGTTAATATTCACTTCATTTGGCTTCTCTCTCTCTTACTTGCTTTTATTCGTGTTTTATCTTCATCATTTCCTCCTCTTTTTTGCTCTTAAAGGCCACCAGCATTAAAAAAAAATATTCCATAAATTTCTGATAAGCTTTGTATCAAAATATTACTGTTTTCTTCTTTTTCAGGGCCAGATTCTGAACACGAGAGTGATACCGCTAGCTTCAATTCTGATTATCCGCTATCTCATCTTGTTTCTCTTCAACATCTTCAACAACAAGTCTGTTTAGCCAGAAATAATACTCGAAAGATTACAACAAAAGCTGTCAATGTAAACCACGCCTTGCCAACACTTCCCACATCAGCATGTGAAACACAAGTTCAGTGCAGTCATCGTGCGAGTGCCAGAGCAGCGAGAGAAAAAATCAATCAAAACCTTTCGGAAGATGAGCTGGACAATAGTGACCGAGATCCAGATTATACAAACAAAAGGCAACGGGACTCTGATTCTGACGTGGATGCTAATAGCAACAGCGAGGTAGTGATCACAACCTACAACCAGTGCAGTTAAGAAATGAGGATGATCTGGCGACGCCAAGTACATCGAACCATGCCCTTGTAGATATTGACGACACTACCTGCAATGCAGAAGCAAAAATTCAACAAGGAAACGCAAATTAAACGCAGAAAAATGGAAAAAGAATGTCAGAAAGCTAAAACGATCGAGGGGTGAAGAATATATTGACACAACTGGCAAAGCAAGGAAAGCTAGATCACCTAAATCTGTATCTTGTGCCCAACGGAATTGTAGATTCAAGTGTCACATTAATTACACAGAGGAAGAGAGACAAGGTACCTGTCATGCATTTTGGTCTTTAGGTGATTTTCAAAGACAAAAGGACTACCTTCTGAAAATGATTACACGAAACCCCATTCAACGCCACCGTGCTCGATCTGACAATCCTCGAAATAGAACGTTTACTGTAGTTTACTTTCTGCAAAAAGACGAGTCCAGGAGATTTCGAGTGTGCAAGCATTTTTTTGAAAATACCCTTGACATTAGTAGCGGTCCGTTGAAAACAGCTATATCATCTCAGTCAAACATGGGTACTTTTGCTGGAGAGGACAAATGTGGCCGTCATGAGCCCCACAATAAAACCCCAGATGATGAGATAAATTTTGTGAAGGAACACATTGAACAATTCCCCAAAACAGAAGGACATTACGTCAGAAGTACGTCCAAGAGACAATACCTGGACCAAAAGCTGTCAATAAGTAAAATGTATGACTTGTATGTCAACCACTGTAAAGAGGTCGGAAGAGTACCAATATCGGACGTGACATACAGACGCATTTTCTGCAACCAATACAATTTGTCATTTTTCAAGCCAAAAAAAGACCAATGTGCTCATTGTGCAAGATGGAAAACTTTTTCTCCACAAGAAAAGGAAAAGAATAATGAGCAGTATAAAGCCCATTTGAAAAGACACGAAGAAGCCCAAAGAGCTAAAGAACATGACAAAAAACAAGCTTCACAGGATCTAACTTTTCTGTCTGCGTCATTTGATTTAGAAAGTGTTCTACAACTCCCAACAAATGACGTGTCACTGACATATTACAGTCGAAAACTTTGTGTCTACAATCTGTGTGTCTATAATCAGGCATTGCCACATGATGCATTCTGTTTTGCATGGAATGAAACAGAAGGAAAGCGTGGTGGGAACGAAATCGCGTCGTGCCTCCATTCTTGGTTGGAAAAACTTCCCTCGCATATTGAAAATGTCAGTCTGTACTCTGATACATGTTCAGGGCAGAACAGAAATAAAATGGTAGCTGTGATGTTATTACATGCCGCTCAACACATGCACATCAAAACTATAACTCATAATTTTCTTGAAAGTGGAAATTCTTATTTAGAATGCGACAGCATGCATTCCGCAATAGAAAATGAAAAAAAAAATCACCCCCATCAACAGTATGCTTGACTGGGTCTCCGTTTTTACCAGAGCTAGAAGGAGAAGGCCATATAATGTCAAAGTAATGCAACACGAGGATTTCCTTGACTTTAGCTCAAGAGCTCAAGCTACACTAAAAATGTGAACAAATCCGTCAGTGGCGAAAAGGTGAATTGGCTTCTTATCAAAGTCATGAAATACTACAAATCAAGGCCAGGTGAAATTCAGTAGAAGTACAACCAATCTGATGAGTTCAAAACTTTGGAAGTGTTTGGACGGAATTCAACACGCAACAGCCTGTCAACCCAGCCTATCCCTCAGTTGTATTCTTCGCAATTGTCCATCAGCGAAGCAAAGAAAATGGACTTCTTGTCATTGTGCCAAAAGCGTGTCATTCCACAAGACCTGCATAATTGGTACAGTGAACTCCCCTCAGTCACTATGACCGACCGACTTCCAGAACCAGATGTGGATGAGAGTAGTGAAGAAGAGGGAGATTTTTAGAGACATTATGTTTGATCGATTGCAATGCTTTTATTTTCATTTATCACATCAGTGTAATCTTAAAAGTTCATCGTTGAAAATGTACTTCTTTTTGTTCTTTGCATGGAGTGATATTGGGTCAAAATTATGCCTATATCTGATTTTTAAAATAATTTTCATTGTTTTCTCTATATTGAAGTTAAAGTTCTTTGATATCAATGTGATTGAATTATTGATCTATTGTATGTTTTTCTGATAAATAAATAAACAATAGTTGTTAAAATCCGTTAAGTCCTTTGTTTGTGTCATTGTTTACTGCCAGAAATGGCAATGTCCATTTAAGTCCAATTCGCTATGTTGCCTCATTCTGCCAGAAAATCTTAAGTCCCGATGGTCAGAGAAAAATGGCCATTAATCACCGAATATAACCCAAGGATACCTAAATTTGCTCATAAACAATCAATGATATAATGTCCTAAATGTGGAAGTAAAGTAAATTGATTTTGGTCTCTTAAAAACTGCTCACAGGAATGTTCAAGTTCGTTAAAATCTTTAAAGCTCATTTTCTCAAAACTACCTTTTTGGACTTAAGCAGTTCTGGATGTGAGGCGACGATATATATATATATATATATATATAATATTATATATATATATATATATATATATATATATATATATATTAATAGCATTTTAAATAATTTTGAACAACAAGATCAATATCATCTATGTATAATTTACTATTACAACTCAGTCTTGATTTTATCCACTCCAACTTCTCCGACACATTCACTGGTGTCAAGGTCAAATATAGTAGGCTCTTCCACTACAGGCTTGATATCCGTCAGCTGGAAAGTTTCTGACGTGCCGTCTGGGTACTCGGTCACTGTCTTTTCAATGAAGCAGGTCACCTCGTCTACGTAGAGATTGTGCACCGTCTTCTTACTGGGATCGGCCTGAGGAGTATTGAAAAATACATAGAAGTTATTTTTTTAACCCCCTCCTTACCACCCATAGGAAAATCGTCACATTTGTTACGATGCAGCCAACATTTTTCTCATTCTAATTTCTAATTTGTACATCATAATATTTGAACAAAACTGTTTGTTATAGTTGTAGGGAGCGAAAAGACGAATGGAGCTTTGGACAAAGCGAGCGGAGTCTTCCTCTCTCTCACAAATCATGAACCGATAACAACAACAAGCTAAGACCTCTGATCAAACTTTTCTCTTTTATTGCCATTCAAGTTTCGATAAATTACTATCGTTTGTGTTTAATCATTTTGTTCTTAAGTTATTTCGAGATCCTATACTGGTGACCCCGACGCGGAACATGGCGGAACAAAGAAACGAACTTTCTGACCTTTTGCAACAACTCCTTGTCCTCCAATCCTCCCAACAAAGTCAAAGCACGGTTGGGGCAGTCTCACTAAAACTGCCAGAATTCTGGACAAAGTCACCAGACTTTTGGTTCGCAAGAATTGAAGCACAATTTAACACTCGCGGTATCACAGAAGACCAAACAAAATACGACTATGTTGTTAGCACTCTAGATGTAAACACTGCAGAAGAAATGGAGGCAGTACTCACAAACCCTCCACATGAAAATAAATATGAGACGCTTAAAAAATCACTAATCAAGACATTCGGCAAGTCTCAAGCCCAAAAGGATTTCGAACTGCTTAATCTTAACGGAATGGGTGACAAACGACCAACAGCGCTGCTGAGGAAAATCAACTCATTGAATAATGACCCCCAAACATTGAAACGGGCACTTTTCCTGTCAAACCTCCCTCCTGACATCCAATGCATTTAGCTAGTCAGAATATCGTCGACGTAGAACTTCTAGCTGAGGCTGCTGACAGGATTTGGGAGACGAAAGCAACTGCAAGACTTGCTGATGGCACTATGGATCTACGAAACACAAACAATGTCGTAGCTTCGTCGACAAGACACGAATCCAGTGGCGGTTTCACACCTATTGAAACAATGGACAAACCCACATCGACGCCGCGGGTTTCAAACCCAATCGGGCACAACAGTCACGTGGCAACAGATCATTTGGTCAACAGAGACGGTTTGTGTGTTTTTATCACACGGTTTGGATTCAAAGCTCAACGGTGTCAGCCAGGATGTAGTTTTACTCCTTTGGGAAACGACAAGGCCAGCAGCTAGAAGTGGCGACTGCTGGCACACCAGACACAGCCACGAACACCTTTTCAATCACGGACAGACGATCAGGAATATATTTCCTAATAGATACCGGAGCGGACGTTTCAGTTTTTCCAGCATCTGTCCACCAGAGAAAATGCAACTCCCCCTCCTCACCGCTATTAGCAGCTAACGGTACCTCTATCCGTACATAGGGAAAACAAACCTTCACGATCCACTTTGGACAAAAAAAACTTATTACACACGAGTTCGTTCTGGCAGACGTCACGAGACCTATACTTGGAGCAGATTTTTTTATTCAACATGAACTCCTCATTGACTTAAAAGGTAGACGCCTTATGTCACTCGGCAGTGTTTTAGCCTCGCTTCAGCCAACTAGAACCTCCCACTCGGTTTCGGGACTCTCCTTTGCAGAGAAAACCTCATATTCATGCATGTTGTCAGAATTTCAACAATTGCTTACTCCGAGATTCAGTTCACCTATCAACAAGCATGGTGTGGAGCTGCATATAGTTACAGACGGACCGCCAGTTCACGCCAGAGTTCGTCGTCTTACCGAGGATAAACTGACAGCAGCTCGACAAGAATTTCTGGCTATGAAAGAAATGGGGATCATTCGACGCTCTAACTCTCCATGGTCTTCACCTCTTCATGTTGTTCCGAAAGCTGACTATCGCCACCTCAACACACAAACAAAAGATGACAGATACCCTTTACCGCACATTCAGGACTTCAATAGACGACAAGCGGGGTGCAAAGTTTTCTCTAAAGTCGACCTTGTTAGGAGTTATCACCAAATACTCGTCGCAACTACATCCATTCAAAAAACCGCAATAACTACCACATTTGGCCTCTGGGAGTTTGTACGTATGCTATTCGGCCTTAAGAATGCTACCCAGACATTCCAGAGGCTTATGGATGGAATCCTGAGAAACTCTCCTTTTGCATTCGGCTACATCGATGATATTCTAATAGCCAGCTACTCCCACGAAGAACACCGTGACCACCTTCACCATCTGTTTCGGCTTCTTTCTGACAACGGGTTGGTTATCAACAAAAGCAAGTGTGTATTTGGGGCTAGTGAACTTGACTTTCTTGGCCACCGTATCACATCGCAAGGTATTCTTCCACACCCTGACCGAGTTTCCGCATTAGTCAACAGTAAACCACCAACTGACAGCACTGGTCTCCAACGATTTCTCGACATGATCAATTACTATCATCGGTTCATGCCACACATCGCTGACACACTTGCTCCACTGCATGCTCAGGCAAGCGGCAAAGGCCAACGCATCGAATGGTCCACAAACTGTCAAAAGGCTTTTGAAAAAGCCAAAAACTCTCTCAAAAACATCGTCCTCCTCCATCATCCTCGTCAAAATGTGCCGACGAGCCTCACTGTCGATGCTTCAAACGTAGCTATTGGTGCCCAAATAGAGCAACTACAGGATGGTAAATCGTGGATTCCCCTTGCTTTCTACTCACGAAAATTGTCTGAAACAGAGAAGAAATACAGTGCTTTTGATCGAGAACTCCTCACCGTCTATTCCGCAATCAAACACTTCAGACATTTTCTGGAAGGCCAGTCGTTCACAATTTACACTGACCACCAACCATTAGTTACAGCGATCAGAAGTTAAACGGATAGATCGCCGCGGCAGACGAGACACCTCTCCTACATAGCCGAATTTATACAGATATACAGCATCTCCGAGGAAAGTTCAATGTCGTCGCTGATGCCCTCTCCCGTTTAACAATTAATGCATCATCCAAGGGAGATCACAATCTATCCCCGGGAGATTTCGCACGTTTGTCCAACGTGATTCAGGAGAGATGGAGAGTTACATGTCGAAAACAACAGGCTTAAATCTCCAATATGTCGACTTCGACACCCATGTCATCCTCTGTGACACGTCAACTGGAAGACTAAGGCCCATTCTACCCAAATCGTGGACACATCTGATTATCGACCAATTGCACGGCCTATCACACTCTGGCCCAAGACCCACACAAAAACTCATTTGTCAGCGTTTTGTTTGGCAGAGTATGAAACGAGATATTCGTCGCTGGTGTAAAGAGTGCCATGCCTCTCCAAACATCAAAGATCAGTCGACATACCAAATCACCGTTATCAATTTGCTTACCACAAACAGACACACGATTTTCTAGCCTACACGTTGACCTTGTTGGCCCTTTACCAACAAGTCAAGGCATGTCATACATTTTCACCATAATAGACCGTTTTACTCGTTGGCCCGAAGCAATTCCACTACCAGATGCACATGCTACGACATGCGCACAAGCTGTTCTACAACATTGGATATCGCGGTTTGGTGTGCCAACAGACATTACCTCTGACCGAGGTAGACAATTCACCTCGACGCTTTGGTCAGAATTTGGGAAGTTGCTTTGCATCAAGGCCAACAACACGACGGCATACCACTCACAAACAAACGGGATGGTCGAGCGCTTTCACAGACAACTCAAAAGTGCATTGAAGGCGAGAACAACTTCTCCAAATTGGTACTCGGAACTCCCGTTGGTTCTTTTGGGAATTCGTTTTTCTTGGAGACTTGAGGCCGATTGCTCACCTGCCGAAATGGTTTACGGTTCAACACTATGTCTTCC
>NC_088363.1:29201849-29204349 GCF_034508935.2 Berghia stephanieae
TTCTATCCAGACAAAAATAGGTTAATGAGTAAACAAATAAATAGACATATCAAAATCAAATTGATAGAGCTTTTTTATAGGCCACTTTCCACTGAATGTGCTCAAATCGCTTTACAAGAAGTCACAAGCCAGCATCAACATTTAACTTGTAGGAAGAGACATGACGCCAGTTCTGCGTTATTGATTTTTTTTCTCGTCAGAGACAACACTGTTAACAGCCACTTACTCATTTTACTCGTGAGAACAGTGAAAGAATGTGAATGAAGATCATTTTCCAAGGACTCAACTATGCGCCGCTCAGAGCGCGATTCGAACCAGGATGTTCCAGTCCGAGGGCTAGTGTCATACCACGATAAATATAAACAAATAAGTAAATATATATATAAGTAGATTGAAAAATAAAACTGCTTACATCTATGAATTGCAAATAATGGCAAAAGACATTAATTTTACTATACTTCACGTCTTGTGAGGCTTATAGTTGAAATTTGAACATGTATTAAACATTAAAATATTTTTTAACAGAAAACCAATCTGAAGTGTCTTGTTTATTTTATTGTGTCAGATTATATCTTTGCTATTTACATTTAATAATACAAAACAATCAATGTTTAAAATTCTCCAAAATAAGTATATAACTATGCAAAATATCATCTTGGTAGCTCTAATTTGCGAGGAAAAAACAAAACAAAAACAAAAACAAAAAAATCCAAGCCGCCCCCCTCCCAAGAAATAAACACAACAAATTGAAGATAAAAACAACTAAATAATACAAAAAGAAAAACAAAAAAAACAAAACAAAAACCAAAACAAAACAAAACAAAACAAAAAAAAAGCAAAAAACAAACAAAGTTAAAACATCCCGCCAAACAAAAAGGACGACAAAAACAAACAAACAAACAAACACAAAACAACAAAACAATAATCAAACAAACAATTTTAAAAAATCCTAACTCAATCTACAAATATGTATACTATTGGAAAAGTGAGAGGCATGGAAAAATACTGGGAAAGGGATTAGGACAGAAAAACAGTATTGAATAATAAAAAAATTAACACCAAAAAAAAAAAAAAAAAAAAAAGAAAACACAATTAAAAAGAAAAACCCCAATATACAAATCAAAAAAAAAAAAAAAAAAAAAAAAAGGAAAAAGAGTGATCTTACCTTTTCCACTTGAAAACAGCGGCATGTGCGTCACAGGTTAAAAAAAAACAACTAAGGTGCGCTACAGATTTAAGATCAACGGTACTTTGCAGACAAAATCCATTTTTATGTGATATCAAGTGCTCTTGATAGTTCTATCGTGGTTTTAAAGATAATTATGGAAATGAGATCAATAAAATCAACATAATATATCATTTCAATGTGAATATCAAATGAACATTAAATGAATACTCATTTTTATGGTGAAGTTAGATGTAGTTGCTTACGGGAATAGAGAATAACGAAGATATGTGACTCGCCGTGCCAAACTGGTAATGTGTTGGGATGGAGGAGATGCCAGAAGTATTATGAATAATATACTAAGTTAAAATGAGAAAAAATATAAAACTTTTGATTTATGCACTTTAAAAGAGAGAGAGGGGGAGAGAGAAAGAACGAAAGAAAGAAAAAAAGAAAGAAAGAAAAAAAAAAAAAAAGAGAGAGAGAGAGAGAGAGAGAGAGAGAGAGAGAGAGAGAGAGAGAGAGAGAGAGAAGGAAGAAGAGCAATTAAATACCAGTATGTATAATGTAGTTCCTCTTAGCGTTATCATAACGTTATCTCAAGTGTAACTAAATGACAAATTGCCATATTTTTGGATAATAAAGATCTGTTTTTATTAAGAAACTATAATATCGAGGCCGTCAGACTCTAACCGTGAAAGTGCTATGAGTGATAAGATCATGTTAATTTTTTAAAGCTGGTGTTAAAGACCAACGAACGCCTCCCCTACCCTTGTGACAACCAAAGACTAACCAAAAGCCCAAAAGTTGGTGGGAATGATAGGCTTATGATCAAAACAGTCAAAGATGAGGTTGACTAGAACTTGTTGCTAGAATGGAGGTAACTGCTTTGTCAAGATGAATCCACTGGACGGCTGGTGGCAACAGACGAAGATCCAAAGAAAGCTGGAGAAGATCCATGAATAATAAAAAAAGAGAATCCCTCCTCGCCCCCCCCCCCCCCCCCCCCAAAAGCAAAGGAAACAAAAAAAAAAACACCCCCCCCCCCAAAAAAAAAAACCAACAACAACAAAACTAACAAAAACAAACTTGAGCTTTTATATAACGCAATATCCACCAATCATGCTTTACAAGGGTCCCTAACCAACAGCAACACGTAACATGTAGAACGAGACATGACGCCTATTTGGCGGAATTACAATTTTTTTTCAGACAGAGACAACGCTGTTAACGGCCACGTACTCATTTTACACTCGAGTGAGGCTCGAACCCAGGACTTCCGATCCGAAAGCGAGTGTCATACCACAAGACCACATAGCCGCATAAAGAGCTTAA
>NC_088363.1:29209349-29244349 GCF_034508935.2 Berghia stephanieae
GCTAGGTTACCCGATAATACCTTATATTTACATCAAACCAATCTGAAGACGTGAAATAATTGAGTTGCTCAAACAGTGGAGAGATCAGTTGAACAAATCCGAGTTACAGCTGTTTGAATTTGTGGTATAGAAAACCCGTTCAGATTTGGGACGACCTATACAAGCTCAGATTTTCTATCATTTTTCATATCGGTGTGTAAACCGGTTATGGATTGTCATTATGTGTTACTTGTACTGGTTACAACTATCTTGTACAGTATTATCAGCCTTTAACTAACTGACCATAATTTATGGCTTAATAGCACACAGTCAATTTATGATGTGAATGAAGGTTTAATTACATACATATGTCCATAAATTTTATAATTAGCATCATATATTATTCTAATACATGTATGTTTGGTTTCGTATTCCTCGTATATATACGTTTTACGCTGAGGGAACATATTTAATCCAAACACGAAACGCCCTGTTAATTAAATATTTATTATACATGGAGTTATAAGGTAGCTCATTGGAGATATAAAATATGTATCGGCACTTATATAACGCATTTCCATGGGTTTACAATGATTAATTAACATAATGCTTCATTTGCCATTTTCCATCAAATTCAAGTCACCCAATAGGCGTTCTTTTTGTATAAATAAAAAAAAAATTGAGCTTTATATAGCGCAATACCACCAAATGTGCCCAAAACGCTTTACAAGAGGTCCCTGGTCAAAGGCAACATTTAACATGTAGGACGGGATATGCCGCCTGTTAGGCGATATTACAATTTTTCGGACAAAGACAACGTTGTTAACGGCCAGGTACTCATTTTACACGTGAGAGAATGTGAGTAAAAAGCATTTTCCAAGGACTCAACTATGCGCCGAGCGCGAGGCTCGAACCCAGGACCTTCCGATCCGAAAGCGAGTGTCATACCACTAGACCACATAGCCGCACAAATACTCTTACAATATCTATCATTATCTATAGCCAGGTAATTAATCACACTTAAGTTAAGTGCATTGCCCAAGGACACGTTAGGAAACGATTTAAAAAAATATCATTATCTCTTATCCAGTTATTATGCAACATTTTACATTGCTTGACATTTTGTGACAAGATCACAGAAGCCACATAAAAAATTAGGAGCAAAATGATGAATGTAAAGAAGAGGGAGACGAAAAATAGGGGGAGAAAAAAGGAGAAGAGAAATCAGAGGAGAAAAGTAGAAGAAACATGAGAGGTAAAATGAGTATGAGGAGGGGGGGGGGCAGAAGGAGGTGAAGGAAAAGAGAGAAAAGGAGAAAGAGGAGGAGGAGGAGGAGGAGGAGGAGGAGGAGGAGCAGGAGGTGGGAGGAGGAGGAGGAGCGGGAGGAGAGGAGGAGGAGGAGGAGGAGGAGGATGAGGAGGAGGAGGAGGATGAGGAGGAGGAGGAGCAGGAGGTGGAGGAGGAGAAGGGGGAGGAGGAGGAATAGGAGGAGGAGGACGACGACGACAAGGACGCAAACGAGCAGATGGCGAAGTGAGAGGGGGAGGGGAGGATAAGGCAAATAGGGAGACAATAACATACCCATCCTCCATTCGCCTGTACTCTGGGACCAACAGCTTTGATTATAGCAGTCTTGCAAATCTCCAAAATGTCCAAGTAGTTCTTGAGTCCGTTCTTGATGAGTCGGATGACCAGATCGAAGCAGAAGAAGAAAATGACTACTATACCCTCTTCAGTATGCTCGCTGCTGGTTAACATCGTGAGGAGCAGGTATCCTAGTTCATCCCCGCTTATATCTGGATTTATCTAAGAAAAACGTAGGACATAATAATTAGAAGAAAATAAATGTCCTTCCGCCATGACATCATAAGATATCGTCGCCTAGGCATTCCACGAAGGGATATTATAGATAATTAATTAAACAAGTGTCTGATGTAAATAGAAATCTCCCATGTTGTCCAACTGAGCAAATAGGGATTAATGATCTTGCTCAAGGAAAAAAAAACAAAGAAAGTTCCTGAAGCGGGGCTCGAACCCGGGACCTTCCGGCACAGTGCAATGCCTTAACCAAGCGACCACTTTGCCCCCCCCCCCCCCCCCCCCCATTAGAGAGTGAGCTAAAACACTTGAGCAATGGACTCGAACAAAGGACCTTCCGATCCAAAGGCGAGTGTCATACAACTAGATCACAATAGCCGCACACAAGTTAAACGATGTATCGCACGTGTACTTTTTCACTGATCTGATAAGCCAAATTGTTATGGGCTCATTGTTGTAATGGAAAATCTCAAAACAATACAAAATGTTGTACGTTATAAAAATGTTAAATCAAGCCACTAATTGCGTTTAGTTATCAGACCTACTAAAATTTTCATCTAGACGAACGATAGCCTTTGCAAATCATAGCCAAAAACTTAGTCTCAACACAAGGTGATGACTTTTAAAAGAAAGTCCGCAGTGAGTTATATTCAATAGGTCAACCAACAGGATGATTTGTTTCTTTGTTTAATACTAACGTCAAATCACGTACGCTTCCCTTTCGGAGAGAGAGAGAGAGAGAGAGAGAGAGAGAGAGAGAGAGAGAGAGAGAGAGAGAGAGAGAGAGAAAGAGAGAGAGAAAGAGAGAGAAAAAGAGAGAGATAGAGATAAAGAGAGGGAGAGAGGGAGAGAGAGAGAGAGAGAGAGAGAGAGAGAGAGAGAGAGAGAGAGAGAGAGAGAGAGAGAACATACTTCCATAGCCATCTCCCTGACTTTCTGACGTTCCTCACTTCGCGAGAAACTGGTTGCTAAATGACGCAGTCTTGCAGCCGTTTGGGACAACTCAGGTGTTTTTGAAGGTATTGGGGTTCTGTAAGGTAAATAGATGATCATTACAGACTAGTGCCACCACCTTAACTACTACCACCACCGCCATCACTATTAATATAACCATTACCACTATCACCACTAACGTCATCAACACCATCCCCATAATCATCATCACTGTTACCGTCATCATGCGTACCATCACCATCATTGTCATTATACTCATTTTCATGGGGATGATGATCATCATCATCACCTCCAGTACTACCACAATCGCCATCAACATCACTATCATCATGCATCATCATCATCCTCACTAAATGAGTTGAGAGAGTTGAGATGATAGCTTTACAGTAAGCTTTAATCAACAAGAAACACCACTAGTATAACATTGAGTACAACATCTGAAACAACACAGAAATAAAGAACAGTTAGATACAACAACATATGACATAACATAATGTGGACGTAAACTAAAATATACAACAACCACCACCATAACAACAACCGCCGACGCCACTATCACATCTAACACCATCACAATCTTCATATTCATCACCATCACCACCACTATTATCATAACTACCACCACCACCACCACCAACTTGAGCCAACTGCTTGTAATGTAAGTGGCTAATGCTTCTGGAATTTCTCCCGATTTCAAAGCTGCAGAACGCAGTCGTTCTTTTTTTATTTGCAATCTCATTTAAATTACAGTAGATCTAATAATAATTTTTTTTTTTATCAAAAGTGCAAACCTTTCTTGGACTACCAGGGGACGCAACTGTGGTAAATCTGCGTCTATTTGGATAGTCATGAAGTCGTCAAAGAGTTGTCTACCTTCCTCTACGATGTCGGGCTGAAGTGGTCCATCGACACAGCTGCTATCCAGTCTAATTCTCAGATTGGTGCTAACTCAAGAATTTAGTTTTAAAAAAAAAGATGATTGAGGAAGAAGTTTATGTCTTAGGGGTGATGATGTTATAGCTGTTACATGATGGTGATGATGATGTTTATGACTTAGGGGTGATGATGTTATAGCTGTTGCATGGTGGTGCTGATGATGTTTATGACTTAGGGGTGATAATGTTATAGCTGTTGCATGGTGGTGCTGATGATGTTTATGACTTAGGGGTGATAATGTTATAGCTGTTGCATGGTGGTGCTGATGATGTTTATGACTTAGGGGTGGAAATGTTATAGCTGTTGCATGATGCTGATGTGACAATGGGGACAATGAGAAGGACTTCCGTAGTTTCACAGCACGCCTAAAGAGGGATTTTTTACTATCAGGGGGAGACTCCTCGGTCGGAGTCGTAAACGACAACCGACGCAGCAAATTGGTTTTGAAATTTGAAAAAAATCACACCACGTATAAAATTGAAACTTTTCTTAAATTAATATTTATTGGACATTGCATCTAAATGAAAGTCCATAATGGGCAAAAGAGAAGTAATATAATAAAAGTGCTGTGTTTTATGTTTTTAAGGGTTGTACGGAGCTTGCAACACAATACGTGCTTCCCTCCCAACAATGGAAGGTCAGGAACCCCACCCCCTACTGAAGTCTTACCCGATAATGATGGTGATGATGATGATGATGATGATGATGATGATGATGATGATGTTGATGATGATGATGATGATCATGATGATGATGATGATGGTTGATGATCTGGACGTAATTATGTGATGATGGGACCCCACGAGTAACATTTTTGAAAAATGAATATTTAAAAGACGCGATCATTCACGAGCATATAAAGTTTGTAAATTTTCATTCGGGTTTGGTACTGATCCCGACACAATTTCCATACAGTGACAGTTAGATAGTGCAATATAATTTTATGAAGATAAACTGCCTTTCTACACAATATTATGGTCTTGTTCTCCCCGAATCTCCGATATTCTAGATACAATTAATTGTCTGTTTGATTTAGGTCCCAAAATGGCCCATATACATATGTTTTAAGGAACCTAAGAATGGATTTTAGTCCCTTTTATTTTACTTTGCATTTTGACACTTTCATTGAATTTTTTTGTCAGGGCAGATAATTTTATAAAAATTTGATCTTTGTCTTACACCGGTTTCTGCTCCCTAGTTTCTCAATCTGATATGTTTACACTCATTACTATTTCATTATCAGTCCAGCACATCATCCATATATATGTTAGCTTGATGGTCCTTGAGGTCTTCGGAAAGCTCCTCGTTCAAGCATTTCTTTCAATTTGTAAATTCACCGTGGATCTTTTTTTCATGCGTTTATTTATTATGTCAATATAAAGTAGCATTTTAAAAACTCTAAAACAAACGTTGATAAAGTAGTGAAAGATTAAACTTTCCTATTACGATCATTGCTTTGATTTGCCATTTTGTTTTGTGAAGGTCGTTTGTTTTTTTTCAATTAGGGTTAGATCGGGGTCAGAGGTTATTTGTTTATTTTTTCTATTAGGATTAGTCATAAGTCTTAGTAAAGGTGCTAGGGTGTTTCTTTTTTCCTATTACTATTAGGGTTAGTTAAAGGAAGGCTAATAGGTTTTATTATTTCTAAGGGTTAGTTGAGGGAATATGAGGGTTGTTCCCCTTAGCACGAGAAGCTTCCGGAAGGCCTCTCCGAACTTTTGAACTCCGTAGCAATATTCTGTTGTTTCACAACTACTGGATTATTATCGTCTGCCAGTCTATATAGAAAGTTCGAAGTTGACGTTACTTAGGTCTTGGTTATTGTTTTTGCCATCCGCGTTTATGAGTAATTCTCACTAAACTGTATTAACCAGACTATAAAAGATCATGGTTGCACAGTTTTGTGTGTTAGCCAGTTATACTTCCGGATGGTAATGTTGTGAACTTCTTAGCCAAGCGCATACTATCTATAAGCACTTCGTCAATGGGAGCGATCTATATTCCTGTTTTCGTAAAAGTAGGTCATCAATCACATGATTTGTTGCTGTCCAACGATTGGATATTTCTTAACAACTGTAAACACTCTACTTTGTTTACAAATGATATAAACATACCCATGTGTCAAGCTGAATCAAGTGACCAATCGTGATGTTAGATTTTTAAAAAACTGAACACTTTTCGCAAAGTGGGTCACTTTGAGCACATTTTGCAATGTGACCAATGACCTCGAGCACATGGAAAGTTAATATTGATCATGCCCATTACCAATACGTTTTTCACCATTGCACAAATCCCTTATCGCCTTTGATGCGCTGTTATAACATTTTTTGTTACAATGCATATATCAAGCAATATATTGTGCGGGTAGGTGGTCTAGGGGTATTACTTTCGCCTTTAGATGGAAAGTCCAAGATTGAAGACCCGCTCTCTTTGCTCACATTCTCGCATCATACTCAGGTGTAAAATGAGTACCTGGCGGCTAACAGCCTCGTCTTTATCGGAAAAAAATTTGTACTATCGCCTAAGAGACGTTATCTCTCGTCCTACATGTTGCTTGTTGCTGTTGCCCTTGAACCACTTGTAAAGCGCTTTGAGCACGGTTATGGATATTGCTCTCTATAATTTTATCAATTCAATAATTTTAAAAATAATATCAGATAATAAATGCCATTATACAAGGGAAAGACTGCCGTAGTTTCGCACCGCGCCTAAAGAGAGGATTTCTTTTGCTATATATTATCGGGGTGAAATCCCCCGAACCCTCCCCCCCCCCCTCCCCTAACTAAAGATACTATAACCTGATGAAACAATGTGCAAACATTTCGATATTGCAAATTTAAATTTTGCAATCATTAAAATTTGCAGTATCGAAACTGATGGGAAACACAGTAAGTAATATTGGCGTCTGCCGGCGTCTTAAACGACTACCGATTCAGCAAATTGTTTTTGAAATTTGAAAAATCACACCACTTATCAAAATGAAACTTATGTCTTAAATAGTAATATTTATTGGACATTGCAATTAATAGCTCAAAGATTAACCCTCTCCTTACCAGCCATTTTTAGAGTTTCATCCGTAAATTCACATCCACCTAATACAAAAATAGGTTTTTCTTACTCAAACAAAAAAGTAACAAGTGCATTCTATACAGAATGTTGTTCAGCAAAATGATGTCTACATCACAGTGTTTAGTATTTATAGCTGTCACCAAAGCATTTATTTACATTTTGTGATGGACAAGAGAAATCAGAATGAGAAAATTGTCGGTTGAATCGTAACGAATGTGACGATTTTCCTATGGTTAGTAAGGAGAAGGTTAAGTAACAAAATAAATGCTGTGAAACTACGTAAATCCTCTCCTAAAATAATTTCAGTAATGAATAGCTTACCCGCCGGGTCTCCTAAATATTTCCATAATGTTATAGAAATTTGGTGTCTGTGTAAATCCAAAGAAAAAGGAACGAACCTGATGTTGACCAGGGTATTTATCAACACGGATCGTTGACACAATGAAAATTGCCATTTGCTTAACAATAGTGCCGCGCTGAGGACCGGACCGAGGACCGGTCCCACGGTCTTTTAGCTGTGAACCGTGGTCCGGTCCCAAAGAGGAAGACCGCCGGCGGTCCTCACTTCTTATCACCTTTCAACGGTCTGGCGCCATACTACTTCCCCAGCGATTCGTTGCCTCGGTCCTTTGCCTATCTTCCACCAATCACCACCCATCCCACTTAATTAATCGCACCCACCCCCCTTTGCCATACACTAAACGACACAGACGACCATAGAGGCAGACGACCACCTCCCTCCACTCCGCAAACCGCCCTTTCGTGTGTGAGATGGGGGGAACAGGAGGCGCACGCCTTGGACGATTCCATTATACGGGTAAATTTCAAAATTTACTACACCATAATGATCGCAATGACAATGATCTATGATGAAGGCATGACCCCTCTTCTCTAATGGGTTATTGTTTGAAATGTATGTGACTACTAAAGATGGTGTGTGTGTGTGTGTGTGTGTGTGTGTGTGTGTGTGTGTCTCAAACCTAGCAAGTTGCAAGTCTGATTTTTTGTTTTCTTTTGTCCATCTCTTGTCGCCACTCCTTTCTATCGCATTGTTGTCATTTAAAATAATACAATAATATTAAAATTTCGTTTGGTGTTTTAACTAATCAAATAATATGAGTTTCATTAGTTTCTTCCTTCCAAAAAAAAAACAGTTTATAACGTCTGTATTTTTAAAAGGTCCAATAGAATATTTGGGGACCCCGATAGCTCAGTTGATAGAGCACTCTCTTTATACGCAAAGGGCCAGAGATCGATCCCGGGTGCAGTCGAGTTTTTTTCTGAATCCCTGTCTACTCAGCAGTGAATGGGTAGCTGGGTTTGTTAGATCTGGCGAAAAGTCACCATCGACCCCACTTATTACTTATTACTTATTACCGCATCCACCCCCTCTTATTATATAACTTCACGTCTCTCTCTCTTACTCTTCAATGCTCGCTGCCCTCTCATGTGTGTGTGTGTGTGGGGGGGGGGGGGGGGTAGGAGTTGCGTGTGTGTATAAACGCCACGAACAACTCGATCAACGCCTTGGGTGATTCCATTATCTCCGTTAATGGGGATAAATTTCAATTTTATTCACGCTAAATTATCGAAGTAACAATGAAGTACTGTGATCAAATAAAGAAGGCATCACCCCTCTTCTCTAATTAGGTTACAATTTGAAATGAGTGTGACTACTCCGTGTGTTTTACTCCTGTAGACCACGGTTTTCATCGTGTAGCGGTCTTTAACGGTTCAAGAATGAACGATCCCATGGTCCCAAAGGTCAAAACGGTCTCTCAGGAATGTTCAATGTCGAAAAGGACCGCCGGTCCTAGGACCGGTCCTTGCGGTTTTCATTTCCCAGGGACCGTAGGACCGTGGTCCTTAAGCTTGCCAAGGACCGCCCCGCACTACTTAACAATCCGTTTGTTTTCTTTGATACATTCTCACTTGGTTTTATTTTGGAAACAGATTCTATATTGATGCGTTTCGTTTAATTAAAATACTCACAACAATCGTCATCATCATCATCATCATCATCATCATTGCCTTTTTCACCCTGGGTCAGGTATAGGCCACAGACCAACAATCGACAGCCGAATATAACATACGAACACACAAAACTATGTGTGTAACCTTAAACGTTTATACATAAAACGAAATTGACGTCACTAAGCTCTTGGTGATTGTTTTTTAGCCAGCCATTTCTATGAGTAGTTCTCACTAACTTGTATTAATCAGACTATGAAAACG
Organism: Berghia stephanieae; assembly: GCF_034508935.2. NCBI lineage: Eukaryota > Metazoa > Mollusca > Gastropoda > Nudibranchia > Aeolidiidae > Berghia > Berghia stephanieae. The sequence goes on from NC_088363.1 coordinate 29,218,342, forward strand.
TTTATGGTTACACATAGTTTTGTGTGTTGGAACGTTTTATCCGGCTGGTGAACGTTTTGGAGGAAAGCACACCATCAATCGATAGTATGCGCTTGGCCAAGGAGTTCACAACATTGCCATCCGGAAGTATAACGGACCAACACACAAACTCTGTGTAACCATGAACTTTTATAGTCTGGTTAATACAGTTTAGTGAGAACAACTCACAAACGCGGATGGCAAAAACAATAACAAAGGCCTGAGTGACGTCATCTTCGAACTATCTATAGATAAGCACTTGGCTAATAAGTTCACAACATTGCCATCCGGAAGTATAACTGGCCAACACACAAAACGTTTATGAGTAATTCTCACTAAACTATATTAACAAGACTATAAAAAACGTTTAAGGTTACACATACTTTTGTGTGTTGGTTCGTTATACTTCCGGATGGCAATGTTGTGAGATTCTTAGACAAGGGCATACTATCTATAGATAGAACGAAGTTGACGTCACTCGGGTCTGTGTTATTGTTTTTTTCCATCCACGTTTATGAGTAATTCTCAGTTAACTGTATTAACCAGACTATAAACGTTCATGGTTACACAGAGTTTTGTGTGTTGGTCCGTTATACTTCCTGATGGCAATGTTGTGAGCTTCTTGGTCAAGCGCATACTATCTATAGATAGTATGCAGATGACGTCACTCAGGCCTTTGTTATTGTTTTTGCCATCTGCGTTTGTGAGTTGTTCTCACTAAACTGTATTAACCAGACTATAAACGTTCATGGTTACACAGAGTTTTGTGTGTTGGTCCGTTATACTTCCTGATGGCAATGTTGTGAGCTTCTTGGTCAAGCGCATACTATCTATAGTTTGATAGGAGAACTATTCATAACAATGGCTGGCTAAAACATTAATAAAGAGCTGAATGACGTCAATTTGGTTCTGTCTATAAACGTTCCAGGTTACACATAGTTTTTGTTGTTGTTGGTACGTTACATTCGGCTCGCACTGTTGTGAATATTTTAGATAAATGTACAGCATTAATAGTCTGATTAATGCAATTCACTACTCACGTACTTTCTGGATACACAAATTGTTATTGTGTACATAGTGAATAAACTGTCCCTTTTTAGAACAACCTCAGCCTGCTATTTTGATGGTCTGAGATCAAGTCCGAGACACCTTTACTCGCCTACCAACCTAGGACTTCATATATCCCCTATAGCTAGAATGCGCTTGGCCAAGGAGTTCACAACATTGCCATCCGGAAGTTATAAGGGACCAACACACAAATTCTGTGTAACCATAAACTTTTATGGTCTGGTTAATACAGTTTAGTGAGAACAACTCACAAACGCGGATGGCAAAAACAATAACAAAGGCCTGAGTGACGTCATCTGCATACTACCTATAGCTGTCGCTGCTACCAACCCAACCAACAAGCCTCAATGTTTCTGAACACCAATCGCTATGTTTTGACGCAGTCACTCTTAAAATTACACTGGTACATTGCGCAACGCTACCAATCTATGTCAATGGGAGCGATCTGTATTCAGGTTTTCATCCAACCGAGTCATCGATCACATGATATGTTGCTGTCTAAGGATTGGACATTTCTTAATAAATGTAAACATGCTGCGTTGTTTATCAAAAATGTAAAGATACCCATTTGTCAACCTGAACAATGACCAATAATTGTGATATTGGAAATTTCAAAAACTGTGAACACTTTTCACTATGTGGGTCACTTTGAGTATATTTTGCAATGTGATCAATGACCCCGAGTACATGGAAAGGAAATATAAATCAACCCCATTGATGCTGTGCGTTTAGGTGAAATGCTCACAACACACACCAGCAAGGTTTTAACATAACAACACACAAAACTCTGTGTAAACTTAAAGTTAATATACTGATTGATATAATGTTTATTTAATTTACAATAGGGTAGAAAAGACTTGAGGTCACACTTTCTACTTTTCCGCTTCCGAAATCCTTGGAAGTGTGTATGTAACTAGCCATTCGGATCACAAAAAATGAAAAGGTTACATATTGAATCATAAGGTGGCACAACTGTTGTAGAAACAGGGTGTATAATATGCAGATTATTATGGCTAACCCACACCAGAGACTGACTCCGAAGACCCGGCACGGCTGTCCTTTGCCTCTTCCGGATAAAGAAGTCGGGGAAGGACAAAATACTAAGGATAAAGAGAAGAGCCGCTAGACCTCTGACAAAGAACTGTGGCGATTTGGAATAATATAAAGTTTGGGACAAAAAAAAAATCTAATTCAATTAATATTTTTAAGTAGACCATTGATAAAGAACTTACCAACATATTTGATTTTTTAAATGAATAATGTAACATGACATTGGATATTATTGCATTTTGTATATCAATTATTTGAAAATCTCGAATGTAAAAAGATGGACATGTCAAATGAATGTTAATAGAGTTAATTATATCTACTACGAATATTGAATATGACACTTTTTTATGTATTATATATTTAATACTAAATATTATCAATTAACAGTGAATTCTGTTTATATAATCGGTAACTTGTATCTATGCATAAAATAAAAGCTTCCCAGGGTATTTACAGGGTTTTAGAACCTATTAGCTCTTAAACGATACTATATATATATATATATATATATATATATATATATATATATATATATATATATATATACACATATATATGCATTTTATCCCAGTCCCCCATGTCGAATAATTCACCTCTTCTTTACTCATTCATTTACTATTGTAGCCTCTTCATGATCATGTGAGGACGCCTTAGTCTTTTGATTTTCAGGTAATGCCCAATGTTGGATGTCTACTTTTGCCATAATACAGTAAGCCACTGCTCCAGCCGCCAACATCGCGGATGTTATGAAGAACACTACCTGCCATTGTTCTCTGGTTCGATCTTTTGTAATGGTGGCGACTGCATAAGGCGCCAGTATACCGTTAACACTGCTAACCGAGTTCGTTAGGGTGATAATTGACTGGGCAAACTGAGGCGCGATGTCGTATGGGGTAGGAAAGAAAATGCCCAAGTTTATTCCCATGACACCAACGGCTACGATAAGAATTGCTTCCGCAAGTATAGGCTGAGTACAGTCCATGAAACTCAAAATGATTAGCAAAATTGATGGGACGAAATTAGCAATGATAGCGCTGACTTTTCTTACAACTATCAAACGAATCCATCCCTTTCTTATCACGCAGTCGACAGCCTGGCCGTACACAGAACTCAAGATCCACATCATAAGGAAAGGAACCATTGTATAGAGACCGTTTGAATCGATTTTGTGTTTCAGGACTTCCTTCATATATTGAGGTAGGGTTAACAAAAGTAAATACAAACTCCATGAGTATGCTGATTGGAGACAGATGACACCCCATACTGGTGTAGATCTCAAAATAGAAATCCAAGGTGTTGGGGGTGTCACATCTTTAACGGACGAAGACATTGACGATTCAATATATGTTCTCTCCTCGCGAGTTATTGATCGATGCAAAGCAGGCTTGTCCGCTGTAAAGAGCACAAAAATCAAAGTCCAAAGGAGTCCAACAAGACCGAAAAAATAAAATATTGAAGGCCAGCCACCCCACAATCCGTACTTACAAAGGAAACCTGAGATGGGGAACACAATAGCTAGCGCGCATACTGAACCTCCAAAGCAAATGGCGATGAGCCCTGTTCTTTCTTCAGGAGGGGCCCATGTTGTCCACATGCCATATATCGTATTAATTGCTATAACCGTACATCCTCCATGTAAAAGTTTTATTATAAAAACGGCCCATGGGCTCCACCATGCGGCCACATGGATAAACAAGGTCGACCCTGACATCAATCCCATTGTAATAGCGATGACCATTTTCTTTGAAACGTTCCTAATGAAGGCATTTCCTGGAAATGAAATTGCCATATACGACCAGAACATCGCACCCAGCAAAAATCCCTGTGTTTGTTTGTCCCATTTGAATGGCCCATCCTCCGTCGTCTCTTGCCCTTCATCCAAATTTAAACATTTGTATTTGTCATTTTGCTCAAAATTAGTTGTTAGATTGTTCAAACTTGCCGCAGTCCTGCTCAAACCTAAATCCCTATTGTCTAAATGCATAGCATTTATCCTTAATGCATCTTTTGTCTTAAACCTTTGTTTATCGCGTGAAAGAGACGCTAGTGACTCATTAACTATTGTTTTCTTTAACACACTCTCAGATTTATTCAATAATTCTTTAGTTGAAATGGCAGTGTGGTTGACCATGCACACAATTGCAATGCCAAGGTTAGCTCTCAGGAAAAAGCTATTCATGACTCCCCCGAAGAGAATGTAGGCCAAGATATACCGCTGGGATCTGTACCGTGGTGGACCTTTAGACACTTGCAGACACTCGATTTTATTAATTTCTCTATGGTTATCTGTTATATCAATGTCATCACGTATCATTGGCAATAATGTTCCTGTGGTAATGTCCTTTTCCTGGGGTTCATACACCAATGTGGCTGGGGTAATCTTTTTGTTGTATGTCGTCATTTTAATCTAATGTGGAAAAAAAAATTATGTTTTGTAAATCTCTAATAAAACTTTATCATTCATAAAATATAAAAAAGCGTATTGTTAAGAATACTCTATATTTATCTCATTGGTCAGATTAGTCTGCACATGTATAAATCGCATTCTATGTGTTGTACTATATTCTTTTTGATGGTAATTTGCACCGAAGATTAGAATTATTCATTGAAATATAGATTGGTTGGTATATTTGGTTTATGACCAGAACTGTATATCTTACAAGTTTCCCGGTAAAATAATTCGATATGATGAAATTTCAACCGAGCACGGTTTTTTGAGACAAATGGTTAGAGTTGGGACTTACTATCCCCCCACCTTCCCCCGGCCCCCGAAGAGTCGGATGTTATCGCACCGTTTAATATAAAGAAAGTTGATGTCTCTATAAAATGAAAAATATGGTGAATTAGGTGGCATAAAAATTACAAGCTTTCACATAGATGGTATATATCCAAATAAGGTCATATACTTAGGTCCATTGTCACTGGCTTGGTTGGCAAAGGTTGACACCCTTTGAATGGAAAACTTTCAAGCACGAACGCACGCATAATCAAAAGTCATTCTGAAGTGAAGAAAACTGACAAAGGAGGTGACGAATGATAGACCCATGTAACCCCAAGTCTTTTGACAAACTTTAGGAATGAATACTTTTGAATAAATAACTGAACAAGTGTGAATGAAAGGTGTCAGACAAAGCAAGAGAGAAAAATACATGAAAAAAAAAACCATCCCAAAAAATCAGTCCACCTCGATTGGGGATCGAACTTCACAGAGGATCCCGATAGTTGGGACAATTTTAATACCTATATTCTCCATAAGGGTACCTTCTTTTACGCTGTGAACCCTCGCTTGCATCAAACAATACATACAATCATATTGAAACCTGAGTACAATCCTTGATATAGTTCTTGCCATTGAGCGGGTCGATGTCAAAGATTAGAAGAAAGAAATCCCCCAAAAAGCTTGAGGTTTTATACAGGGGCAATATCCACTTAATGTGCTCAAAGATCTTTAGAATTATTTTTGTTATCATCATCATCATCATCATCATCATCATCATCATCATCATCATCATTATTATTAATATTATTATTATTGTTGTTGTTATTATTATAATATTATTATTATTTTTATTATTATCGTTATTATAATCATCATTATTATTATTGTTATTATAATCAATATTACTATTGTAATTTTATTATATATTATTATTTATTATTATTATTATTATTATTATTATTATTTATTTTTATATTATTATTATTATTATTATATATTATTATTATTATTATCATTATTATTATTACTATTAACATTATTATTATTATTATTATTATTATTATTATTATTATTATTATTATTATTATTATTATTATTATTATTATTATTATTATTATTGTTATTATTATTATTATTATTACTATTATTATTATTATTATATTTTATTATTATTATCATTATTATTATTATTATTATTATTATTATTATTATTATTATTATTATTATTATTATTAGTATAAACAGTTTTCTGCCGAGTGGATGCCCAATTCTCCTCTTCCTCCCAACCCCTTCCAAAATAACAACAAACAAAGCATAAAAAAAAAAAAAAAACAAAAACAAAAAACAAAAACAAATAAAAACCAAAAAAACAAAACAAAAAGACAAAACAAAAACAAACAAAAAAAAAAGAAGAGAGAGAAAACAAACAGACAACAACTACAACAAACATATAGGCTTTCAAACGACAAGACAATACAGGCATCGTTGAGACTGAGTCACAAATCCATTTTCATAAATAGGGGAATCAACTGGACATTTACCTCTCACTTTATTTTGAATTGGAAGATTGATTCCCTGGAAAATGGATAAGCTAAACATTTTTCTCTGATCCCAAGGATTTTCCTTAACATGGACTCCACTATAATTATTTTTTATAATAATCAACATCAAATATGTGACCCCTCTTCACAAAACGGTATTATGTCGGGATGGACCAGATGCTAAAAAGTCAAATTATAGTTAAATTGGTCAAAAATATGAAACGTTGGTGTTTAGGACATTAACATATGGTATTCCTTCTCCTCTATAAAGCATATAAACTCAACTTAAACATGATATTTATGGCTACAAATTCCATTTTCAGCATCTTAATCATCCCGACTTAATACCGTTTTGAGACGAGAGGTCACATATGTACTGAGAAATGGATACGTGAATACGTCTTATTTCAAAGTGTAGATTCCTTCCATTATAATGATAAAAAATTTAATTAATTCAAACAAGAAAAATGCAAAGCAAGACTAATATTTTCACGCCGTAGAAAGAGATTTCTAATAATACAATTTACTGCGTTCTTAATTAAAACAAATTGATGACATGTACTTTTGTTTATTAAAGGAAATTAAGATTATTTTCTTTCATATAAGTTATACATACTCATTCTTGTCAGATCAACGCAGACTAGACAGGTAATAGATTTATTTTGATGTCTACACAGACATGCGAAAGTGAAAGTAAACATTATTTCCGTCCGTTATCACGAAAGAATAATGTCAAATGCATTGTACAAGAATCGAACATGAATTTGCAGCTTTATGTGCGTATTTTTGTAAAAATGAAAATGTTGCTGCCTGAATCTCGAAGGAAAAAAATAACGATAAGAATTGAATCAACAAAACACGATGAATAAAACACTAAGGATATCTCGTTCGTCCTTCGTGTTTTATTCATCGTGTTTTGTTGATAAATAAGAAACCCGAAACAGCCACATTGTCTGTTTTCGTCTAATAAATTGGAGCTTACAATTCAATACTTATCGTATATTTTTGAAGAATGTAGAACTTCTGTATTTCTCACTGAATGATTACGAAGTCAACATTCTGATTCTAATAAGAAGAATGGGTTTGGCACTAAATTTATCTCCTATTAATTCTGTCGCATCCATAGGACTAATAAGGCCTATATATAATAGTCATTCAGAACCATTAGGCCCATGTAGCGGGAGTTTATCCCGGTTTCAATATTATGAAGCGGAGCATAGCAATTGCTTGCTATCCTTTTGATTTGACGCTAGTCTATCGCAAAGTACTTTCAACTGGAATAGAACCAGTTACCCAATCATTACAGGGTGGACAAGGGGGATGGGTCACAGAAAAATCTCTACTGCTCCCGAGATCGAACTTGGTCCCTTTGTGTGTGAAGCGAGTTTTCTACCAACTGAGCTATTTGGACCCCAATATGCTTAAAATGCAAATTGACTGAAAAAAAAAACGTTGGGGAGGATGGTGAAGCTGGGAACTAGTGCGGGGCGGTCCTTGGCAAGCTTAAGGACCACGGTCCTACGGTCTCTGGGAAATGAAAACCGCAAGGACCGGTCCTAGGACCGGCGGTCCTTTTCGACATTGAACATTCCTGAGAGACCGTTTTGACCTTTGGGACCATGGGATCGTTCATTCTTGAACCGTTAAAGACCGCTACACGATGAAAACCGTGGTCTACAGGAGTAAAACACACGGAGTAGTCACACTCATTTCAAATTGTAACCTAATTAGAGAAGAGGGGTGATGCCTTCTTTATTTGATCACAGTACTTCATTGTTACTTCGATAATTTAGCGTGAATAAAATTTGAAATTTATCCCCATTAACGGAGATAATGGAATCACCCAAGGCGTTGATCGAGTTGTTCGTGGCGTTTATACACACACGCAACTCCTACCCCCCCCCCCCCCCCCCACACACACACACATGAGAGGGCAGCGAGCATTGAAGAGTAAGAGAGAGACGTGAAGTTATAATAAGAGGGGGTGGATGCGGTAATAAGTAATAAGTAATAAGTGGGGTCGATGGTGACTTTTCGCCAGATCTAACAAACCCAGCTACCCATTCACTGCTGAGTAGACAGGGATTCAGAAAAAAACTCGACTGCACCCGGGATCGATCTCTGGCCCTTTGCGTATAAAGAGAGTGCTCTATCAACTGAGCTATCGGGGTCCCCAAATATTCTATTGGACCTTTTAAAAATACAGACGTTATAACTGGTTTTTTTGGAAGGAAGAAACTAATGAAACTCATATTATTTGATTAGTTAAAACACCAAACGAAATTTTAATATTATTGTATTATTTTAAATGACAACAATGCGATAGAAAGGAGTGGCGACAAGAGATGGACAAAAGAAAACAAAAAATCAGACTAGCAACTTGCTAGGTTTGAGACACACACACACACACACACACACACACACACACACACACACCTTTAGTAGTCACATACATTTCAAACAATAACCCATTAGAGAAGAGGGATCATGCCTTCATCATAGATCATTGTCATTGCGATCATTATGGTGTAGTAAATTTTGAAATTTACCCCGTATAATGGAATCGTCCAAGGCGTGCGCCTCCTGTTCCCCCCCATCTCACACACGAAAGGGCGGTTTGCGGAGTGGAGGGAGGTGGTCGTCTGCCTCTCTGGTCGTCTGTGTCGTTTAGTGTATGGCAAAGGGGGGTGGTGCGATTAATTAAGTGGGATGGGTGGTGATTGGTGGAAGATAGGCAAAGGACCGAGGCAACGAATCGCTGGGGAAGTAGTATGGCGCCAGACCGTTGAAAGGTGATAAGAAGTGAGGACCGCCGGCGGTCTTCCTCTTTGGGACCGGACCACGGTTCACAGCTAAAAGACCGTGGGACCGGTCCTCGGTCCGGTCCTCAGCGCGGCACTACTGGGAACTCAATTTTCAGAATGTTCAACTCCCTCTCAACAAAATTGAGTGAATAAAAGTCAATATTTAAATCGCAATATCTATAGTCCGTAGGTTTATCTTGTACAACTGGTTCAATTTTAGATCTGGCGGAAAAAAAAAGATGTGACATACAACAACCCAGTAAAGTTTCGAATTGATTTTAACTTGTTATGCATATAAATCCATGAACAAAATATCCCCTCCTTATATCCAAGACCTAACTTTTCCCTATAAACCTTTGAGATCTGCTAACTCTTTATTGCTTAACTTAAGACAGTTTTCAAAGAAATTTAACAGTAAATCTTTCTATCTCAGTGCCCCTTGGTTATGGAATAGCATAAGTTTTAAAACTAGATCCAGCCCTTCATTTGAATTTTTTTTAAAGAATCTGAAAACAGCACTTTTTTCACGTGACTTTTAGCCCGTGATTTAATATAATATAATATAATGATATTAACATAATGTAATACAAGATAGTCAAAGATCTGATAATTGTGATATTGGAATAATGTCCTGGTTATTGGGATATCAGATATGATATATGTGTGAACGGAGTCACTGCTGAAGAACGTGATACTAACTTAATCAATCTTATGAAAGTTTCAAAAACAAAGCGGGCTGGCTTTCAATATTTCAAAATGTTACATCAAACAAAGAGAGATAACATTTTTTTTGGCCTGACATGGAATGTAGAGGGAGCTCATCGATGTGCCACAAAATGCGGCAACATTAAATCGAAAGCATCCCCATCGAACAAAGCAGACTTACAGTCGTTTGTTTCTTGGCATGATTCAGTATATGCGCCCATTCATTTCAAGACTTAGCGACAGGACAGTCCCGCTCAGAAATGTGCCGAACAAAGATAGCATATGGAATTGTAGTCTGTCCCATAAAAAAGTCTTCCAGACACTAAAACATGAAATCCATCATGAATTGTGCCTAACTTACTTTGATCCTCAGAAACAGCTGTTGACTGCTCTCTCCAGGGACTAGGAGCTTGTCCCCATCAAGAAGGCAAGCCAGTGGCATTTGTATCGAGGTCGCGTACTGACACAGAAAACGGTGTGCGAACATTGAACACGAAATGCAAGCCACAATGAAAATAAACTTTTAATAAAACAACAGTCATTTAAATAATTAGTTCGTATATGGAAGATAATTGGTATAATCGCCTTCTCTAATTCTCCTACCTTCTCATCTCTCTCTTTCTCTCTCTCTCTCTCTCTCTCTCTCTCTCTCTCTCTTTATTACTCTCTATTTCTCTCTCTCTCTCTCTCTCTCTCTTTTATTTTTTATTTTATTTGCTAAAATAGAATGATGAATGGTATAAAAACGCAAATTACAAACATTTGATGTACTCATAGGTACATATTACACATATACAACATAAATACACACACACACACACACACACACAGACACATATATATATATATATATATATATATATATATATATATATTATATATATATATATATATAAACATACACACAATAACACACATACACATACACAATCCATATTAAGCAGAGATACGTACAGTATTAGTATTATTCGTTTTTCCCCGATAGAGTTATATTATAATTACTTTTCTGTATCATTCACTCCATTTGCTTCGCCGAGATTTGCTGAGACTCTAACACTCGGTTCATGTTCAATGAGCGCCCACTTTTGGATATTTGCTTTCGCCATAATGCAGAAAGCCACTGCTCCAGTCATCATCAACGCAGATGTTATGAAGAAAACTACCTGCCACTGTTCTCTTGTCATATCTTTAGTAACAATGGCTACAGTATAGGGCGCCAGTATTCCAGTAATGGACGAAATAGAGTTAGTTAAGGTGAGAATGGACTGAGCAAATTGGGGCGCTAGGTCATATGGCATTGGAGTGAAAATGACAATGTTCAGTCCCAAAATACCGACGGCGAGGCTAAGAATAACCACTGCAAGTGTTGAATACGTACAGTCCAAGAAGCTCAAAACAATCAGTAAGGTCGCCGGAACAAAATTCGCAAAAATAGCGCCAATTTTTCTTACAACAATCAAACTCATTGTTCCCTTTCTTACAACCCAATCGATGAAATGGCCGAACACAGCACTCAATATCCACATCATGAGGAAAGGAATCATCGTAAAGAGACCATTTGAGTCAATTTTGAATTTGAGAACTTCCTTCATATATTGGGGTAAAGTTAAAGAAAGGAAAAACACATTCCATGCGTGCGATAATTGAAGACAGATTATACCCCATACAGGAATCGATCGCAAAACAGACAACCAAGGTGTTGGAGGTATCGCTTCTTTAACGGCCAAACTCAATGACGATTCAATGTATATTCTCTCCTCCCTTGTTATTGAAGGATGTGAAGCAGGCTTGTCTGAAGTAAAGAACACAAAAATGAAAGTCCAAATAATTCCAAGAAGACCAAAAAAGTAAAATACTAAAGGCCAACCTCCGAGAAATTTGGATCTACATAGAAAACCAGAAATGGGGTAAACGAGGGCAAGAGCGCTGAAGACACCACTGAAAGTTATAGCGATGAGGCCAGTTCTTTCTTTAGGAGGAGCCCATATTGTCCACATACCAAAGATTGTACTCATTGCTAAAACTGAACATCCTCCATGCAAAAGTTTGATTGCAAACACGGCCCATGGACTCCATAATGCGGCCACGGGAGTCAACAAGGTCGATCCTGACATCAATGCCACTGTAACAGCGATGACGCGTTTCTTGGAAACGTTCCTGATCAAGGCATTTCCTGGACATGCTACTGTCATATACGTCCAGAACAAGGCGCCAAGCAAAAGTCCTTGCATGCGTTTGTCCCATTTCAAGGGCCCGTCTTCCATCGTTTGTTGCTCAGGCGCTAAATTCAAACATGTTTCTTTGGCATACATATCATTGAATACCTCACTCGCCCTCTTGGTCTTAGAATCAAATTCTGTATCATTTAAAAGCATACTCTTAATTTTCAAACTGCTATTCATTGTAGACTGGTTTAAATGATTTAGATCAAGCCGTAACTGTTCATTAAGTATTCGCTCCTTAACTATAATTCCAGATCCATTTGAAAAGACAGACGATTTGGGTGAAGTCGCTGTGTGGTTGACCATGCACACGATTGCAATTGCAAGATTAGCTCTTAGAAAAAAATTGATCATGACTCCTCCAAATAGTATATAAGCCAAGGTATATCGCTGGGATCTGTATCTTGGTGGACCTTTAGATACCCACGGTGACTGTTCATCTCCTTCGTTAAATTCACCATGGATGTTAGATAAATTTCCGTGTGTTTTATCATTGATAACACGATTAGATGTTGGCAACAAAACTGTTGTGGTGATATCCTCACCCTGGCAATTATACGTCAATGTTTCGGGGGTATTCTGTTCGTCGTGTGTTGCCATTTTAATCTTTTTAGGACGAAAAGATGAATTGAGTATTATGCAATGTGATGTACGAGAGGAAAATATTAACTTATATTAAGAGGATCAACCAATCAATCAATCTATCTGTGTGTATATATATATATATATATATATATATATATATATATATATATATATATATATATATATTGTGTGTGTGTGTGTGTAAATATATAATATATACATATTATAAAAACAAAAATCATGAAATAATAGTGCTCAACTTTTTGATAAAAGGAGCTATTTATAAAATATTTCAAGTAAAATTTTGATCAACTTCTACAATATTGTTTCGAGCATTCACTCTCATCAGGAAGTGAAAGTGAAACTAGAGTATGTAATTGTGAAAATCAAAATTCGTCCTCAGATTTAGATAAAATAGTTGTCCATTATCACACTTTATTTGTGTCTTTGGGCTTGATTTATGGACCCTCGTCACTTGTCCTAATCCGGACATCCCATTGTGCCAATTAGGACACCCAGTTGTGCCAATTCGGACTCCCTTTGAGTTTGAGAATTAAGAAAATCCAGGTTTCAATTTAATTACTTTATTACCATTACAATACTTAAGTATTGTTACTTAAATAGATTATACACACAATGACATCATAAGTGTTATTGAGCTGTATATGTTCACAACAAATGTCCAACAAATCTAGCAATTACTTTTTATATAAGATTTGAATCTATAAAGTTTATAATTATACATTTGTTTATGGAACTATTATTGCATAAAAAAAATTCAAAAGTCAACTATCGAAGGGAGATAATGCACATAATAAGCAGAAATTACACAGAGCGTAAATGAAAGTGGTGCTTATTTCGTGTTAAATTATTTACTTTTTAATCTTTAAAAAGTTATTAATTATTTTTTTTAATATGTGTTCTTCCTCATATATCTTGCAACTATGTTGATGGTTGGTTAGTCATAACCAAAGCTGATGAATTTCTCATTGTATTTGAAAGAGGAACACAAAGAAGAAAACTAGCACCAGTCTCTGAAGCAGCGGATAAATTACATTTTTTATGCGATTGAATTTGTTTAATGCAGCTGATTTTTTAGGGACCGTGGGGGGGGGGGGGGGGGGGGGGGGGAGAGGACGAGGAGGGATATAAACTTTAGCCGGGTGTCTGACTTCATATAGCTGGATGTCGGAATTAGGGCTAACCCACACCGGAGACGACCCGGCACTATCGTCCTCTGCCATCTTCCGGATAAAGACGTCGGGCATGGAATAAAGAGAAGAGCCGCTAGACCTACCCATACCAAGCACCCGTCCTCTGCCGTTTTTTTCGATCTTGGTCTTTATCCGAAAGACGACAGAGGACGGCAGTGCCGGGTCGTCGGAGTCAGTCTCCGGTGTGGGTTAGCCTTTAGAACAACTGGGTGTCCGGATTGGAACAACTGGATGTCCGAATTAGAGCAACCGGGTGTCTGCATTGGAACAACTGGGTGATTAGGTGGGAAACGTTTTCATGATCTATTTTTAAATGAATATTATTTTTTTAGTTACATAGATATACTTACTTATTGATACTGTCATGGTCTCAAGTGAGTAAAGAGCTACTCGACTATGCATAAAGATATATGTAGAATGAGGCCCCAGAATTTACTAGTTACTATAAATGAAAAACAATTAACGATTTGTTTACAATGAAATAAAATAATGATGAAATTTAATTAAAAGAGATAAACAGTGATCGTGGCAGTTACAAATAGAGATATGAATATTTTACGTAACTTATGATAGTATGTCAGGTTCGTAAGTTTATGTTTCCAGGCAGTTGATGGGCTTGGATGATCTATTCCTCTGATAACAGGATCGGACTCGTAAAATTCCACTTCCAGGCAATTGGTAAGAGGTTATAGTGTAGTACAGCGGGCTTGGGTTTGATCCTTGAAGATTATACAATCAAAGTTAAAAGCTCCGGCGTCTTAATGGTGTAGATATAATATCTACAAAGTCCCAAAAGATAAAAATCTTCCAGTATATATATAGGAATAGAGCGACTGGCCGTCCGGCATAGATTGTGGAGAGAAAGTGAGTGTAGAGTGTTAGACCTATCAGCTTTTATAATAAGTGGCTACGTGACAGAATGTAGAACGAAAAGTATTCACTAATTAGAAATTAATTCGAGGGAAGGCTATAAAAGGAAAGACGATCTAATATTAGAAGGTAAAGTTTATCTAAGCCTACCGAAATATAACTGGAGTGAGATGAATTCAGTTCTTAATAAAATAAAATTTAATAAGATAATTGTGAACAATCTTTACTGTGACACCCCCACCCACGTTTAAAATATACTCTTTAACCATTATGGGAAAGATAGATTTTACAAACGGAAGTAAATTTACTATCATGATACTCTAGCATTAATCCATTGTTATGATTTGTGCTACAATTAAATTATTTATTAACTAGACATGGAAATGTTTATATTAACGTAGGTATATGAATGGGTGACAATAACAATGAAAGATTGTGATTACAAATCATTGTGATGAACAACATGATGGCAATGTGATTACAAATCATTGTGATAAACAATAGTGATGGCAATGAAGCATGATTTAAGTCGATGACATGAAGGTAATTTACTAAATGAAATGAATGAAAATGTAAATGGAATATTGACATTTCAATTATTAATCATAAATGAGTGAAAATTCATAACAATAATAGATAAAGAGAAGATTTCTCAAATCATGAATGGGTATGGTATATATATCCAAACAATACTCAATGTTACATTAAGTTGGGTCATCATGTTTACAAATAAAATTATCGAAATTGTGCGTTCTGATTTGGCATAGTTTGCGAGGTAACTAACAGTATGCATGGGAGGTTAAGTTATACCCTTCTCACGTGTTTACACTAATCGAGAAAGTAGGTCGGCGTGAATATTTTCACAGCCTGGTATGTGAGAGATACTGAAAGTGTAATTTTGCAAAAATAGACTCCACCTTAGTACTCTACTATTATTCATTTTGTTATTTCTTATGTACGTGAGTGGTTTATGGTCCGTTTCGACCACAAACTCTTTTAGCAGTAGATATCTGCTGAATGTCTTTAAAGCAAAGACGATGGCCAGTCCTTCACGCTCTATTACAGAGTATCGTGATTCTCTGTCCAATAATTTTCTGCTTGCATATAAGCAAGGCATTAGAGTTCCCTCATGCTCCTGTAATAGTACACCTGCGATGCCCTTATCAGACGCGTCAGTTCTTACAACAAATTCTTTTGACATGTCGGGTAATTTAAGAATTGGTTCTGAACAGAGTAATGCCTTTAATTGGTTAAAGCTATTCTGACACGCTTCTGTCCAAACAATTTTGTTCGGTGACCCATTCTTTGTCAGATTTGTTAGCGGTTGTCGCGATGTGCGCGAAGTTGTAAATGTATTTCCTGTAAAAATTTAGGAGCCCAAGTACTTTGCGTACTTCTTTTTTTGTCTTAGGTGGTTGCAATTGTGCGATTTTTGTTTGTTTTTCTGTCTCGGGTGTCTGTGTCCCATGACCAACGGTATGATTAATCCTGCATTTGAAGCTTCGATATTAGTAAACATAGGTTGCGACACTGTGTCTCTATCAAAATACTTTTTTAGCATATTTGCATGGAATGTCTTTGTTGTGTTGTAAATTTTAATCTCGTAATTAACATTAGATTTTACTGCTGTTATTTTGAATGGTCCTTTCCATGTAGCTAAAAGTTTACTCGAGTCATCGGGTAAGAGTATTAGTACTTTGTCACCAATCTCAAATTTTCTTGACTTGCTTTTTCGATCGGAGTATTCCTTGTATTTCTCTGCTTTTTTAGTGACGGATTCCTGTGCTAGCTTACATGTGTCCTCTATTCTGTCTTTCAGGTTTCTTACATATTCGTAAGCAAACATAATTTCGTTATTGTCCTCCTCATTCCCTTTACAAATGTCGGCTACTATATTGATCGGGCCGCGAGGTGATCGTCCATACATCAACTCAAATGGGGAGTAGCCTGTAGATTCTTGGGGTATTTCTCTATATGCAAATAGGATTGCTGGTAAGTATCTGTCCCAATCATCTGGTTTTTCTGCTGACACTTTTCTTAACATATTCTTTAGAGTGCCATTAAATCTTTCACAAAGACCATTTGCTTGGGGGTGGTAGGGAGTTGTGAATGAGTGTTGGATTCCCATGAGTTTCATGGTTTCATGCATCATATGTGATGTAAATTGGGGTCCATTGTCCGACAGTATCTCATTTGGTATGACTATTCTAGTAAAAATTGTCATCAATGCTTCAGCTATGTGATCCGATGTAGTTGATTTCAATGCTATCGCTTCTGGCCACCTGGTTGCGTAATCGACTAGTGTTAGTATGTGTGTATGGTTTCTATCTGATTTTGTTAAAGGGCCTATAATGTCAATTGCAACTTTTTGAAAAACTTTTTCAATAACTGGGGTTGTCTCTAATGGCAATCTCGGTATTCTGCCTTTTGCGACTCTTCTTTGGCATGTGTCACACGATTTCACATATTCTCGGACGTCTTTAGTAATTCCAGGCCATGTGAAATTCTCGGATATTCTCTTCAATGTGGAAGAGCTCCCAAGATGTCCAGAAGTTATTGAATCGTGCGCTATTCCAAGGATTTTGTTTCTGTAAATACTCGGCGTGACCAGTTGTTTAGCTATTTTGTTTCTTTTCCTATGTAACCTGAACAGAATATCTTTTTCAATGATGTATTCAACTTTTGATTTCGTCCCTTTGTTTGCGATATTGAAATATGATGTTAAAGTCGGGTCCTTTTTCTGTTCTTCAATGAACGTGTTCCTGTCAAATTGTTGTGGTTCTAGAGAAATAGTCATTGGCTTCTCTGTTGTCTTAGTCATCTTTCTTGTTTCTGCTAGACAAGCTGTTTCTTGGGTTAATGACCATTCTTTTACATCTGTTGGGTTGTCTTTAAGACCTTTTATATTGCCAACAATAACATCAGCGACGGGGTTGGGAAGTATACAGCATTCCACTATTCCTGTATAGTATGGGGTTTCTATGTACACATTAGCTGTTTCAAAGGTTTCGACTGTGCCACTGAATGTGATGCATTGTACTGTTTTTCCAGTTTTGTCTTCGTCATTGATCAAAGATGCTTTTATTCCTACTGTACTGCATCCTGTGTCTCTCAATATTTTGCAATCAGTTCCATTAGCTTTGCCTTCACAAAAAAATAGCGATCCTGATTTGTGAGTTTGTGTTAAAAGTGACATACCTTTCACGCAATACACATTTATATTTTCTCCTGACATTACTCGTGTCTGATTGTTTACACTTGTTTGGAGTGATGCATTTGCAGTTTCTTTTGGATATCGCACGATTTTGTAACATTTGTCTGCTGTGTGGCCTTTCATTCCACAATATTGACATTTAATTATAGGTTTGTTGGTTTTCTTATACTCAGTATTATTGTCAGTGCTATTTCTTGTTTTGTTTTGATAGGGTCGGCTATGGTCTCTATTGAACTGTTTGTTCCATGGTTTGTTACTATGATCATCTTGTTTCACTTGCTTGTTCCGAGTGATTGATCGGCTCGTTCTATTTGAGTACTGAACTTTAGGTGTACCTGGACTCTGAGCAGCGGCAGCGTAGTATGGTTCCTTCAATGTTCTGCTAAGGGGTGTCAATGGATGTGCGCTGTTAAAGTTTTCTGCGTAGATTTTTAATTTGTCCAAGTTTTCTGGCTTTCTCTCTTTAAAGAATGCGACTAAATCTGGGTTGCAAGCTTGATAGATTCGATTCTTCAGCGTGAGATAGTAAAGGCCTGCAAAGTCGTCTTGTTTTACGTTTGCCAACTCAAGCCACCGATTTAGAAATTGAGTAATTCGGTTCACGAATGTATTAAAGTCTTCTCCACTTTCCGGTTTTGCAGTGTGAAACCTTTCCTGGTAACCATCTTCCGTTAATCTAAATCTTTTTAGTAGAGCGTCTTTAATTTTACCATAATCATCTGCATCTTCAGTTGTTAAGGTATAGAAAACTTTTAGCGGTTCTCCAGATAAGCAGTTAATCAAGGCTGTGGCCCATTTGCTTTCTGGCCAACGATAACCTTTAGCCTGAACTTCGAATCGGTGTAAGAAGGATTCTAGACAGTCTGAGCGTTCATCGTATGTTGGCATGCGTGGAAGTTTCACGAAAAATTCATCACTATTATTATGTTTTCTTTCATGACCGGTTTTTGTTTTTTCAATTTCCAGCATCATTTGGGTCCTTTTGGTTTCTTCTTCTGCTAAAGCTATTTGTCTTTTTAGTTCCCTTTCTTGGACTCTTTCTTCTCGTTCTTCTCTACGTATTCTTTCTTCGTGTTCTTTTTCTTCTCTACGAATTCTTTCTTCATTTTCTTCTCTACGAATTCTTTCTTCGTGTTCTTTTTCTTCTCTACGAAATCTTTCTTCATTTTCTTCTCTACGAATTCTTTCTTCGTGTTCTTTTTCTTCTCTACGAATTCTTTCTTCATGTTCTTTTTCTTCTTTTACTTTCTCTTCGCACCATGAAAATATTCTTTCCTGGGGTATTTCTAAGTCCTTTGCGAGACTTAAGTATCTTTTATATGCTTCCATGTTGCAATAAATTAGTTACGATGTTTTATATATATTATATTGACAGGATACTGTTACTGACTGTTTTATTTATTTACACTTACTGGAATGAACTGTTCTATTTTTAGAAATCTCTCTCTCTTATTTCAACTTATTATGTATGTTGAATTTGATGCCTTTTATCGTTATATCTTATAAAGCAATGTGTCAATACAATGCGGAGTTATTATGACTTGTGTCAATAACAATGTGTCAATCGCGTGTACTCTAAACTATGTTACTACGAAAAATGTATCACCAATGTGTGTGACTCGTCGTTAGTTTGTGTACAATTATTCGCAATGACGCTAATATACTAGAGTGTGATAACAATAATAGGATGCCAAAATAATCCCAAGTTATCTATCACTAAATATAACACGACGGCTAGTAGACTCCTTTTATTATTATTTAGTTTTTAAAGACTCACTTTTCAGAACATAATATATAAGTGGTTTTCGGTAACAGTAGTATGCCAAAAATGTATTTAAAACAAATCACTATGCAAAACAAATCACGATGTCTATAGTTACTATGTGATGCCCAACTCATGTAAAAGAGAATAATGAAGGATATATTTACCAACTCAGTTCGTGGCTGGGACCTCTCTCTTGTTCAATGGTTGTTCAACAATTGTAATTAGGCATTGAAGAGTGTTTAGCAGTGATGTCTGAAATACAAAACAATAAAATATCGTAAGATTTACAATAGTTACAAAATGTGTTCACAACAATGAGTGATTGGATGATAGGTGAATGAATCGTTATGGAATGTAAACATATTGAAAACAATTCATGAATGAGGCAAACAACAAAATGAAATGAGTGATATAATAACAAAGTGGACAAGGAATGAATGAATGAATAACTGAGTGAATAGATGAATGAATGAATGAATGGATAATGTATGAATGAAAGAATGAAGGGAGGAATAAATGTATGAATGATTGGATAAATGAGTGAATAAACGAATGAATGGATGAATGAATGAATGAATAAATAAATGAATGAACAATGAATGAATGAATAATTTATAAATGAATAAATGAATGAAGGAATGAATCAATAAAATGCTATTCAATTTGGATGAAAGAATGAATGGATAAATTGCTATTCCATTTAAATGAAGAAATGAAAAAGAAAAAAAAATTAATCCTGTAAATAGGGAGTTCAATTAAAATATGATCAAGTGGGGCAATTAAGAGTTTTACAATTTAAACTTTAAAGTTAGATGAAATAGATATAAGTAACTAAATAAATTCAATTCTTTATATGTGTCCCTCCAAAATGTCATGGTCTCAAGTGAGTAAAGAGCTACTCGACTATGCATAAAGATATATGTAGAATGAGGCCCAGAATTTACTAGTTACTATAAATGAAAAACAATTAACGATTTGTTTACAATGAAATAAAAATAATGATGAAATTTAATTAAAAGAGATAAACAGTGATCGTGGCAGTTACAAATAGAGATATGAATATTTTACGTAACTTATGATAGTATGTCAGGTTCGTAAGTTTACGTTTCCAGGCAGTTGATGGGCTTGGATGATCTATTCCTCTGATAACAGGATCGGACTCGTAAAATTCCACTTCCAGGCAATTGGTAAGAGGTTATAGTGTAGTACAGCGGGCTTGGGTTTGATCCTTGAAGATTATACAATCAAAGTTAAAAGCTCCGGCGTCTTAATGGTGTAGATATAATATCTACAAAGTCCCAAAAGATAAAAATCTTCCAGTATATATATAGGAATAGAGCGACTGGCCGTCCGGCATAGATTGTGGAGAGAAAGTGAGTGTAGAGTGTTAGACCTATCAGCTTTTATAATAAGTGGCTACGTGACAGAATGTAGAACGAAAAGTATTCACTAATTAGAAATTAATTCGAGGGAAGGCTATAAAAGGAAAGACGATCTAATATTAGAAGGTAAAGTTTATCTAAGCCTACCGAAATATAACTGGAGTGAGATGAATTCAGTTCTTAATAAAATAAAATTTAATAAGATAATTGTGAACAATCTTTACTGTGACAGATACCAAATGATGTTCAACAGCAAACATTTCAAATTACAATGTGAAAAATCCTTTTCAATTGTACAAATTTATATTGCAAATGTTGCTGTTTTATAATTGAAGATGCCTCGAATTCTTGAAAAAGCGACGGGAGCAGCTCGTGCCAATCTTCCGGGTGAGACAATAATTTTTAGAGACGATTTATTTAATTCTAAATAAAACGGAAATGATCTGAAATTGGCTTAAATATATCATGCATTTATTTCTGGTTGTGTTAAATCGGAACTCAGCTCTATGTAATGTCATAATTAGGTGTTAAAATAGAAGGTGAATTTGGAAAGGTATTAGAATTGGAACACTGTCCAGATTGGAACCCTTCACCCTATTATTGGTAATAAAAGCGCTTAGGCAAAAACAAACGGCTATGTGCTCTTGTGGTATGATACTCGCTTTCGGATCGTAAGGTCCTGGGTTCGAGCCTCGCTCGGCGCATAGTTGAGTTCTTGGAAAAGACTCTTTACTCACATTCTATCACCGTACTCAGGTGTAAAATGAGTACCTGGCCGTCAATAGCGTTGTCTGTGTCCGAAAAAAAAATGTAATATCGCCTAACAGGCGTCATGTCTCGTTCTACATGTTAAGTGTTTGCTGTTGGCTAGTGTCCCTTTGTAAAGCGCTTTGAACACGTTTAGTAGATATTGCACAATTTCAAAGCTCAAGTTTTAAAATAAAACTCAAACTAAAATTGAGGGCAATTCATTTTTATTGTTGTGGAATCTGTGGTTTGAACGATCCCTCAATTTCAAATTAATATTGGGAGCGATCTATATTCATGTTTTCGTCTAACCTAGTCATCAATCACATGATTTGTTGCTGTACAAAGATTGGACAGTTCTCAATGTTTCTAAACACGCTGCTTTGTTTGTGAAAGTTGTAAACATACCCATGAATCATGTTGAGCAAAATGACTCATTGTAACGTTGGATATTTCTCAAACTGTGAACACTTTTCACTATGTAAGTCATTTGAGCACACTTTACAATGTGACCAATGACCGCGAGCCATAGAATTAAACGAATGAGAATACGTACGAAGCCTAAAAAGTGTCCACCAATGAAAGCATCCAGCGCCATTTTATTGTTGGCTGAGAATGTAGTCATTACCATTCATTCGGTCTCTATGTCAACATAACGACACAAGAAAAACAACAAAACAATATCAAAATCCACAATAAAATGTTTCAGAACTGTTGCGTATATTTATGGCACAATGAAGCTGTCAAAAAATGAAGTTAGAGAATGTGTGTAATCATGTATTATAATAACCTGTAATGTGTTTTCCAACAACCACATCATCTACTACTACTACAACCACCACCACAATATCATCACTAACACTACTACTACTACAACCACCAGCCCCACATCATTATCACTACCACTACTACTACACCACCTCCAGCACATCATCATCACTACCACTACTACTACAATCACCACAACCACATCGTCATCACTACCACTACTACTGCAACCACCACCACCATATCATCATCATTACCACTACTACCACAACCACCACCACCACTACTACTACAACCACCACCACATCATCACTACCTCAACTACTACAACCACTACCACAATAGCATCACTACCACTACTACCACAACCACCAGCACCGCATCATTATCACTACCACTACTGCACCACCACCAGCACATAATCATCACTACCACTACTACTATAACCACCACAACCACATCGTCATCATGACCACTACTACTACAACCACCACCATATCATTACCATTACCACTACTACTACAACCACCACTGCCACCATATCATTACCATTACCACTACTACTACAACCACCACAACCACATCGTCATCACTACCACTACTACTGCAACCACCACTACCACCATATCATCACCATTACAACTACTACTACAACCACCACAACCACATCATCATCACTACCACTACTACTACAACCACCACCACATCATCATCACCATCACTACTACTACAACTACAACCACCACCACATTATCATCACTACCACTACTACTACTGCAACCACCACCACCATATCATCATCATTGAAATATTTTTTTTTTAAATTGAGCTTTATAAAGTGCAATATCTACTAAATGTGCTCAAAGCGCTTTACAAGGGGTCCCTGGTCAACATTTAACATGTAGGACGGGACATGACGCCTGTTAGGCGATATTACAATTTTTCGGACAAAGACAACTGTTAACGGCAAGGTACTCATTTTACACCTGAGTACGGTGAGAGAATGTGAGTAAAGAGCCTTTTCCAAGGACTCAACTATGCGCCTAGCGCGAGGCTCGAACCCAGGACCTTCCGATCCGAAAGCGAGTGTCATACTACTAGACCACATAGCCGCATCATTACCACTACTACTACAAACACCACCACCACATCATCATCACGACCACTACTACTACAACCACCACCACCACCATATCATTACCATTACCACTACTACTACTACAACTACAACCACCACCACATCATCATCACTACCACTACTACTACAACTACAATCATCACCACCACCACATCATCATCACTATTACTACTACAACTACAACCACCACCAACACCACATCACCTCACTAACACCAGTACTATAATCACTACCATTAGTTTTTGGAGCTTTACTTCATTTGAAATAAGGAAACTTCGGAATTGTATTTGGCATTGTGTTTATATATCATAATATAATTCTAATCAGTTATCTATTTAGAACTAGATACTATACAATATGTATGCCAAATACCACCCCAATTCCCCTTTCTTGTGTGCGGGAATTCCTCTTTCGGCATTGAAATTGAGTGTGAGAGAGTCATCACTACACACGTAAACAACAGAAACAATTTAAAAACATGACTATGACACGCAACCACTCACACACGAGGCTATACTATTTATCCCTTTCTCTATATAGAACAGGACAAGACAAACAATAGCTTGACTCTCGCTACACTTCGCATTGATGTTTGTCGTCTCACGAGTTCAACTCTCGGTCGACCTGTCAATATTCCTTTTTGCCTCGGACGTAATCATTAATAGAATGTTGTGTGGTTTTGACCGTGAAGAAAACCTTAAGAAGTCACATTTATATCATTTTAGAGAGATCGTTTTGAATAATTTTGAGTTAAACGAGCGAGCAGCAACTTGTTTTCATGAACGGCCGATCAACGCTTGTTTACTATAGTAACGCGATTCCCAGCCAACGTCTCAATGGCGGATATTTTTCTCATCGAGGCCGCTGGTTGGTTAGCCAATAAGAGCACCGTACGGTTTCCATAAGGTAAATTCCTTGCCTCGAGCACATGGAAATGTAATAATATAGACCATGCTAGTGCCGCGGTCTTTTAGCTGTGAACCGGGGATCGGTCCCATAGTGGAAGACCGGCGGCGGTCCTCACTTCTTATCACCTTTCAACGGTCTCGCGCCATACTACCTCCCCAGCGATTCGTTGCCTCGGTTGCCTATCTTCCACCAATCACCACCCACCCCACTTAATTAATCGCACCCACCCCCCTTTGCCATACACTAAACGACACAGACGACCAGAGAGGCAGACGACCACCTCCCTCCACTCCGCAAACCGCCCTTTCGTGTGTGAGATGGGGGAACAGGAGGCACACGCCTTGGACGATTCCATTATATGGGGTAAATTTCAAAATTTACAACACCATAATGATCGCAATGACAATGATCTATGATGAAGGCATGACCCCTCTTCTCTAATGGGTTATTGTTTGAAATGTATGTGACTACTAAAGATGTGTGTGTATGTGTGTGTGTGTGTGTGTGTGTCGAACCTAGCAAGTAGCAAGTCCGATTTTTTGTTTTCTTTTGTCCATCTCTTGTCACCACTCCTTTCTATCGCATTGTTGTCATTTAAAATAATACAATAATATTAAAATTTCGTTTGGTGTTTTAACTAATCAAATAATATGAGTTTCATTAGTTTCTTCCTTCCAAAAAACCCAGTTATAACGTCTGTATTTTAAAAAAGTCCAATAGAATATTTGGGGACCCCGATAGCTCAGTTGATAGAGCACTCTCTTTGTACGCAAAGGGCCAGAGATCGATCCCGGGTGCAGTCGATTTTTTTCTGAGTCCCTGTCTACTCAGCAGTAAATGGGTAGCTGGGTTTGTTAGATCTGGCGAAAAGTCACCATGGACCCCACTTATTACTTATTAACTTATTACCGCTAGTGTCGAGCGGAAGTCTCGATGATACCTCAAGTCATCGGCCACCAACACTCAAAACTTCCCGATATCGATGACCAAGGAAAAGTCGGGAATTCCCGAGAAGTAGCACTTCAACTGAGCTTTGGATGGCTTTTTTGTATTAAAACTTAAAATACATTAAATAAATTCACTTTGTATAATAATAAAACATTGATACCTATAACCATTTTGATCTATTTACGACGTTTGTGTTTTGTTAGCTGTTTAAAATATGATATAACGTCAATACCCAATACCAATGACTAGGTATTGAATGAAAGCACCGATGACTAGAGCGATGCTCGAGACTTTTTTGAGTCTCGAGACTCAAAAAAGCATCGAGACGCAAAAAAGTCTCG
>NC_088363.1:29249349-29256849 GCF_034508935.2 Berghia stephanieae
CAATAATAATGATAATAATAATAATAAATCATAATGATAATAATAATAATAGTATTGATAATAATGATAATACTACTACTACTACTACTACTACTACTACTACTACTACTACTACTACTACTACTACTACTACTACTACTACTACTACTACTACTACTACTACTAATAATAATAATAATAATAATAATAATAATAATAATAATAATAATAATAATAATAATAATAATAATAATAATAATAAGAATAATAGAAATAACAATAATTGATACCACTATGAGAGTGCGCTTCACATTTTGGACCAGGAGAAAGTAAATTATTAGTACTAAAATCACAGAGACACTTTATCACATTCTGGCGATCGGTCCCGTCAATCTCGCGTCTATCTATCTTTAAACCGATCATCATCATCGAGGCTCTGGCCTTAAGGTGCATCAGTCTAAATTGGCGGTCATAAAAAAAAAGGCCGGACAATGCCGGTAGCTACTTTCCGAGTAATGCTAGCTGCCTGATAATATCTCCCTCATTACCACCCAACACCTTACTCATTTGTTACCCGTCCTCTCAAAGCGGTATTACGATGTGATGGATTGGACCCCGAAAAGTGAGTTAAATGTGGACGTTTATATAGAGCAATATCCACTAAACGTGCTCAAAGCTATTTACAAAGGGTCACAATAGCCCACAGAAACATTAAACATATAAGATATGACATGATTCCTGTAAGGCGATATTACAATTTTTTTCGGACACAGACAACCTTGTTAACGGACAGGTTCTCATTTCACACCTGAGTACGATGTGATAATGTGAATAAAATGCTTTTTCCTAGGAATCAACTATGCGCGTCTCTGAGCGGGAGTGAACCCCTTCCGATCCGAAGGCGAGTGTCATACCACTAGACCAAATAGCCGTACTTTAGAATGGAAACTATAAAAAAATATTAATATTTGACTTTTTATTTGCAATGTAAGAAATTTTGTTTATACTTTACCATAACATATAGTTTATAACCTAAAATTTAATATTTTTGTCTTAAAATGCAAGTTTCATCACCTCAGTCATCCCGACATGATACCGATTTGTGATGGTAGGTCAGGTCACGTTGTGGGGTAAACAGTGGCGTGGCATGCTTACAGTATAAGGTGGTGTCAGAATCAGAAGAAAATGACTTAAAACATGCTATATTTGTAAATACAAAAGAAAGAAAAAAAAATAAAGAAAGGTAAGAGGTGGTATATTCCATTTCTCAGTTTTATTATAATTTTTAAAAATACTGTAATCCATTTTTAAAAGATGGATGTGGTGCCCGGCACCAAATCAACCAATATAACCACGCCCCTGGGGGTAAACCATCTATAGCATCGTAAATTTACTGAAAAGATATCAACGGCTGATAAGTGGCCAGTTTTCGGCAATATTATTTCCATTTGATAAAAACAACGTTCAAGATAAGTTATGAGATAAAATCAAATTAGCTCGGGCGTTTCGAACACAATAAATTACTAAATCACTCAATTTCCATTACAATGGACACAAATAACCACCGCCAACGCCACCGAAAGCCATTATCGCCGAAAACAGTTTATATATAAAGTTTACACAAACTGTCCAGCTTCACTGAAGGAGTTGTTCACGAAACACGCGGACAATGTCACCACTGACTGTGAGTAAAATAATCATTTTAGCGGGTTTTTTTAAAATAAAGAAATATATATATAAAGGTTAAAACAAACAAAATAAAAGATCAAATCGATGTATTAACGCTATAAGTATTCGAAATCGTATATATATATATATATATATATATATATATTATATATATATATATATATATATATATATATATATATATATATATATATATATATATATATATATTTATATATATAATTTATATATATTTATATATAAGGTCCGTCGGCAAAAAAATACGAGAGTGACCTGATTTATTTTTATATGCTCTAACCAACATTATCGAGCACACATACACACACACACACAAGATCAAGTTGTGCTTAATTAACTAATTTTTCACCACAGACTTGATCATAAACAACATACTTCCGGAAAACAAATCTCATTCTTCGTATTATTCGTACTTCGTTTTATTTTTATTCTTTGGTTCGTCTTTCATATCCGATGATAATAATAATAAAGACCCTTATTTAAAAAAAAAAATTAAAGCTGCATAAACATATTCCAGGTCTGAAAACTAAACACTTATAACGGGCCAGGTTTAACATTGTTGTAATAAACAATATTTTATGTGGCTATGTGGTCTTGTGGTATGACACTTGCTTTCGGATCGGAAGGTCCTGGATTCGAGCCTAGCTCGGCGCATGTTTGAGTCCTTGGAGAAGGCTCTTTACTCACATTCTCTCACCGTACTCAGGTGTAAAATGAGTACCTGGCCGTTAACAGCGTTGTCTCTGTCCCAAAAATTTGTAACATCGCCTAACAGGCGTCATGTGTCGTCCTACATGTTATGTTTTGCTGTTGGTCATGGACCCCTTGTAAAGCGCTTTGATCACATTTAGTGGATATTGCGCTATATAAAAGCTCAATATTTTGCATTGTTAGAAAATAATTTCATTACAGTAATGGGCCTTTAATAATTTGGCTTATCAGACTTAGACGCTATTTAAATATTATAAGTTTGTATCAAGAAAAAAGTTTTTAAATGTTTAAAACATCTCAAAACTTTGTTGATGACAATTTTTTTTTATTTTTTAAGTAGAATGATTTATTTGGTCGTCGTGCATTGTGCAATAGGCTTGTATTTTTTATTTTTGGATTCGCAGTGGCTATTTTTACAGTCCCGTAAAGATGGTTCTCGGGGCTATTTTTACAGTCCCGTAAAGATGGTTCTCGGGGCTATTTTTACAGTCCCGTAAAGATGGTTTTCGGGGCTATTTTTACAGTCCCGTAAAGACGGTTCTGGTGGCTATTTTTACGGCGTTGCGGTAATAGATTTATAAATAGTAACAGATTGGCTGAGTAGACGCCATAAGCTCTAAATCTAAAACTCTCACTCACTTCGTTCAGGTGCGGCTAGTTAGCAGCCCCTCTCTCTCTCTCTCTCTCTCTCTCTCTCTCTCTCTCTCTCTCTCTCTCTCTCTCTCTCTCTCTTTCTTTCATTCTTTCTCTATGTCTTTTTTTCTTTCTCTTTCTCTCTCTTTCTTTTTACTTTCTCTTTTTTTTTCTATCTCTCTCCCTCTTTCTTTCTTTCATTCTTTCCCAATCTCTTTCTTTCTCTATTTCTCCCTCTCTCTCGCTCTCTCTCTCTCTCTCTCTCTCTCTCCCGGTCTTTCTACATTATTTCTTTGTTTCTCTCTCTCTCTCACTCTTTCTCTATCCCTTTCTTTCTTTCTTTCTTTCTTTCCCTATCTCTCATTTTCTCTCTCTCTCCCTCTCTCTTTCTTTCATTCTTTCCCAATCTCTTTCTTTTTCTATCTCTTTCTCTCTCTCACATTCTCTTCTCTCTCTCTCTCTCTCTCTCTCTTTCTTTCTTTCTCTCTCTCTCTCTCTCTCTCTTTTTTTCCTTTCTCTTTTTCTCTATCTATCTCTTTCCCTCGTGGTACCTCAAAGCCTAAGCAGAGGGGTCTGACCACAAGGTGAACACCGCTTTGGCGGAGAACAATAAAACAACCTCCTAACTGGGAAGGGAGGAGCAATACAGCGACCACTCTTGTCTGGTCGGAACAAACACTGGGTCAATCGGTAAAGTAGTAGAAGCAACGCGATGGTGGGACCAAAGTAAAATGCCCTCTCCACCTCAATGAGGATCAGTCTTGGGCACCTCTATTCTTTTGGATCATGACCGCCCATGGTAGAGAATCATCATCATTATTTACTTTCTTTTTAAAAACAATATTATTCAAAAGAACAATATTTAAGCATGAGGTGTTTCGCAATGTGCATCTTTACCATGGACATCCACATGGGGGGGGGGGGGTAGTCATTTGTCCACAATATGGTTGGGAGGTGGGGGGTTCTAAAATTATGGTCAAAATGTGTCCAATTGGTTTGTGAACGGCCTCTTTTCTGAAATTGGATTCAAACCCACTCTCACGTGAGAAGACTGCACCCTGAATGTTAGACGTCTACGTCTTATTGTCTAAATCGTTAGTCCTTCCTGACTGGTTATACTGGTAAAGTATAAACAAAAGCCAACCTGTAAAGTATTTCTATCTTGAGGGGTGTCGACTCAAGCAGGAACTAAATATACTTTCAGTGTTTGATAATAGATCTATATTATGTATGTTTGACAGAAAAAAAAAATCAAGACATACAACCTAACCTGCCCACTGATGATAGAAAACGGGCTGTTCTGTACTGCAAACATAACTTATGCAAAAAAAAAAATAAAATAAAAAAAAAAATTATATGTAATAAAAATGACAGTACCGTAAAAATCGCTAAGAGAATTGACTTTACATTAATTGTTTGTTAATTTTAGTTTTAGCTTTAGATATAAATATGTTAAATGAAATTAATTTTGCTTTCATTCACCGCCTCTAGATCTGTACATCTAAATATCGGAGAAATGATATGTAAAGTTTTGTGAATACTGCAAAAAGATGATAATCTATAACTATGCGGATAATTGAACAGAATCGCATCAACGCCGTAAAAATAGCCATGAGAACCGTCTTTACGGGACTGTAAAAATAGCCCCGAGAACCATCTTTCCGGGACTGTAAAAATAGCCCCGAGAACCATCTTTACGGGACTGTAAAAATAGCCCCGAGAACCATCTTTACGGGACTGTAAAAATAGCCCCGAGAACCATCTTTACGGGACTGTAAAAATAGCCCCGAGAACCATCTTTACGGGACTGTAAAAATAGCCCCGAGAACCATCTTTACGGGACTGTAAAAATAGCCACTGCGTTTTGGATTTTCTGCGTTACAATTCCTTTTATAGTAGGGGGAATTAGGCTAAAACCGTGCAAATTTGCGTTGAAAGCATGAAAATTTGCATACAGGTTGCTAAGACCCATAGAAAAAACATCTGATATTGAACCACTCTGGCAATCAATCATAACGTATCGGTTTAAGGCCTTAGATTTTACCTATTACAGCTATAATAAACAAGGGAAATAACTGCGTAAAAATATATATTTTCTTCATATTCATTGTATTAGGGAAAATTAGGCTAAAACCGTGCAAATTGGGGTTGAAATACTGAAAATTAGCATATAGGTAGCTAAGACCCGTATAAATAACACCTGATATAGAACCACTCTGGCATTTTATCATAACAGTGCGTTTTTAGCACTTTTATTTTTTCCTATATAGCATTACTTATCCCAGGAAATAACCACGACAATACAATGTGCGTTCTAAAACTTTAAATACACTGGTAACCATTTACGGTAGCTAACTGATGGTTATTTCGTGTTGTAACTAGAAGATAAAAGAGGGAGAGGGAGCGAGAGAGAGAGACGGAGAGAGAGAGAGAGAGAGAGAGAGAGAGAGAGAGAGAGAGAGAGAGAGAGAGAGAAGGAGAGAGGGAATTTTACTCATTACTGTACTGACCTAAGACCCCCGCATCTACACAAGTCCGTGCAAGGCAAACCGGACCTTAAACACTTGCATCGGGTGCCGATACATTCTCTCTTACATGAACATTTGATGAGTTTTTGGGACACTTTTGACCAGTCTGGAAATAAGCTCCACTGTGGTTCATATCGATCGCCACATTTGTTGCCGTGTTCTGTTCTATAAAAGATAAAATGCTAGCAAAAGCTCGACTTCTTTCAAGAAACAAGCTTTAAAAGATGTCATTGGTGATGATAATGACACATCATCATTATCCTCACCACTGACATCTTTTAAAGCTTGTTTTTTAAGTATCGTGCAAGACAAATTTTATGGTAGTGTGCCTCCCGGACGACTAAATCTTCTCCGGCGAAAAATGACAACATATCAGAATCTTTGATAGATAACGCTATTTCACGAATATTTTCTTCCATGTCTGATGTCATTACAGAACTCTCGATTCCATGTTTATACCCAAAAAAAAGCAAGTTTGTTTATTATAGCCAAACTCTAATTTTGAACGTTGTCTCATTATTCTCATTCGGTGACCCCTCCAAGTCGAATGACGAAGTTTGGAATTCTTGTAGGGCATTTCTTTTAGATTCCTTTAATTCTAATCGCCTAATTTTGTTGACATTAAATTTTACATGACAATACTTATGCCATTTAGCATAATTTTGTTTTAAGCTTTCAATAATCTAATTTCTTTCTGATGAATTTGAAAAAATAGATCTATCCAACTTGTTTTCATCACAAACCAAAGAATTGAATTGTGTTAAATCTTCAAAAAGAGTTTCATAGCCGAATAGCCTTGCCCTTTGTCATACCTTCTCGACTTAGAGGGACATTATAATCGGCCTGTGTTATCTTGTGGGCATATCCAACACTGGTCACAGTCTCTTGGAGCAGTTCTTTTTGCCATTGTATGTGTATCTGAAAGCATGCAAACGCATTCCTTTATTAGGCATATGCAATATTCTTTCATATATATATATATATATATATATATATATATATATATATATATATATATATATATCTTTCTTTCGTTCTTTCTGTTAAAGACCCATCATCAGCAGGCAAAATGCGTGCAGTGCCTTACATAAGGACACAACAGTACAAATAGCCTATTCTCCCATTGTCCCCATGCAGTAAATAACGTAAAGTAAATAACTTGCCACAATCATAGTGGTTGATGATGATGATGATGATGATGATGATGATGATGATGATGATGATGATGATGATGATGATGATGATGATGATGATGATGATAGCATTCTTATATAATTTAAGTGGTATGCCGACTCTTTACTGTCATCAAGTTTGACCGAAATAGGTTTTAACTCACGTAAAATGATTCTGGCAGTATTTTTGGAAAGAAAAGAAGAAAGGAGGAGGGGAGAAGGAGCACTGTCCTTTGTCAACACCGGTTTTTGGCATTTATTGAGCTGTGTTTGGCTAGTCTGTTTTGTCTACCCCTCTGCTCGCCTGCCCATCCGTTTTAGAGCAATTGATTATACTAATTAAATCGGATGCAGATAAATCTTATATTTTAGAATATTGCTCGCAAGACGTCCTTTAAAACAAGTGAAATTGAATAATATTTACGATTAAATAATTTGTATGGTTCGTGAATCGAAAGTAAAGGGAAAGGAAAACATCCGCTTCGACGCTAAAAATAGTCACCAATAGGAATCCAAAGGATGACGTAAAACAACATTGGGTCGGCTTGCCTCGAATGTTTACACAATAAAAATGAAAGAAATTTTGTCGTCCATTTCAAAATTTTCTAATCTTAAAAACCTTGTATCTCAACTAATACTGATCTCTCAGAGTGGTTCTATATCATAAATTATAGGATTTTTCATATTCTACAACATATGTAATTTTCATGCTTTCAACCCTGATTGCACAATTCAAGGGTTTTTTGGACATAATTCCCCCTACTATTATA